>NC_143019.1:141468291-141809124 GCF_055824585.1 Amblyomma mixtum | reverse complement strand
GTGTAAACAGGCAGTGAATAGCATAGGCGAGATCGTGTCTCCCTGCCTGACACATTTCCTTATTGGAATTTTTTGGCTGACTTTATGGGGAACTGCGGTAGCTTTGCAATGGTTGTAAATATTTTCCAATTCTTTCACGTAATGCTCTTGTACACCCTGATTCCGCAAAGTCTGCATGACTGCTGAGGTTTCTACTGAGTCGAATGCTTTCTCGTAATCAATGAACGCTATATATAGGGGCTGGTTATATTATCCGCACTTCTCTATCACCTGATTTATTGCGTGAATATGGTCTATTGTCGAGTATCCTTTACGAAAGCCTGCCTGGTCATTTGGTTTATTGAAGTCTAAGGTTGTCCTGACCATATTGGCGATTACCTTAGTAAAATACTTGTAGGCAACAGACAATGCCTTGTCTATGCCTGCTCGACGCATAGACAAAACTTCCCGGGAGGTGCTCTGAGGAGCACAAACCACTGCACAACGGCCTGGCTCGCCACCCTTCTGGCGAAGCAGCGGATGCAAGCGATGGTAAACTACTGAGGTTGTAAAAAGTGAGGCCCCACAATTGAGGGAGACCAGGGAGACGCTGTCACTGGGTCGTTGTTTTTCGAGCGAGCCCAACCTGGAAGACCATTTATGTTGTTTGCCTCCGTGTAAATGTTTTGCACTGGCATGCAAGTATTTCATATAAAGCAGGTTTTGGTTTCCTCAGCCGACATCTCTCTGCATCTGAGTTACCACTTCGTGGAAGCTGTTCTGACTTCTAGGAAGCCAGGCCGCCCTACCATAATGCTAACGACGTCACAAGTTCAACAGCGGTGCCGTAACAAGTAGCAACTGCTTCGAAACAGCAGTTTCGATGTTTCGAAACAGCGATGTTTCGAAACAGCAAGTTGGTTTCTCTTTAAAAACGAGTGCAGCTCGTCATTAATTTCCCTATAGGCACTGTTTGAAGCGCCACAGCTCACCATTTACGACAGTGAAAAGAACGATCTCATTGTGTTTCACTTCCGAAGCAATTCGCTCTCCCGAGGAGAGCGGGGCCGATGAGGCCAAAGCCAGAGAGATATGGTGGGAGGAGTTTCGTTGAGACAGATGCATCTATCATCGCAGCTAAAGCACAAGAGAGTGGGGAGCAAAAACAATTGCTTAGGCACCTTGACTGTGCTTGCGTCACGAGATTAAACGATATATGCACGACTAGGATGCACTTGGTTGGTAGAGCAGGGAAAAGATGTACGTAGAAAATTGAAGTTGTAATAATAGAGGTGCATCATTTCTGATACAAGGGAAAATATTCTCGATTATGTTTCGCTGTGGCATTTAAAAGCTAAAGGCGCCTTCATGTCTTAAAGAGACATTCTACCACCCTTATCAAAATATCTAATATCATATCATTGTAGAATCTGTCTAATTTTTTTTCCAGATGGCGTAAGAGGTCACAAGCTACAAGCGCAAAGCCACACATTGAGCAAACATTATCTGTTCATTGCTTTCGATTTATGACTCTCTTGATTTACGACAATGTAAGAAAACTGATGTTGATACTGAAAAACCAGCATTTCTGACGTGTGGTTATTGATGAGAGGGAAGTCTGTGTTTCTTCATAGGCTCAGGAATCTGTATCGAGCTCCTGCACTGAGCCGTAGTAAGTGAAGCAATCTGTGGGATTTGCCCCCCCCCCCCCCCCCCCCAGGATTTTTGTTTGCTCAAAGAGCTGAGTTTTGTTTTTATACTCCTAGAATGAATTGATCACACTCTTATCTCCGGTAATACTTCCACAAGCTGATGGTAAGCACTCCTTGAATCGAACATATTGCTTTTTTTTAGGTATAAGCTTGCGAAGAGGGGTGCTTTTTCCAAATGTGAATGCTACAATTCTTGGAGAAGCCTTTGCTAGTGCCTATAATCTCTATTTTTAGCAGTAATATATTAGCGAATGCCAGTAATGTACTTTCAGTCGCAGCCGCAGAATATTTATGTGCATTTTTACAGCGCGCTTTGACGCTTGATGATTTATCCGGCAAATTAACACGCAAAAATTAGTGCACTGCCTCTGGTCGGTAATATCATTTCGATGTTATATTGCTTAATATGACGTCATATCGCCTTACCAATATACAAAAACTTCCTAAAAGCCTGCTATCAGCCACGCAGAAACAGAGTTATGGTTTGATATGTACACCCCCACCATATTGTAGACATTTTCAGAAGCCTAGTTACTGACATTCTGAGAGTAAACTACTTTCAGTAAGACAGAGTTAACTTTTATTTTAACATTTGCTCGGTATCACTTAGAAGATTCAAGATTGTGTTATTCTACAAGCCCATTGCAGGAATGTGGGTACAGTGGTCGTCCGTGGTAATTTTGATCGAGTAAAAATTGAAGCGGCGGAAAGCACCAATAGAGAAGGAGAACCAGAGCTTCGATTTTTTCACACTGAACATTTGCCACCTCGATGAATTTCTGCCCAGTGAATCCTTAGTTTCCTTAAAACAATTCGAACCACGATAAAACATTTATCACACTCCAAAAGGAGCCGACGGCGAAAGTGTTAGAAAAGCTGCTGGCTAACTAGCATAGGTAAACACGAATTTTTGTGCGAGAGGAACTTGTAGCAGGTGCCCAGTAACGTTATGCAGCCTTCGTGAAAATGAAACGCGTCTGCGACGCTGTCAAAGCTAGCGCGAATTAACGCACTGAACGCCGGCGGCCTATTGCTCCAGTTCCCCGCTTCTGCCAAAGTGTTGTCAACGCAAATGAAAGCAGCCCACATCACTCTGTCATCACCGCCACTTAGCTCAAAGTACGACTGTGGTGTCCACTGACCCAGGGATCCAGTAATGCCCGTTTTGTTTCCTTTCGTGCAGTCTGCGCACAGATGTTAGTTAATGAAGACGACGACGTGTAATGCACAGTGCGAGAGTATGTTGTAGTTTAACGCGAGGCATGACCGTCAGTGGCGATCGCATTGCGCTCTTGTTCAACTGTTAGCGAAGATGATTTGTTGGCGCCGACGCCGGTTGCATCACTGTCTGGGCCAATCGAGGCAGTGATGGCGACTTGGAACACAATGTAGATTTGGCCCTTAGCATCATCGACTCGTGCGTTCGCGAGCGCGTCCTAGCCTGCTTCCCTTCCAAATCGGAGCTCTTCCTCATCGCCCCAGGCCGCGCGACCCCGCCAGCCCTCCCATCTCACTTAAACTAGGGAACCATCCCATTCCCCTCGTCTCAAAGATTCGCATCGTGGGCCTCGTCCTTCAATCCCACGGCGCGCACGGCGACACAATCCAAGATCTCCAGATCCAAACCCAGCAAGGCACCCCTCTTCTCCGGCGCGTGGCGAACCGGCGCGCAGGCCTGCTCGAACAGAACACTCTCCGCCTCACCCAAGACTACATCACGAGCCGCACGGCGTACTCTTTCCCCTACCTTTCCCTAAAGCAGAAGGAGCGGGACCGCGTCAACGCGCTCCTCAGGAGCTGCACGAAGGTCGCCCTCCGCCTACCCCCCCAGCACCTCTACTGCCCCGCTCCTCAACTTCGGTAACCACAACACATTTGAGGAGCTGGCAGGAGCCACTCTAACAGCACAGCCGAGTCGCCTGTCTGATACCGCGACAGGTCGCACTCTGCTCTGTCAGCTAGGCATCGCCCCGATCATCCATCCTGCCGAGGAGGCCCCCCTCCCTCCAGACCTACGCTCCCACCTCATCATACATCCCATACCTAAGAACATGCACCCGGAGCACTTGCAGAATTATTAAGGCGGAAACTTGGGCTAGTTGGAAAGCGTTTGGAATCATTTGCTAGCGCTTAGTGAACACACAGAACAAGAACACAAATACACAGGACAGACGCTAGTCTTCAACTGCCGTTTATTCGAAGAAACAATCAATATAAGACATCTCAAAAATGCCGAACTCACACACGCGCAGTAGCAACGCCAAGCTTCCGGAACAATATTTCTTTTTGTGATAGATTTACTGACGGGGTGCTGACGCATTTCGAACCTTCATTATCAATGCACATAGCTTCAAAAATTTCACGTCCCGCTTGGGTTTTCATTGTACTTAGAATGATTGTTTCTCGAAAGATTGGTGTGCAAGGTACAGGGTCAGGGTCGCCAGGGTGCCGTTCGATAACACAGCGTTTGCAGTGCGCAGCGACATTCCCCTCCCCGATATGAATTCCGTTGCCAAGCGGTGCTCTCTCAGTCGTTCATTTATGCATCTTCCTGACTACCCAATATGCGCCTTGCCACAAGTGAGCGGGATTTTATAGACAATACCGACTTTGCATGGAAAGAACTTCTTTTGGCAGTTCGTAGTGCACACTGGCTTTCTTACCTCGCCGTTCACGAGCGGGCACAGGCGCACAAGTTTCCTCGGGGCAGTCAATACAAGATCGACGCCACACTTCTTCGCGACCTTTTTTAGACGGTGCGACATATTGGGCCCATACGGCATAGCCACAAGTTGAGTCCGTCGTTGGGGATCTTCACGGTTTGGTTGCCCCCTAGTTCTCACTTCGTTGAGCAGTTTTTCCGCAACAGATGTCAAAGTTTCCTCCGGAAACCCGGCGTTCTCTAAGCGAAGCTTTTGCAGTGTCACACTTTCGGTGATGCAATGCTCGCACGACTTATGGAGAGCAGCGTTGAATGCATTCATGGCAATACCACTTTCTACAAGTTTAGAGTGCGCCGATTGATAATTAAAATTTCTTTTTTTTTTTGTCCTCGGCTGATACATCCAGCAAATACGTGCCTTTTCAACCTAATGCATATATCAAGGAACTGTAGCCTATCATCGTTTGGGATTTCTGTTGAGGTTAGACGGAAGCTACAAGAATTAAAAACCTCGAGCACATTTTTCACCACATCGTCCGGTTTGTCAGACTGTGTTAGATTCATTACTACAAGGTAGTCGTCAACATACCTAAAAATGCGTTTAACTTTGTCAGTCTTGATCCGCGCGACAATGCGTTGGTCAATGTATGCTAAAAAGACAGAACTAAGAACAGGGGCGATGCAGGACCCAATGCATATGCCATCCTTCTGTACATATTCTGCACCTTCATGCTTTATGACAGTCGATGACAGGTAAAATGAAACAAGGCTTAAAAAGTTTTCAATTGACATGCCAATAGAATTCTGAAATGACAAGGGGGTTCCACTTTCAATACATTCGCGCAATACAATCATGATTTCCCCCTGCGGCATCGAGTAAAAAAGGTCCTTTACATGTACTGAAAAGGCAAACTTAACGTGCGGAGCATCTTCGTGCCTTTCCTCTACTACATCCTTCTCCTCACATAGTCCACTTCCTCATTATTTATTTTATTTACTTATTTTACAGGTACTGCCAACCTTATGCAAGGTCTTGAGCAGGAGTGGGTGGCCGTGACCGCACAGAATATATGCACATGACAAGAAAACGCACTTCAAGATAACAAACAGATGGTCAACAGCGACAAATTCGCACGGTTCTTCGTACAGAGTTTGATTGTGGCCGGGGGAAAAAAAAGAAAAAAACTTGCTAACCAGAAACGGGTCTTCCATTTTCAAGAGACTTAATTTTTCTTTCAAGAATCTAGAAAGAACGCTTTGCCATGACCCTTTCTCCGTTACAATTGTCCTCAGTGGCACTCCCTCCGTATGTGTTTTTGCAGAGAAGAAAACGCTTAGTCCTGCTTCCTTACTGGCCCCTATCTTTTTGGCCCAAACTATCCAGTCCCTTCTCTTTACATAACCTTAAGGCCTGTTTTTTCGCTTTCTGGCGGGTCACCATCGGAGCTACAAAGTTCTTAGTTAATGCCATTTTTACCTTTTCTTTGCACACGGCAATGGAATCCATATCGGTGGGGTGGAATCTCGCTGCGCAGTGCAAACGCTGTTTTATCGCATGGCACCCTGGCGACCCTGACCCTGTAGCTTGCACACCAATCTTTCCCGAAACAATCATTCTAGGTACAATGCAAACCGAAGCGGAACGTGAAATTTTTGAAGCTATGTGCATTGGTAATGAACGTTTGAAATGCCTCAGCACCCCGTCAGTCAATCTATCACAAAAAGAAATATTGTTCCTGAAGCGTGGCGTTGCCACTGCACGTGTGTGAGTTCGGCATTTTTGAGATGTCTTATATTGGTTCTTTTTTCGAATAAACGGCAGTTAAAAACAAGCGTCTGTCCTGTGTATTTGTGTTCTTGTCCTGTGTGTTCCCTAAGCGCTCGCAAATATGATTCCAAAAGCTTGGAGAACGCAGGGCAGCCCGTGCCAAAGCTCTGCAGAAGCTGTACGGCGGTAATTCCGAGGTAGCCTACGTGGACGTCGCAGGCGTAATCGTCGGGCTCCCACTTGGTCCTTGCCCTCGCTAACAATCAGACCCGATTACTCAGAAATTGCATCTCCATCTCTGCCACGAAAATCCTATTCGCCTCAAAATCGCAGTCCGACGGAGTTTGGGCTCGAGTACTGACGCACGCATTATCGTTCTAGGAATATGAAAGCCTTGGCTATCTGCGGGTGGTGCGCATGAAGATCGCCTGGCTTCGACTACGCTAAAAAAAACCGGCGGTGTGGCGCTCCTGAACTATCATCGAATGGCCACGTGGGATTGCGGCATGGGCGGCGTCCAGAACCACGCTATTTAAGCTGCTACCGACGATCGGCGGATTGCAGTCCGACGGAGTGTGGGCTCGAGTACTGACGCACGCATTATCGTTCTAGGTAAGTGTTTTCCTCTAGCTAGATAACGATATAACTTTTGACCACTTCGTCGGACTGCAATTTCGCCGGTATTTCCTTGCTTTGTGTTTCAATGGCTGCGCCTAATGCTGATGATAAATGCTTTGTGTGCTCTAAACTTGTGCTGCTTGACAATTGCTTAAGTTGCACCGAATGTAGCTGCTGGCTTCACATTGGCAAATGTTCTGGCGTGTATAAGAAGGCCTTGAAGACACTTGATAGGTCTAAGTGGGTGTGCTCAACTTGCCTGACCCTGAAGTCAACGGACTCACATGATTCTGATTCAGACAGCAGCGTAAAAAAGGGAGAACCGTCTAGGACAGAATTGTTGCGTGCTATCCGTGCGCTTAGCGGTAAACTGTCTGAAATCAGTTTGCGTGTGGACCAAATTGACAAGACTATTCACCATCAGTCTGCAAAGAATGATTCTGTAATAGAAAAAATTGACAAGCAGGGCAAAATCATTGAGAGCGTCGAAACTTCGATGGACCTGCTTTCCTCAAACTATGAGGAAATTAAGACGTCGCTGGCCGCGCAGAACACTCAGGTAGCTGAACTAAAAAAGCATTGCGTTGAGCAGGCTGAGAGTTTAGCAGAGAAAGCTGTTGTAATAAATGAACTTAGAAACACAGTGAACAATCTCGAAGCTTATTCTCGTAGGCAGAACATTGAGATACATGGAATTAAGAAAGCAGACAAGGAGGATCTGGTATCTCAATTGAAGTCACTTGCAAACAGGTTGGAAATCCCGGAAGAGACTGTTGAATGTGTAGAAGCCGTACACAGATTGCCGGCCAGAGATGGCAAAGTTCCTGCAATTCTTGTCAAATTCAAGTCAATGAGTGACCGTGAGCACTGGCTTCGAAAGCGCTACACACTGAGTGACGAGAACATTTACATCAATGAGAACTTAACTGCCTATACTAAAAAGCTACTGTGGCTCGCTAAAAACGCTGCCAAGATAAAATCATACAAATATGCTTGGGCAAAGAATGGACACGTGCTCATGAGGAAAGTGGAGGGTTCTACTGTGATAAAGATACAGAATGAAGACGATATCAACAAACTGCAATGAACATGTGCGAACAGTTTGATTCGTTTCCTGAATGGAAAGAACAGAGAGATCGCGTCTTCACGACTTCATGTTCAAAACCTGTACTCGACCTCGTACATGTAAATATCAGGAGCATTAGAAGGCACTGGGACCAGCTAAATGTCTACTTGTGTCAGTTATTAAAGCATTTAGACGTTGTGGTGTTAACTGAAATAAATGTAAATAAGCCAGAGGCTCTCGGGTTTATATTGCAGGGTTTTCAGTCATTCTCGCTCTGTCGTTCCTCAGGTAGAGGTGGCGGCGTCTTAGTGTTTGTTAAAGATGCATGTTTTGTTGAGGAATTAACTTGCACTTTTATGGCTGCAGAGGTTCTTGCGCTTTCTGTTAGTAATCATGATGAGTCTTTTGTGGTTATTACTGTCTACCATCCGCCTAACTCTGACCTGCAATTATTTCTTTCTGAACTTTCCTGCTTCCTGGGCAAACATTCTCAGAGTAATGTTATATTAGCGGGAGACCTTAACATTAACATTCTACAGCCAAAGAAAAGTGGTGTTGAGGATTATCTCGATTTATTAGCTGGTTATGGCATTGACAATACTATTCGTAGTTATACTCGCGAGGAATTTTCTGGTGCCCGGCTTACTCAGTCTTGTATTGATCACGCTGCTGTAAGATGCCCAACATTAGACTTAATGGCTGCAGTGATACTAGAAAAAGTGGCAGATCATTATTTTGAGGCTCTTTGTTTGGTCAGCAGCGAACCTGTAACACCAATGTCAACTGTACGTACAATAACCATACTAGACGACCGACGTGTAAATGGCCTGATCCAGAACCTTGACTGGGAAAGCTTAACAATACATCATAACACGGATGCATATGCTTTACTTGTTAAGAAATTCAACGAAATTTACTCATGTTCCATGAGAGAGGTGAAGCAGAAACTAAGAAACCCTGAAAAGAAGTGGATAACAAATGACATATTGGCGTTATCGTTTGAAAAAAGCAAGCTTTGGCAACTTTGTAAGAGTAGTCCCTCCGACACTGAGTTACAGAAGTTGTATCGTACAGTTCTGAATAAGCTTACATCAAAGTTAAGATTAGGAAAGCGGCGGTTTTACTCTGCTGAGTTTGTAAAATGCCGCGGTAATATGAAAAAAACGTGGGGACTTCTTCATGACATAATGGGTAAAACTAAGAACAAAAATCTAGATACTGAATTAAGCCGTACCTTTGGCAGTGAAAGTAATCAATCTACGGCGGACTCGTTCAGCGAACAGCTTGCTACATCTGTGAAGGACTTAAAAGCGCAACCGCAAGCACCTCCGGCGCCATACAACGGTCCAAACGTATCGAACTCTGCGTACTTACCGACGGTTCATGACACTGAGTTATGGAATATTCTTCAGGTCCTCCCACTGAGCAAACTTCCCGGATACGATAAGATCAGACTACGAGATGTAAGAAATAATTACAGCAAACTAAAAATTGTGCTCCTGCATATTCTTAACGGTTGCTTCTCAACAGGGGAAATACCACAAGGTATGAAAATATCCGTTATACGGCCCATCTATAAGTCGGGCAAAAAAACTGATAAGAGGAACTACCGACCAATCGCTATATTGCCTACCATTACTATTTTAATGGAGAAAATCGTATATCAGAGCATGTTGTCGTTTTGTGACAGATTTGATATCCTAAATGGCACACAGTATGGCTTCCGGCGCGAGACTAGCACTGTAGATCTTCTAGAAGATTGTTGTGACAATATTAACATGCATATAGATAGAAATGAGATTGTACTTGGATTGTTCTTAGACTTAACCAAAGCTTTCGACACAGTGGACCACGGCATTCTGTTGCAGAAATTAGAGAACATTGGATTTCGCGGACCTTACCTCATATTTTTCTCAAACTACCTTTCAAATCGTGTTCAGGTTGTGCGAGTCAAAGATAATTTCGGCGACTTCAAACCTCTTCTATATGGCGTGCCACAAGGCTCCGTTTTAGGACCTTTCCTTTTCAATATTTATGTAAATGACTTGGCATATCTTAGACTGAATTCGGTACTTTACCAGTACGCTGATGACACAGCGCTCCTTGTTCCGAATGAGTCGTACAACAGGGCTGCAGCGCTGCTACAAACGGATGTTAAAAAAGTGTGTGATTGGTTTTCAGGTAACCAGATTTACATTAACAAGCAGAAAACGTCTCTGGTTTGTTTTAGAAATCCGCACAAAAAGGTCGCATTAAAGGAATCTGTTATTGTGCACGGTACTTTCTGCCCTAGATGTCAATGTGTTTCACTGTCCTTGTCTGAAAGAGTCAAATATCTAGGTATTCATCTCGACGCCAACATGTCTTGGTCTTTTCATGTTGAGCATCTCATCAAACGACTCCGTGTAACTTCTATGTATCTTTACAGAATGAAATTCAATACTTCTGTTAGGTTGCGTCAGCTTGTGTTTAAGGCTATAGGAGAGTCTATATTAAGGTACGGTGTCACTGTTTATGGCTCATGTGCGTTGTCTAGAAGGAGCCAAATCGATAGATTACTACACAGAATTTCCGCAAACATTCTGTATGGCACGTCTAAGGAGACCTTAGATAGTGCTGAAAGAATGATTGCAGCTGATGTGTACTTCATTCAGATTTATTTACACATGTAGTAATTGGTAGAAACTACTTTTCTAATAAATTTAAGCTTCCTGTGAACAAACCTAAAATACTAAGAAAAGTAGAGCCGTTTAAGCTTCCCAAGATATATACACACTATGGAAAAAGGTGCCGAATGTTCTACATCCCCTTCCTTTTTAACCAGCTTCCAACAAAAATACTATCATTGCAGACTATCAAAGAGGTCAAATCACAAGTAAAATCCAGGCTAGTTACGTCTAGAACCTTTAAAACGGTACACTGACATAATGGCTCGAAACACTTTGAAGGTCTTGTTGATATGTGTTACGAAGCACGGTTGCTTTTTTTTGTTGTTGTTGTTGCATCCTCATAATCTATGTATTTAACCTACTTTTTCAGTGTGTACAAGTGTGATTGTTGTTCCTATCAATATATGTTTTTGTTTCTTTTTTTTCTTTTATATTGCAAACCATGTAATTTTGTCTGTACTGAGTCTGCACTTTGATTGCCGTGGCCCGCCCACAAGCGCCCTGTCTTGCGCTTCCGCGGGCACACATACTTCCATGTGTAAATATGACAAAATAAATATGTATGTATGTATGTATGTATGTATGTATGTATGTATGTATGTATGTATGTATGTATGTATGTATGTATGTATGTATGTATCCGCACCATCCAATTTCTCTAAAGGCCTGATATCCCGCACCGCGGCTCGGCTTCTACTCTTCTGGCACCCCACCCGCCCTGTAACCCTTATTTGGACCCCTGCACACGCAGGCCTCCCCGGTAACGAGGAGGTCCACACCCTCGCCTGAGGTCTCACTTTCCGGGCTGGAGTTGGACACTCTCCGCCATCCTGGGAGTGTCTGCTTGCCTTCAGAGATACCTTTACCCACTACCGAGATACCCGGCGCATTTACGCACCACCGGCTCCCTCTCTAACCCTAACCCAGGCCTCCCACTGGCGCCGACTCCAGACCCGTACTGCTGCCTACCCTATTCTTCACGACCGCTACCCCGATCAGTTCCTTTACTCCTTAAGCTCTGCGGTAAAGCGAGAGACTTTATTCATATCCTTCTAACGTACCCTACCATCCCACAACCTCCATCCCCAACCACGGCGGAGTTACACTGGGAGACTCTCCTGGCCAGCTCAGTTGCTGCTGACCAGCGCCGAATAAATACCGACGCCTTCAAGCGGTTAGCTCTCCAAGGACTGTCCTTTGCCCTTTAAGGGCAACCCCCTAAGGGTTGCCTAGTGCTTCGCAATAAATGTTTGGCAATAACTGCTTGGCAATGAATGTTTCCACCACCACCACCATCGGTTGTAAAAAAAAGGGCGCCCATATTTATTTTATTGAAACGAAACTTCCACTACGGGACCTCGGGCTTCAATCGCGGACCATATAAATTTGACCTTCACCTGAGTTAGAGGTCAAACCACGAAAAAGAAGATATTGAATTGATATCCATGATTGGGAGTCGAACCCCCTCCTGCGCGAACAGCTCTCCTTTAAGGGCCGCTCAGCGAGACAATGCTAAAGCCGCAGCCAACACGCCTCCTCTTCTATTTATTTATTTATTTATTTATTTATTTATTTATTTATTTATTTATTTATTTATTTATTTATTTATTTATTTATTTATTTATTTATTTATTTATTTATTTCAGGTTCCTTCATGGCCCTTGGAGGGCGTTAGAGAAGGCCGTGAGCGGTTACAAATTCGTACAGAATATATACACAACGGGTTATTTAAAACAATAGCTAACGCGTGTATTTAGCAGCATCATTACACAAGATTTCGAAGTGAAGAGAATACAAAGTAAACAATATTGCAAAAAAGTATGAAGCGCGAAAAAACTTTAGGTTTGAGAAACAAAAGTATACAAAGCAGTGTTAAGGCATAAGGTCATTTAGAAATACTCATAACACAAGCTATAATACAAAGCAATGAAAACACAGTTAGCAACAGTAAGCGGCAAAAACAACGAAAATGCATGTTTAAAATTGACGAAATCGCTGTGTACAAAATAGCAACGTGAAAATAAATAAAATGACCATTTTATCTAATCTACTGCAGAATGATCTCGCAACCGTTTTTTAAATTCTTCAATGTTAGTAGTAAGTAAGGCTGCCGGTAGGTAGTTCCACTCCGATGACGTCCTGGGAATGAAAGATGCCAAGCAAGCAGTAGTGCGGCAAAGTGGGATGCCGACCTTGTGCGGATGATCAACGCGTGATGAAATGTATGTAGGTGGAATGAACAGTGCTCTTTTTAGGTAATCGTTCGTGTGAAAAATTTTAAAGAAAAGGCTCAGTCGTGACACTTTTCTGCGCGTCTCAAGAGGTGGTAATGACAATGCATTTTTCATGAATGTCACGCTATGAGAACGATTATAGACCGAAAAAATAAAACGGGCTGCTCGATTTTGTACAGCTTCAAGATCTGTTATCAATGATCTAGTTTGCGGGTCCAAAATTGAAGAAGAATATTCTACCTTAGCACGCACCAAAGATTTATAGAGTGTTAGTTTGACAGAAGAAGAAGCAAGAGAAAAATTTCTTTTTAGGTATCCCAGCATGCGATTAGCGTTGGCGACAATGTGGCTGACATGATCATTCCAAGTGAGATTTGGGGTTAGATACACACTAAGATATTAAAACGATGTAACTGGTGTTAAAGATGTATTGTTAATAAAATAGACTGGAAGATTAGCCATTTTACGACGTGAGAAGCGCATCACTTTGCATTTAGTTTCATTAAGGGTCATTCGCCATTTAGAGCTCCAGATAGAGACTGCGTCCAGGTCAGTTTGTAGCAATTCAACGTCGTTAGAATTCTTAATCACATGATAAACAGCACAGTCATCAGCAAAAAGTGTCGTAGAACAGAAAAGGTTGGAAGGTAGATCGTTAATATAAACAAGAAAAAGTAAGGGACCGAGCACCGATCCCTGCGGCACACCAGATTTTACTGCAATTAACGAAGAGTTGTGATTGTTAGCGTGCACGAATTGTGATCGGTTGGTTAGAAAGAATTTAATCCACGCCAGTACGCTAGGGTCAATATTCAGTTTGCTGAGTTTATAAAGAACCAAGCTGTGGGATACTTTGTCGAATGCTTTACAAAAATCTAGAAAGATACAGTCGACTTCACAACCGCGGTCAAGAAAACATTGAATGTCATTAGTTAAAGTGAGAAGCTGTGTTTCGCAAGAAAAAAATTTACATCGCACGCCGTTTAACGTCAGCGAGATTAGCGAATTGCTTCGTTTCTGCTTAGCCAATACGTATTTTACTTACAACGGCACAGTGTACAAGCAGATCTTCGGAACCGCAATGGGAGCGTCAATTTCAGTCACGGCTGCCAACCTGACAATGGAGTCTATTGAACAGAAAGCCCTGAACTCGTTCACACATCGTCCAAAGGTGTTTCTGAGGTATGTTGATGACTGCTTTTGCATTTTAAACAAGCAGCATATTCACAGCTTCCTTGAACACCTGAATGCCGTAGAGCCATCCATAAAATTCACTTTGGAAGAGGAAGCGAACGGCATGATCCCGTTCTTGGATGTGCTCGTCAAACGTGATGCGCATCGGTTAGCCTTCAGCGTCTTCCGAAAAGCAACGCACACGGGGAGATACCTGGATTTTGATTCCGCTCATCCTACGGCTCACAAGCGTTCAGTGGTTGCGTCACTTGTAAACCGTGCTAAAAGCATCTGTTCGGACCCGGTCAGCCTTGGCAACGAGATGAAGCTTATACAGCACGATCTTGAGCGAAACGACTACCCTAGAAATTTTACCAGCAAAGTCACCAAGAAAGCCACCTACACACGAGGAGCACAACAGCTGACAAAAAAGATAAAACGTGCTGCGATTCCCTACGTGCGTCAGATCAGCGAGGCCCTTTCTAGGATTTTCCGTAAACACGGAGTGCATATTGCACACGTGCCAACCAGCAAGCTGCGAGCCGAAGTGGTCAACGTGAAGGACCCGCTACCACGTGCCAATTTCCCTGGCGTTGTTTATCGGATACCTTGCAGCGACTGCCCCTCCGTCTACATTGGGGAAACCGGGAACTTCCAGCGGCGCATGAAGGAGCACCAGGGCGACGTCAGAAACAAGCGCGCAGCAAAAAATGCAGTTGCAGAGCACGTGCTGTCCACTGGCCACGAGATAGGCTGGGATGAGGTGGAAATCTTGGCGACGGAAAGAAACCTATCTGCAAGACTGCATCTAGAATCCCTAATCATCCAGACAACGGCCAACACGCTAAACAAGAATCAGGGCACGCTACATCATACTTACGTGAAAAGATTGCAGAAGATTCTGAAGCGTATATAACCATCCCTTCTTCTGTGACAGCCTTATTGTGAACAAGGGCCCCGTATGGGACCCGAAACGTCATTTTTCATCTTTCGACTTGGTCAGTGACCCAATTTTCATTTGTGAATAAATCATGCTTCGCCCTGACCAGACGGTGTTCCGTCGAACCTTGGACTAAGTAAAAAAATTTACGAAAGTCATGTTGCATACGGGTGAAAAATGAGTTGTTTTCAAGAAACTTTACCAAGTGAGAATATATGACATGCTTCATGATTTTGCAGCAAATGCCGGTTAACGATATTGGGCGGTAGTTAGCTGCTGAGTACTTGTCACCAGATTTGGGGAGTGGAACCACCTTAGCTATCTTCAAGTCTTCTGGTAACCTGCTGAGCTCAATCGACTGTTGGAATATTTTAGATAATATGATAGCGGTGTAAACTTTAGTGTTCTTCAATATTTTAGTGTTAATATGTTAGGGCCGCAAGATGAACTCAGTATTAGGTTGTCAATGATATTAATGATACCAAAAGAATCAAACCTTATCGAATCCATTGAAAACTAAATGTGATATTCATAATCAGGGAACGTTGCATTAGAAGTGTGTGAAAAGGCTTTACCAAAAGTTTCATTTAGAATATTAGCACAATTAGTAGTTGGAACAGGATTTGATTGGGAGTCGTGAAGTGAAATATCTGATTGGTCTTGCTTATTTATGATGCTCCAGAATTTTTTGGGATTGCTAGTCAACATTGACGGCAATATCACATTAAAACAGTTCCCTTTCGTTTCCTTCAATGTTATTTTGTAGCTTTTGCTAATGTCTTTTAGCTTCGACCAAAGCTCCGGTTTACCGGAGGACTTCGCTTTCCTAAAGATTCGTCTGTTCCTATTATCGGTACGGTTTAATTGACGGTTATACCACGGAGAATGAAGGTCCGTTGTAATGTTTATCTGTGGGATGTGTAAATCTATAAGTTCATGCAGTTTATCCCTAAATAAACACCAATTAATGTCGACTGAACGTTGATCGAAGTTTGTTAGAAAACTGTCGAGAAAATGCTCAAGGGCCTCGTTTATAGCTGAGAAATTAGCCTTGCCGTAATTGTATATAACTTTCTTTTCTTTTTTAAGGCCCGCTCAGAGAGACGACTAGGCTAAAGCGGCAGCCAACACGCCTCCTCTTGAACTCCACCACATTCTCGCGCAGTGCAGTGGAGAGGGTCGTCTTCATCAGATTCCATCTCTTTCTTCCCGCGCCAGTGCCTGCTCATCGTCGCCTTCTACGTAGCACAGATCCGTGCTTCAACTCCGATTTGAATGTAGTAAACATTCTATGTATTTTTTTCCTTGTATCTAAGAGGGACGGCCCAAGATTACTGGTTGGGTTTGACCCCGCTAAGTTCCGTTCGTTTCGAGTAACTACCACTGGCAGCCGAGGTGGACTCCCAAGCTGTAAGGCCGGCCCTCGCCTTCCATTCTCTATGATCTCCTTCCCATTTCGTTTTCTTCGATAAAATTAGACAAAAGTGAGGAGGGTGATTTTCTTACCTCCGCATGGCCAGCTGCCAACCCAGGAAGATTGCAGGAGGCAAGTTAAAGGCGGTGCTACCGACGCCAGCTCCAGTGATGATGTCGACTCTTTTTGAAGCGGTTTTACTTTTGATGCTGTGATAAAGGATAATGAAACCCGCCGCGATGGCTGAGCGGTTAAGGCGCTCGTCTACCGAGCCGGAGTACCCGGGATCGAACCCGACTGCGGCGGCCGCGTTTCAATGGAGGCGATACGCAAAATGCTCCCGTGTGCTGCACAATGTCAGAGCACGTTAAAGATCCCCAAGTGGTCCAAATTATTCCAGAGACCTCCACTACGGCTTTTCTTTTAGATCGCAGCTCTTTGGCGCCCGTTTCTGCGTTTCGCGGCGTCGCCGTCGCCGTTGTCCGTTGTAACCCGCAGTGGACACCTTAGCCACGCTTTAAGCTGCGAAGCCAATGGAGCGGGAGCTTGGAAAGCAAAGGAAAGGCGCATAACTGCACTCTTGGAACAGTGGACACCTCAATCGTGCTTTAAGCTAGGTGGCGGTAGTGACAGATGTGCGCTGCATGCGTTGGCATTGACAACGTTGTGCCGTTATCAGGAAAGGAAGAGCGCATACCTGGCTCCCTGGGCCAGTGGATGCCTGAATCGTGCTTATGGGTACGTTGGGTGATGAGAGAGAAATGTGGTGGTGGTGAAAACTTTTAATTGCTGAAATAGAGTTTGTTTGGTTTAGGCTTATTGGGGTTTAACGTCCCAAAGCGACTGAGGCTATGAGAGACGCCGTAGTGAAGGTCTTCGGAAATTTCAACCACCTGGGGTTCTTTAACGTGCACTGACATCGCACAGCACACGGGCCTCTAGAATTTTGCCTTCAAGAAATTCAGCCGCCGCGGCCGGGATCGAACCCGCGTCTTTCGGGTCAGCAGCCGAGTGCCGTAACCACTGAGCCACCGCGGCGGGGCGAAATAGAGTTTGTTGAGCCACAGAGTGTCCCCGCTACATGGTCGGCGTTCCTAGTCCGGGACACCTCATGACAATGTTCCGTCTCTTGCCCGTTTCACCAGAGCCCTTTGCGACTCAAGCGAGGAGCAGTTGAGGAGGGCAGTCTCCCATGCCTCTCTGGAAGGGGTAGGGGAAGGGGGGAGGTGGGGATTTTGAGCATATGCCCACACCATGTGGAAGATATCACAGGTCTCCCCACAGTGCGGGCATTGCCCATCCGTGTTAGGATCGTAATGTTTTAAGATTGCAGGACAGAGTAGACTACCTGTCTGCAGGCGCCTTAAAGTTCGCTCCTCCGGCTTACTCAGCCCCTTTGCAGGGGCCGGGAAAAGGCGGCGGTTGTCGCTATAATGTGTTATTATCTCCCTGAATCGCAGAAGCGGCTGGTCAGTCTCCGAGCCAGAAGAGCTGCGATGAGGAGCAAGGTGAATAAGCGCTCGGGCAGCCGCGTCAGCGGCCTCATTACCTCGTAAGCCCTGATGGCCAGGAGCCCAAATGATTCTTTTCGGTGTTGGATCAGTGGCAGTCCGTCTTAGAATGCAAGCAGTTAAGGGGGAGATCTCCCCTGCCAAGTAAGCATTGAACAGTTGTGCCAGAAACGCGGCGCATAAACCATAGGCCGTCGTCGTTCATGGTGTTCATTGGCGTTGGCGCTGACAACGTTTTAAACTTCGATCATTCTAAGGAAAGGAAGTGCGCATAACTGGCTGCCTGGGTCACCGGACGCCTCAATCACGCTTATGGGTACGTGGGGTGAGGAGCGAGGGATGTGCGCTGCATACGTTAGCGCTGACAACGGTGAGAAAACTCTCGCGATCAACCATTAGCTGCCACCTGGCAGGGTGGGAAGGCGGGTGGGGACTTTAATGTACTAAAGGGGGGTTCGCGTACTAGTGAACTCAGCGTACAGTTCACCAAACAGCTGAGCGGACGGCAGCTAAATCACAGTCAGTCTACACAGCCAGAGAGCTGGAGCCGCGCGCCGGCACACTTCGTCGTCAACTTCTTCGTCTGCCATCGAGGCAACCTGAGGCGCATTCATAATAGTTCAGGCGCGTTCATTGTAATTCACTACAATGGCCCCGGGATGGAAGAGGAGCCATGCTGGCGACCTATGGTGATGGCAAGAGGAGCGGGTCGTAATAAGTCTTGAGGCGACTGACATGGACAAGCTCACGGCCGCGACGACGCAAGTCCGAAGAGGGTGTAAGCGGCTCTACAATAAAATTAACAGGGGATGTTGATTCGACGACGCGGTAAGGGCCATGATGTTCTCTGCGAAATTTCGAAGACTGTCCTAGTGTAGTGGAGGGGACCCAAAGCCAAACTAATTAACCTGGAGAGAAAGCGTGCGCGGTTTGATGGGCATCGTGTTCATGCTTTCGGCGACCTTGGGAGTCCGAGGTGAAAGAACGGGCCAGTTGGCGACATTCCTCGGCGTGCTTGGCGAGTTCGGAAAGGGGCGTGCATTCGGAGGCGTCCGGAGTGTACGGCAAAACCGTGTCCATTGTGGAGGACGGCTCACGGCCATACAACAGGTAGAAAGGGGAAAATGCGGTGGTTGACTGGGTGGCGGTATTGTATGCGTACGTCACAAAAGGCAGGACAGCGTCCCAGTTAGACTGATCCGACGAGACGTACATGGTGAGCATATCGCCGAGAGTGCGATTAAAGCGCTGAGTCAGCCCGTTAGTTTGATGATGGTAGGCAGTGGTGGTCCGATGAATGATGCGACACTCTCTGAGGAGGGCTTCCACCACGTCCGAAAGAAAGACACGGCCTCGATCACTGAGCAACTCGCGCGGCGCACCATGGCGAAGAACAAAATTGTGCAGCAGGAAGTGGGCAACGTCACGAGCAGTGGCAGCGGGTAGTGCGGCGGTCTCTGCATATCGGGTCAGATGGTCGACGCCAACAATTATCCAGCGGTTCCCAGATAACGTGTAGGGCAGCGGGCCGTAGAGGTCGACGCCAACACGATCGAATGGGCGAGCCGGGCACGGCAATGGCTGCAAGGGGCCGCTCGTACGGGGCGCGGGAGACTTGCGTCGCTGACAGGCGATGCAGAAGCGGACGTATTGGCGAATGTACCCGTACATGCCCCGCCAATAATAACGTTGAGATATTCTTTGGAACGTCTTCAACACACCGGCGTGGGCACATTGTGGGTCAGCGTGAAACGAGGCACAGATCTCAGAACGTAAATGGCGAGGTATCGCGAGGAGCCACCGTCGACCATCTTGCGTGTAGTTACGGCGGTAGAGCAGGCCATCACGGAAAGCAAAATGGGGTGCCTGGCGGCGGAGAGTGCGCGAAGGCACAGCAGTGTGAGCGTTGGTCACGACGTCGATGATCGACGCAAGCCACGGGTCTTTGCGCTGTTCCGCAAGTATATCAGAGGTGGTAAGAGGCAAGAGGACGGGTTCTGGCACGGATGAGCATGCAGCGGCGGTGGGCAGAGGAGATCGAGATAGAGCGTCGGCGTCCACGTGCCTGCGGCCAGAGCGATATACAACGCGGATGTCGAACTCCTGAAGGCGGAGAGCCCACCTGGCGAGGCGGCCGGCCGGGTCTTTAAGAGACGACAACCAGCAAAGCGCGTGATGGTCCGTGACGACATCAAACTGCCGGCCGTACAGGTAGGGTCGAAATTTCATGAGTGCCCAGACGATCGCTAAACATTCCTTCTCCGTAACGGAATAGTTGCATTCAGCCTTGCTGAGCACCCGACTCGCATACGCCACGACATATTCCTCATAACCATCTTTCCGCTGAGTCAGGACAGCTCCGAGGCCGACGCCACTTGCATCAGTATGCACCTCTGTAGGGCTCTCGGATCGTAGTGGCGAAGTATGGGCGGCGAGGTAAGAAGACGGCGCAGTGTGGTGAACGCGTCTTCGCATTCGGGGGACCAAGCGGACAGGTGGTTGTCGGTTCCAAGCAGTCTCGTGAGTGGCGCAATGATCGACGCAAAATTGCGGACGAAGCGCCGAAAATAGGAGCACAGACCGATAAAGCTCCGAAGCTGCTTCGTTGTTGTCGACTTGGGAAACTCCGCAACAGCGCGAAGTTTGGCCGGGTCAGGGAGAACGCCTTCCTTAGATACAATGTGACCCAAGATGGTTAGCTGCCGGGCGCCGAAGTGGCACTTCTTCAGATTAAGCTGTAGGCCGGCGTCGGTGAGTCAAGTCAGAACCTGCTGCAGGCGCGTGAGGTGAGTGGAAAAATCTGCCGCCAATGATGACGCGCCAATGATGACGCGCGCTGTGCACGAGGCGAGAGGGGCAATGCACTGTTCACTAGCGGTGCGGAGCGAGAGCCCCGTAAATGACGTCGTGACTTTGCGCAAGCGGCGGCAGAGTTTTTCGTGAATCACTGATACTGAGGCACCCGTGTCGATAAGCGCATGTACCGGCAGTCCGTCGACGATGATCTGAAGAACGTTGCGTGGGGAAAACGGAGGCCTTGAGCTTTTCGAACAGCGCGCAGTTCTTGCCTCCGGAACTGCGGATCTTACCGCCGTATTCACAAACAGCAAACAGCCCTCCACTCGACGCGGCGCCCCCACTCCTGGGAGTGGAGGAGAGCGGTCGTCCTCGGCCCGAGGAACAATCGCGCTTCACAAACCCGTCTCGAAAATTCCTCCACCGAGGAGCTGGCCGAGTAGCCCTCCTCCACTCGACTGCTTTCGAGGAGAAGAACGAAAGTGCTGATGACCAGAGTATAGTATATTTATGCAATTAAAACACCACATATTTGATAGTATAGAATAAATTTTTTTTTATTTCAGGGTGAACTGCATGCTAAAAATAATTGTAATGCTTATTTCTGGTTTTCTCCACACAAAAAAATTGTACTTTTAGAGGAAATAGCCAGCTTTCTTTCCCTGTCTGGCAACAGTCGCAGTTGGTCGGCGCGGCATTTTTGTGATGGTCCCTTCTCTTTTCTGTTTGCTCGCCGCGCGATCGTCTCGTCCGTTGGCTACCTCCTACTCCTGGCTCGCTTCGTTCAGCTTTGTTGGTTGCAGTGTGTCAGTGCTTGTGCGTGTGTCCTGCCCCCCCCCCCCCTTTTTTTTTTTGCGTGCAAGATCCAGCACGACACCGTCGGAGTCCACTTCGGACGCGTCCCAGCGCGCGAAGAAACGACCCGCAGGTCCGCGGTTCGTGTTCACCGCAGATGAACGCGCTATTTTAAGAAATATTACGGCTAGGTATCAAGCTGTTATAGAAAATAAAAAAACTGGCAATGCGTCAAAAATGGCCAAAGACGAAGCCTGGGCCAAGGTTTGCGAAGACTACAACAGCTTGGCCGGCACTCGTACTGTGTGCGTAGCACAGTTAAGAAAACTGTGGGATAACATGAAGTCCCGATGGAAGAAAAAGAAATCCGAAGAAACGAGGGAAATCTTTCGCACAGGTGAGCAAAACAGTTTTACATTCAAAAACTGACCCATACATTTTTCTGCATGTTCACACGTTTCATCTTCAGACATTTCAATCATAAGAATTTCGCGTGATTTCTTATCGTGACAAATCTTCTCCGTACGTATTTTTGGCTCTTTCCTCGTTGGCGTTGCATAACCCACCGAGTGTGTTCATCATATTTTGCCGTTTTCGTTTGTTTACTGGATATTTCTATTGCACTGATCTGTGCACCTTGCTTCAATTATTCGTGGCGGCGACTTCGGTTTTCCTGCGTTGAACTTACGGTGATACCGCGAAAACGTTACCACGTTCAGGAATTGCCGGATAAGTGTTGTATTTGGCATCCGAGGGAAAATGCAAGAGATTAAATTATGCTTCGAGCAAATGCAGCAGGAATGAAACAAACTAGATGCAGCATCACTATTTTCCCTGCAGACTTTTTGAGAGCTGGATGTATTCCTTCTAGGACTGTGGCAAGCAGTAGTCGACTGCTCACAAATTTATTTTTCTCTGGTGCAAAGTAAGGAGTGCAAACATTACAATAAAACCCAAGTCGCCGCTACGAATAATTCAAACTAGGTGAACGGATCAGTGCAATAGAAACATCCAGTAAACAATCGAAAACTGGAAAATACGATGAATACACTCCTGCGAGGAGGGTTATGCAACACCAACGAGGAAATACATATTTTTGAGCAAAACATTACGTGTGTGTGCTGTTCTAACGCTGCGAGGAGGGTTATGCAACACCAACGAGGAAAGACATATTTTTGAGCAAAACATTACGTGTGTGTGCTGTTCTAGTTATCGAAATGTGAATGAGATTTTGTCTGTTGTCCCTTTCAAGCATTGCGTGCTGCACACAGAATGCTTCACTTCAGTGTGTTCGGTGCTGTACATGTATAATTAAGAATTTTGGTGCAGGTGGTGGCACTCGGGAATGCCGGCCAATGAGCCCGACAACGGAATTGGTCGGCGCAGTCGCTGAGCACATGGCGACAAGGCTGCCAAATCCATCTGACAGCGACGGGGCCCACGTCAACGAGCCAGTGCTGTCCCTGCCACCTGCCGCTTTGTTCGAGGCCATGGTGAATGGCAACGAGGCGAGCCAAGGAGACTTCTACGGTAAATAAGGCTGCCCTCTTTAAATACTAGCTACAACTGTCGCAGTTAATTTTCCTCATGCATCAAGTCCGAAACCTGCGGCTGGGCTGGGTGCTTTGGAATCCAACAGCACTGCAGCAGGCGTTAGTTATTTTCTGCTTGTGTGTGTGCATGCACTGAAGCAGGCAAGGCCACATATTTATTATTACTTCTTGGTGCGCTAGTACTGTGTCCATTTTTATCATCTCACATATATGTTGAAAAGTTAATGATAATAATAATAGCCTTTATTTCCATCAACATGATGGGGGAGGTTAGGGAAAAAAAGCTGGACAGCTTGACTGGTTCCCGCCCCCCCATATCAAATGCATGATTGCTTCCATCAAGGCAGAAATCAGCGGACAACAGAATACATTTCAAAGAACAATCATAGCTAACATGACAAATAAGAATAACACATAATAAAGCAAGTTATCATGAAAAAAAGACACAGCGTAGTAACAAGAAACAAACAGACACCATTTGTATATACTGATATAACTCTAGTGCTATTTAGGATATATCGCATTCACATGGCTCTAGACATACACAAAACTACAAATGCATATTTACGCGTGGAAAGTAGCAGACTTCAAGCCATAACAAAAATTGCATACAAAAAAGAGCACAAGATCCAAGAAAGGAGAAAAGAAAAAAGAAAAAAAATCCATTCAGGCACAGTAGGATGAAGGTAAAAATGATCTTCAATAAAACACATTTGATCACGAAAAAAAAAATCTTAGGTCCTGCTTTGATGCGTTTTCGGGATGTATGGTGTGTCTATAAGAAATATTCAATATTTCTGGCAGTTTATGTTTAATCATTTGCTTTCCGTAGTTTGTTCTGCATCTCTCAATGTTCCAGATTTCCCGACAACGTGTATCATGCGAAGGTATTCCCTTTGTTAAGGAAGCTAAGGAAGAAAGGAAGTTGATGTTTTGTTTGACATCTTTTTTGTAAGTTAAGCACAGGCGGTAAGGGTAGAGCTAGGTGATTTTTATAATCCCTAATTTTTCATATAAAGGCAAACTTGGGTGATCCCGTATAGTATAGTATAGATGCCTATACTAGTCATGCTCATGTAAAGGATTTTATGATGTTCTGTTATGATCTGGACAGCGTCTGTTTATGGCTGTATTTGTTCTTTGCATGTCATATCACACTAGTATGTACGTAAGCATGAGTGCACCAATTTTTTAACAGCATTGCAGAGTTGTCATGAAGGCATAGTATATGTGTGTGCAGTATTGTGTTTGCATGTTTTTGCAGGTGAGGTTTCTGCACCCCTTACAGGTGCACTTCCTGCAAAGGAAGAAAATACTTCACAGACACCTGCTGAAGCTGCAGGCAGACCACCAGTGGTAGTGCCTGCAACCATATTGGAGAGCACCACACCAGCCCCAAGTGCTCGCTCGAGGGCAGGTGGCCCCCGTGTTGCTGCGGTGGAGCGGACGCTGGCTCCTGAAGTAGCCGCCAGAATAGAGGCTATTGAAGCCGAAGATCGGCGCAAGGAGGAGCTGCACCAGCTGGATGTAAAACTCCGCAGGAGCCAGCTGGCCGAGCAGCGTATCAAAACTAAAATGCAGCGCAAGCTGCTTTCACTGGACCTTCCAATAAGGGAACGCCAGCTGGCCGCAATGAAGCACCCAATGGAACACTAAAATAAATTTGTACATATTTGTTTTGGAACACCTCTGTGTATAATTATCAACACTGTCGTCATTGTGATGCAGTTGTACAGTATTTGCTCATTCTGTCAATTCCTTAATAACAATGTCCTTTATTTAACACACTGCTAATGTACAAACAGGACAAAGAAATATAATATAGACAGAATGAAGCAAGAAAATTGGAGGTAGCCTAAAAGCGGCCAAAAAAAAATTGTTCATTGGCAGAAAAATGGAAGTACCATAGTCCTTCACAAGGAAAGTGACACAATGCCACTCGAGAAGGGTGTCAGGCAGGGAGACACGTTCTTTCCAATACTATTCGCCACGTGCTTACAGGATATATTCAGAAAACTGGAGAGGAAAGAACTGTGGACGAATGCCTTAATAATCTCCGATTTTCTAAAAGTATTTCACTGCTAACTGACTGGGGACAAGCTTCCAAGCGTGATTGAAGACAGTCAAAGCAGAACAGTGGGTGTAAAAATGAATATTGAATTCTACAGTCATGTTCACAAACCAAGAAGAGAACAGCAGCCTACAAGCAAAGCAATAAGTTGCAAGGTAAATGCATCTATTTAGAGCATAGTAAACGCAGATCCGCACCACGTGTAAAATGACTAGCAGAGTAAGAATGACGGTGCAGTGCATTTGGCAGGCACTCCCCAGCCATCAACGGCAGTTTATCCCTCAACAGCCGTATATTTTGGGGCAGAGCCTATACCCTATGTGGCAGATATAGCACAGCGAACTACGAAAAGGAAAATGTTAGGTGCAACTGCTAACGAGCAGACTGGGTCAGGGAATATATGCGAGTCAATGATATCCTAGCTGGAATCAAGAAGAAGAAATGGGCAGGGCATGCAGTGTGAATTCGACATAAATGTTGGACCACTGGTAACAGACTGGATTCCAAAAGAAGTCAAGCATAGCAGGAGGTGTTTGAAAAAATAAGCTGGGCTGATGAGATTTGGAAGTTTGCAGGAACAAGGTAGCCGTAGCTGGCACAGGACAGGGTTAATTGGAAAGATACGGGAGAGACCACATACTCCCGAGGATGAAGTAGAGCTGATGATCACATTACATGCCATACGAGCACATAGTTCAAAGAAATAGACAAGAACAGAATGCAGATGCCATAAAAGTATCAGTTGTATAACACTAGAAAGAAATGTACGTTTCTGAGAAGGTAATTTAAGGGCATCTAATGGAATGATCGGGCTATAAGCCCCACCCGAACATGAGGCCCATTCACTGTGTCGGCAGGAAGCTGCGGTGGCACATGAAGCTGCTGTGGTTGCACGCTGGGCCGTGACTGCTGGGTGACGGGGAGGGCCACAGCAGGTGGCTCCGGGTCCTTCCGTAGAACGGCGAGGTTGTGAAGGGCGCCGCAAGCAGTTATGATAACTACTGAGCGCTCAGGGCGGTTTTGGAGTCCCATGTCCAAGCATGGGAAGCGGCGCTTCCAAACTCCAAAAGCCCTCTCTACACTATTTCTCGTTTTAATGTGGGCCGCCTGATACCTGCAGGAAAGACGAGCAGTTTGAAGTAAAAGCTTTTATACATCTGCTAAATTGAAGAACACAGCAGGCTGTGTTCTTACAGCAGACACGGTGCACTTTCCCAGTGGCTCCTTTGCAGGTACAGAGGCTTTAATTACATTTGCACGCCTCGGAAAGTTACAAGACCGCTTCACAGGTTTTGTCTGTCAACTGGTGGCAAATGTATGCGACATTTGAATGTTAAAGCATGGAGAGATGGGAAAACGATATATTTCGGCAACAAACAGAAACGGTGGGTCCACTCTTTGATGTAGGCATTTTGCGGAGCAGAACATCAACAAAAAGAGATGACATTCGTGCATTTGTGTTGCCTTCAGTCAATGGAACTATGGTGCTATGTTCCCTCTTGTACTTACCTTCCCTCAGGTGTATTTGGGTGTTTGGCATCGGCCAGAGGTGTCATTAAAAAAGACATGCAGGGATAGCCTGCATCTCCTAGCAGCAGCCCGCGAACCCGCTTGGTCTCGTACAGCACCCGTGCACGGCTGTTGTCAAAAATCCTGCTGTCGTGGACAGATCCAGGCCAGCCAACGACCAAGTCATAGAATTCCAGTCTTGGCCCTGTGATTGCCTGCGGATAACATATTGTCTGTGTCACAAAGATACTCTCAAGCAATGAAAATAAATGGTTATGTAGACGTATCAGATTACTCTCTACTCTTCAGCAATAAATATTGTTACGGGATTGGAGAAACGCAGGAAGGGCAAGGCCGGAGAACAAAAGAAGAAGAGGTTGAGAGTGTTGTGCCCCGCTGGACGTTGATTCCCGCTCGCCGATCGAACCTCTCGCCGCTGGCCTGTTGAACCAGCTAGAACACCCCGGCTATAAAGATTATAGCCGTAACATCTTGGTGGAGGTGCGGGGTAACGATCTCAGCAACAAAACGGCGCAGCAACAACTGGAGCAGCCCCGCCGGCGTCGTCGCCTTGCCGGCCTGGAACCGCTGACCGAAACCATGCAGTCTCCCGAAGAGCCATCCGCAGCCCGAAGTGACGCTGCGATCCAAGTTTCAGACCAGCGTGTGGCCACAGCGACCGGTTCAACGCAGCACTATCGGGAGCCTCGCAGTTTCGCCGGAGCAGCAGGCGACGACGTGGAGGAATGGCTGACCCATTACAAAAGGGTGAGCCGCTATAACCGCTGGGACGCTGCCACTCAGCTAGCCAACGTGGTCTTCTTTCTGACCCATACAGCGTTGGTGTGGTTTGAGAACCACGAGGACTCCTTCACCACCTGGGACCGCTTCGTAACTGAACTGCGACAGTGTTTTGGCGATTGCCTCGCGCGCCGCAAGCGGGCCGAACAAACGCTGGCACACAGGGCTCAGTTACCGGGCGAAACTTGCACGACCTATGTAGAAGAAATACTTAAGTTATGCAAAACAACGAACGCTAATATGACCGAGGATGATAAAGTAGGCCATCTTCTGAAAGGAATTGCGGAAGATGTGTACAATTTTCTAATCACCAAAGATGACTTGGGGGCCGTCTCAGACGTCATTCGGCACGTCCGCACATTCGAGACGTTGAAGACTCGTCGTATTACGCCTAAATTTGGGCGACTGGCTAACGTTCCAACTGTGGCCAGCGTCGAAGAGCGTTTTACGGATCTCTCAACGACGATCCGCCAGATCGTTCGCGAGGAACTTCTGAGATTCGAGCCCCATGCACGGTGTCCTCCATCTGTGCCGTCTGAAGTTCCCGTTTATCAAAGTTCTCCATTAGTAGTCCCCTCGATGCCTGGGCTGAGTTCTGTAAACACTGCACACACGTCCAGGTTCGGTGGACCCAGTCATCCCTATCACTCCTACCCACGCTCGGCGGACTTCGAATTGAACTACGATCCAGATTATGAACATCGTTCAAGACCGCCTGCACCCTCCTTCCGGCGCCCAGCCAGAAGGCCTGAGGACGCGCGTGGGTATTCAGTGCTTCCCGCCTCGTCAGAGTCTTCAAGAGAACAAGCTCTTCGTCGCACCGCTCCCGTTTGCCGCCGCTGCGGCATCGAGGGGCACATTGCTCGCTATTGCCGCCGCCGTCCACCACCTCGATACGAGCGGCCCGTTCATTCTCCTCCGCCGGTCAACAATTCGTACGACCCTCCTTTTCAACGGCCCTTGACCTCGAGCGACTATCCTCTGCCCGACGGACAACGCAGCCACTCTCCCGTCTCCGACCAAAGTTTCTCACCACCCCCTTCCTCTTCTGTGCGCCGTTTTTCGTCACCCCGGCGACGTTCCCCATCGCCTTCGCCGGGAAACTAGTCAGCGCGGCCGCGGGAGGTGAGGCCGCTGGAGACTGTGCGCTGCGTTTAGAAATTCCTCCCTCAATTGTTATGCTGAAGAACACAGTTCATGTGCTTGTAGATGGTGTGCCCACAATGGCGTTAGTGGATACGGGTGCAACTGTCTCAATTATGAGTTTGTCATTCAGGAACCAGTTAGGCCGCAAAGTTATGTTTCTTTGGGACCGCAGTGTTAATTTTCATGGCGCGGGCGGTGAGTTATTGTGCCCCTTGGGGATATGCAGTGCTGTGGTGTACCTCGGCGGAGCCGTTTTTACAGCGGAGTTTGCAGTGCTTCCGAGATGTACGCATGACGTTATCTTAGGTATTGACTTTTTACGAATGTGTGGCGCAACTGTTGACTGTCGCTCTGGGGAACTCTGCGTTGATCCATCTGGACTCTTCCATCTGGACTCTTCCATCTGGACTCTTCGAAGAGACGCCGGCTCGACAAGATGTGTTTTGTGTATCCGAGGGTACCAGTGTGCCCCCGCTTTCTATCAAGTGCGTCCCAGTTTCATGCCCCAGCCGTGCTTCCGATACCTTCGATGCCACAGTGGCGCCTCTATATTCTAACTGCGCTAAGAAACTCATTCTGGTTCCACATTGCCTGGTGTCAGTGTTCCAGGGCAGGACCCAGTTGTGGGCCATCAACTGTTCTTCGCAACCAGTTGTTTTACCAGTTCACATGAAGATCGCCACGTGTAATCAAGATGTCCCTGCCTCGGTGGCTTTGGTTGCTGACGCACCAGACGCAGTTGCTGCTACTCCAGCCACTGACTCACAGCTGCGTCGGATGATCAGCAAGTCTCTGAACAGTGTCGAGCGTGATGCCTTAGAAGCTTTGCTGGTCAAATACTCGTCTATCTTTGACTTTTCAGAGCCCAGTGGTTCCCGTAGCATTCCCGTGTCACGTACACGGCATAGGATTGACACCGGTTACTCACACCCCATTCGACAGAAGCCGTACAGAGTGTCCCCAACAGAACGACAGGTCATCAATCAACAAGTTCAGGATATGCTGCAAAAGGGTGTTATACAAGAGTCCTGCAGTCCTTGGGCCGCTCCTGTCATTTTGGTCAAAAAGAAAGATGGTACATGGCGCTTTTGTGTGGACTATCGCCGCCTGAATGCTGTAACAAAGAAAGACGTGTACCCGCTTCCTCGGATTGATGATGCCATTGACTGCCTGTTCTCTGCATCGTACTTCTCATCCGTTGACCTACGGTCGGGCTACTGGCAGATCCCTATGCATCCCGAGGACAAAGAGAAGACCGCTTTTATCACACCGGACGGCCTTTTTGAATTTAACGTAATGCCTTTTGGGCTCTGCAATGCTCCTGCAACTTTTGAGCGATTTATGGACGCGATCTTACGGGGCTTGAAATGGCATATTTGTATGTGCTTTCTCGATGATGTCGTCATTTTTGGCCGGACATTCAATGAGCACAACGAACGCCTCGCCCTTGTGCTGGATTGCCTGAAACGCGCTGGTCTGGTGCTTAATTCGAAGAAATGTCGTTTCGGTGAAGGTCAGACGTTGGTGCTCGGACACCTCGTCGACAGTGAAGGTGTCCGCCCTGACCCGCAGAAGACCGCGGCTGTAGCATCATTTCCAACACCTCAGACTGCAAAGGAACTTCGCAGTTTCCTCGGACTTTGTTCGTATTTTCGCCGCTTTATTCCCCGTTTCGCTGACATCGCTCACCCGCTCACGAGCCTGCTCCACAAAGACGCTCCCTATGATTGGACATCTGAGTGCGATTCTTCTTTTCGTCAGCTTAAGTTTCTCTTCACATCGCATCCAATTCTCCGCCATTTCAATCCTTCTGCCCCAACAGAAGTGCATACTGATGCCAGTGGTGTTGGCATTGGTGCCGTGTTAATTCAGCGTTATGGCGACAAGGAACACGTCATTGCTTATGCCAGCCGTTGCCTGAGCAAATCTGAGCGTAACTATACCATTACTGAACAGGAGTGCCTTGCGGTAGTTTTTGCCGTTCAGCGGTTTCGCTGCTACCTCTATGGGCGACCTTTCACAGTGGTTACCGACCACCATTCCCTCTGTTGGCTGATCAACCTCCGTGACCCATCTGGCCGTCTTGCACGGTGGGCAATCCGTTTGCAAGAGTTTGATTATACAGTGTCGTACAAGAGTGGACGCCGACACGCTGACGCAGACTGTCTCTCTCGGTTGCCGCTTGCAACGACGGAATGTGACGCCGACGACTTTGACCACTACATCGCTTCCGTAGAACCTAAATTCCCCGATGCCCGTACATTCCACGAGGAGCAACGGAAGGATCAGCATCTCACGTCATTCTTTGCCGCTGCGCAGGCCCCTACAACCTCCTGCGCATTCTGTGTACGCGATGGTCTTCTCTACAAGAAGGTCTACTCCGCAACTGGTCTCCGTTTCCTCCTGGTTGTGCCTGAAAGTCTACGCTCCTCTGTTTTGCGTGTCATGCATGACGATCCCACTTCTGGACACCTGGGTTCTGCGAGGACACTCCACCGCATCCAAGAGCGCTTTTACTGGCCACGTATGCGCGATACGACTGAGAAGTATGTGGCTAGTTGTGCACAGTGTGCGAGTCACAAACGTTCCACCGGTCCTCCTCCTGGTCTTCTTCACCCGGTGACGCCTCCCAGATCTCCTTTTGAGAAGGTTGGGATAGACCTCTTGGGACCTTTTCCCAAGTCCCATGGCTGCAACCTGGATTGTCGTCTGTACAGATTACCACACTCGTTACTGTGAGACAGCTGCTCTCCCCTCGGCTACTGCATTTAACGTCTCTGTCTTTCTGCTGCATTCTGTGATCCTGCGCCATGGACCCCCGCGAGTCGTCATCAGCGACCGTGGCCGCCAGTTCACCGCCGATATTGTTGAAGCACTCCTTCGATTGTGCACAGTGCAGATCAGACATTCTACCCCCTATCATCCACAAACCAATGGTTTAACGGAGCGAACCAACCGGACACTCACCAACATGCTTTCCATGTACGTCGCTCCTGACCACAAAGACTGGGACTCCATCCTACCGTTTATCACATACGCATACAACACCGCTCAACACGAAACTACGGGTTACAGTCCGTTCTTCCTCCTCTATGCCCGCTCTCCACGACACACCCTGGACACTATACTTCCGTTCTCCACCGACGATGACCCTGGCATCGCTGAGATCCTCTGCAATGCTGAGGAAGCCCGCCAACTAGCCCGCCTGAGAACTCTCGCCTCACAGGACCGCTCCAAAGCCCGCTACGACGACCATCATCGCCGAGTCACCTACCTCCCTGGCGAGTTGGTCTGGGTTTGGCGTCCACTCAGGAAGCGTGGCTTAAGCCAGAAACTGCTCGCGAACTATACCGGTCCCTATGTCATCTTGGAGCGACTCAGTGACCTCACTTATAGGATTGCGCGCGTCACCGCAAGCGGCCGACGTTCTGCCCGCACAGAACTCACCCATGTCGCGCGGCTGAAACTTTGTCATCCACGTGCCGATGCCTGACTCGCCCAGCGGGCTTCGCCTGCGACGGGGGAAGTGTTACGGGATTGGAGAAACGCAGGAAGGGCAAGGCCGGAGAACAAAAGAAGAAGAGGTTGAGAGTGTTGTGCCCCGCTGGACGCTGATTCCCGCTCGCCGATCGAACCTCTCGCCGCTGGCCTGTTGAACCAGCTAGAACACCCCGGCTATAAAGATTATAGCCGTAACAATATCTATTCATGTGTTACAGGCAACAAGAGCCAGAAAAATGAGCACTTTCATTGACACGGTGCAAATTGTTTACTTGTAATGCGAGTGAAAATTTGGTGCATCGTGTGACAGGAATGGGTAACATACATGGTATTTCTTGATTTTTACCCTCAGGGTCATACAGGCATTTCAGAGCAGTGCAGGCAGAAAGAAAGGTAAAGCAAACTATGTGAAAAATTGGGCAAATAAATTAAAGCTCCTATATGAACTCTGTTAGCTAAGAAATGGACAATATTAATTCATTACTGGATACATTAGTGCTGGTGGTTATACAATGCAAGCCAAAATATTGAGGCATCCCTAAAATATTGTATAATAAATGCCTGCCTCATTGATGCATTGTTAGCACAAGTATCTTTGGTCATAAAAGTAGGAGTCTGCCTATACATATAAACAATAATTAAACCAGACCATCCAGTCTTCAGAAGTGACGCAGTGCAGGTGCAGCAAAGCAGTAGATCAATTTTATATTTGGTTCAATGTTCACATGAACATTATTTCAATAAGACGACAGCTATGATGGGCAATGCGAAGGAAAGCGGTCCTAATGTCTGTTCTAAATATCAACGCGCGTTAGTACGATATTTTGCCACCTAGACAGCGACAATGTTTTGCAAAACGAAAAATGGGCTCACCTGCACATTGATTGAAAAGTAGCCTTTCCGATTGCGGTACACTTCTCCGAGCTGCCCGCCAGGCGACTTGATCCTGACGTGGGTGCAGTCTATGCACCCAGTCACCCCAGGGAATCGGCCAAGGCGGTAAAACTCAGTGGAGTCCGCTTGAAATTCCGCCGCAGTGGCGGGGAACTTCACAGTGCGGGGGAACAAATGTGCCGCGATCAGCGTTGACACTCGTTCCACTGCACGGCACACCGTCGGTTGCGAAACGTTTACCAAGTCGCCGGTGACGACCTGAAATGTTCCGCTCCCATAAAAATGAAGTGCTATGGCCAGCTGCAGCATCGGTGGTAGCGGGTGACCGCGATTGCTGGCGCTGTCCTCCATGGGCAGGCACTTGAGAAGCTCTCGCACGGTGTCCTTTGAAAAGCGGTACCGGGATAGAAACTCCCCATCGTCAAAGTGCTCAAGCGGGTTGATTCTGTCCCTCAACGCCCGTCGTGGCACAACTGCAGGTTCCTTTTCGTCGGCGCCGTCGTGGAACAATTCGTCTACACGTAGTACATGTTCAGCGAACTCGGCGAGCGAGCTGGCTGCCATGTTGATACTACACCGTCGAGGAGGAACGCTTCGGTCGAGGAGGCGTTCAAGGTAGCAGTTGCGCCACCTTGAGATTTTGGAGGAAAGCTTGGAGGGTTTCCTCCGCTCGAGGGCTGCTTATGAGTACTGCTTAAGAATTATAAAAGAGGCTTCGAGGAGCAACTCGAGTGAAATTTCAAGTGGAGGTCTGTGTAAGAATACGGGGGTTAGTTTCCCTCTTCAGCAGAGGGAGGGCGACGGCGCATTGGTGACAGTGAGCGGCGGCGCGGTAATGGAGAACGTCGGGTCTCGTAAGCACGACGGTCGGGGGCGTACGCGTCTAGCGGCGAGGATTGAGAAGCCGAATAAAAGATCTGGGATGGATGCACAGGGGTTGAGATGGTTGGCGATGCCACCATGCGACGGCGACAGTGGCGGGCGACATGTCCCGGGTACCCACAGGAGTAACAGATGGGACGGTTATCCGATGTGCGCCAGGGGTTGTAAAGCCGCTGCGGTGACGGTGAAGAAACCGGGGCTGGTCGTAGAGACGGGGCCGGGCGCAGGACGGGCTGACGAGGTGGAACAGTCAGGGGCACGGAGCGCGCCGCTGCTTCTGCGTAGGTCATCCGGGCGGGTATAGGAGATGGTTGGGGATACTGAGCCTCGGCGTAGGTTAAGGGAGCAACCGAAGGGACTGGATGTGCAGTAGGAATAGCCTCGGCAACTTCATGGCGGATGACCTCCTGCAATGGCGCCACCAGAGGAGTCGCAGCGTCGTGACTGGAGGGCATCAACGAGAGCTGACGCGCGACTTCCTCCCGAACAAACTGCTTTATCTGCGGTGACAGTTGCGCCGGGTCTGTGTCAGATGTGAGGGAAGCAAGCGATTCCTGCTGCGAGAGCGGAGAACGGGTGAGGATGCGTCGCTTCCGAAGTTCATCAAAGTTCTGGCAATGGGTAATGACGTCGGCGACTGTGGTGGAATTGCGTGCCAGAAGCATCTGGAACGCATCGTCGTCGATTCCTTTCAAAATGTTCTCAATCTTAGCGCGCTTAGACATAGAGGCATCGACTCGTGTGCACAGGTTCACAACGTCCTCTATGTAGCTGGTGAAATTTTCACCAGGCAGCTGCGCCCGACTTCGCAGGCGTTGTTCCGCGCGCAGCTTGCGCACCGCAGGCCTGCCAAATACATCAGAAAAATTGGACTTGAAGGCTGACCACGTGGGGATGTCGGCTTCGTGGTTTCTGAACCATAGGTTCGCAACGTCCGAAAGGTAGTAGATGACGTTGTTGAGTTTGAGTGCATCGTCCCACTTGTTATGGGTGCTCACCCGTTCGTACGATGCCAGCCAATCCTCGACGTCATCGTCGCCGGTGCCACTGAAGAAAGCGGGATCACGCTGCCGCAGCGCTCCAGCGCACAGAACGGTCGGGGTGGGTGGGGCAGGACTGGGCACGGAGTCCTTAGGCATTGAGCGGCGGGAGAAGGCGGCTGCGAAGGTCCAGGGCGTCAGACGACCGCAACCTCCACCAAATGAAGGGGGGTTCGCGTACTAGTGAACTCAGCGTACAGTTCACCAAACAGCTGAGCGGACGGCAGCAAAATCACCGTCAGTCTACACAGCCAGAGAGCTGGAGCCGCTGTTGTTGTTGTTGTCCTTTAGATAATGGCGCGTACCCACTGCGGTGGATTGGCCACGACACAGGCGGCAACTGATAGGTGCACAAAATGTGAAACAAGAAAATAATGGTTGGGTAAAATACGCGCCGGCACACTTCGTCGTCAACTTCTTCCTCTGCCATCGAGGCAACCTGAGGCGCATTCATAATAGTTCAGGCGCGTTCATTGTAATTCACTACAGTACATATAAAGACAAACAGAAATTTCTTACCATTTATGCGCGACAACATCCATTTCCTCTGTCTCGTAACGCCTCCGACGGCTGTGGCAACTTCGCGAAATATTTGCGCAGACCTCGTCTTTGAGAACCAGGCATTGGTGCAACAAGTCTTGCTTATTTCCATCTATTTCTCCGATAACAAAGCTCCCTTCACGACAATGAAGAACTGTCAGTGGAGTGTTTCTTGAAGAAGGAAAATGTGGTAAAAGTAACAAGTTGTCTGTAATTATACTTACATGTGTTGCTCTAATTCCGTGCCTTTATCTATCGAAAGCTGGAAGAGGTAATGAGCTGCGCTCAGATTTCGCATGAGGAAGTAGCGTAGTCGTCGGCATTTTTTTCTTTCTCGTTTGACTCCGACCTTCCTTCCCTTGTGGCGCGGTTCAGGTGTCCAGTGAGATGTGAGGCAGATACTGCGCCATTTACTTTCATCTAAACCCAATTTTCAATTTTCATGCCCTCTACTTCTTTACGCATCATTATCAAATTGCTAATGACTGTGCTTGCCTCATGTGCTCCTACGTGTGTCTTCTTTGATACAATGAATCCTTTTCGCTTTCAATTGCAGGCGTCCTTCAAGCTTTGATGCTGGCTGCTTATTCGTGTCACGTCACTGCGCCATTGAAATGAATTTATCGATAAATTTTGATATTTTACGTAATATTTGCCATACAAGAATTTTCGATCTGATGTCTCATTAATAAATTCTAGAAAATTGCAATGGAAGGCTGGAGTTTACAATATTCATAAAAGTAACAACTACTCGAAACCATGGTAGAGAGAGGGTGTGGTAGATGGTCCTTGGCAAAATCACAAAATGAACAAGGGAGGGGAAAACCTTAGGTTGCTTGAGCCAACGTTTCGACAAGGGGACTTGTCTTCGTCTGGGCAAAGCGTTCATCATTGGCAGGGATTAAATAGGGCCTTCGCTCCGAGGAGGAAGGCCCCGGGGGTGGGGAAGGAAAGTGGTGTGAGAGGGGATGCGTGTCAGGAAGGGGAGGGAGGTGAACCTTGATTCGTTAAGCTGCAATACTGGAAAAACCTATATCCGGGGGGTGTGTAATGAACAAAGGCTTTGAAGGGGCTGCGAAGGGGGGGGGGGAGGCGCTGTAGGACCTGAAAAACTCAGATAAGAGGGTTAGTCAGCGTGGTACAGGGAAATGAGAAGAAGGCAAACAACATAGGCTGGCACTGGAAGGAGGCGCATTTCCAAGGAAGGACAAGGCAGGGGGGGGGGGGGGGGGGGGGGAATGGCTCGAGTTCAGAGAAAGCCAAAAGGTGGGGCGGAGGTGGTAACAGGAATGTCATGGTTTCCGAGAACGGATAGTAGGGGGCTAGGAGAAAAAAAAAGGGGGGGGGGGTGAACAAAGGGAGAGGGTGAGAAGGCGGGAAATGGGGTGGAAGATATGACGTGGGTAGAGTGCAGAGAGCGATAATATACTTATGCGAGGTTCTAGGAAATGGTCTGACCGCGTGCAAGACATTTGTTAATTTAAAATTATGCTAACCCTGGAATGTACCTGAGAGATTCCAGGTTTCCTCTGGACATGTTAATCCCTGTTGGTTGTAGTGCTTTAAATTTGTCGATTAGGAATGCTTCTCTGTATTTTCTGTCCCTAGTCGATTTGAAGCCTGACTGAAGAATGAACAATTTGTGTTCGTCGAATTTGTGATGGCGTTGATTAAAATGGGTCGACACTGCCTTCTGTTCATTCCGTGTTGTGTCAGCCCGGTGCCCGTTTAATCTGGCACTCATTGTTTGTCCGGTTTCTCCGATATATTGTTTATGGCAGAAGGACCACTGGAGCATGTAGACAATATTGGACGATGTGCAGTCAAAACTGGTCTTTATATCGAAACCGAAATCGCTTGCCGTACTTTTAACCGTAGTCTCCCTTTGTAAATGTTTGCATGTCTTGCATCTAGGTCGAGAGCATGAAGTTACTCTCGGTGGTGGTTTCTTACCGAGCCTAGCATGCACTAGGATGTCCTTCAGGTTTGTGTTGCGTCTGTATGTTACCCTTGGTGCGTCGGGAAATATTTTCTTGAGACGGTCGTTACCAGTTAAAATGGGGTGGTATTTCCGCAGGATATTGTTTATGTTTGGAAGCGTGTTTGAGTATTTCGTTATAAGTGCAGGAGGTCGTTGACTGTTAGCTTTTGTTCGTTTTTTAAGAACTACATCTCGTTTTAAAGTGGTTGCTCATTGGAACGCATTATTAAGTGTTGTCTGTGGATGGTTTCTGATGATTAGTGTGTTTTTTAGCGAGTGGAGGTGTTTCAGGTAGTCGTCGTCGTCGCTACATATTCTTCTTAGTCTCGTTGCCTGTCCTACGAATATACCTTGTTTGCAGTGTCTTGGATGATGGGTAGTGAAATCTAAGTATTGTTGTCGGTCAGTAGGCTTCCTGTAAAGTGTGGTTTTGAGCTTGCTATTTTCTAAATGGACAGTGGTGTCCAGGAAATTGACTTGCGTTTTCGAGGAGTTGACGGTGAATTTAATGCTGGAGTGGCATGAATTGAAATGTGTGACGAATGCTTCAGGGTCTCAGCCCCATGCTCCCATATCATGAAAATATCGTCTATGTAACGCAGGTATATAAGTGGTTTTTTTAGAAATGAATTTAGAAGTTTAGATTCTAGTAGCCCCATAAAAATATTCGCGTAGGTGGGTGCGAAGGGAGTGCCCATGCTTGTTCCAAATACTTGAAGGTAGTAAGAAGAATCGAATTCAAAGTAGCTGAGTCTTAGTACCAATTCAAGTAGCCTGAGGTACACTTAAGTTTCATGTGGGTGAGGACTTTGAGTTAGAATTTTGGAGAGTGCGCCGATACCTTCTTTTATTAGAATATTTGTGTACAAGTATGCAAGTATGCAAGTATGCTATCTGCTGGGATAATGGAAGCGTCATTCAGAGACTCTATTATGCGGAGAAAGTGCGGTGTCTAGCTCTCGGAAGTCTACCTCTCTCCTTGTGCTTCTGCTCTGTCTCTCGGGCTTTGGGCACTTTTCCAGTTTAAAGAGCACGTTAATGAAGAGCTGGAAGTGGAAATTAATCCAGAGAGTACGGTGCCCCTTCTAGCCGCTAAGTGGCTTCGGCACATTAATCCTATTTACGGCCCCTCAGTTTTTTACGTTTATTGACAAATTGTCCTGCTTCATGGGTGAGCTTCTCTGGATGATAAACTGCCTAAGCAATTGTTACGCTGGGTTGATTGCACATGCGCTTCAAATCTTTTTTTTTTTGCTTGAAATCCAGGCCCGGTCGCGCTAAACCCTGCTGGACGCGCAATAAACTTATTACTCACTAAATCACTTGCAATATGAACAACATTTTATATGTGATACAAGTGAAAAATATACAGTGTATCATGGAAGGGGATCACTAATTTTAAAAATAGCGTTTTGGAGGTAAAGGGGAGCTTTTTGCGGCGTTCAGATACCAGTGTTCGCGGATCTGAAAAACCGGCGAATCATAATAACTAGTATAGTGAATATCAAAATTAAAATAGTTAACTTCTTAACTATTAAATATGGGCTGCTGATTTAGCGTAGACATTTGCAGCCAGATCTTATTAATAGCCATATCAATTATTAGAACCTAATGAACGCGATTGCGTTCGGCGCTATTGCTCGACAAAATTTGGCTATATCGACTTGTTAGGTGCACCGGTGCACCGGAGGGGCTGCTTCGCCTGCATGCTCCTGAAGACTGCATGCATTTTGGCACGATGTAGCATTTTTAGCCGAGCCACGGCAGTGAGTTCCATCGTGTTTTCGAAATTCTAAAAACTGATATGATTGCTACTAACGACCGGCTACAGACGTCTAGTTGCAATCAAATGCGTATCAGTATTATTTAAAAAGTTATCTACTCGAATATAGTTAACCACATTACTAGTTTTGATGTCTGCCAACAGTGGTGCTATTCTGTCCAGCACAACGAATGCTTCGCGGCATCTGCGACTGATTCCAGGGAATGCACCTGTAGAGCAGGTCTGCTCAGGCGTTACACATAACGAGGCAGGGAAAGTAGGATGACGCTTTGACTTTAGAATCGCGAAGGAGTTGAGCACTGGTTTGCATTTTCTTAACCATTCTGACCTACATGACTTACCACGGGATAGTAAGACAACAAAGAGCCGAATCTAACGTCTCCGTTCAACTCCTTGACGCTAGTTTGACAAAAACAGCTCGTCACAATTCTCTTCTGAAAATGGGGCTGGAGAGTGGACTGCAGGGCGACGCAAGCAAATATATAGAAATATATAGGACTGAATGAGCTAAAAGGATATTCTCTGAGACAAGAAAAAATTACTGTTTGAAGAAATAAACCTGTAATACAATGAAGAAAAGCATACTGCTGGCTTCACAAAACTAATCTGTATGTGCCACTATGTTTTTTTTCGAAAATTGCACTGTGTGACTGCAAATGCAGCTTATCGCAGACGACGCAATGCGATAATTTAGAGAGGAGCTTTATTTTACCGACAAAGATTGAATATGCCTCTAATGGAAACCTAGTTCTCCGCGTCATTCTTGAGGAGGAATTTTTCAAACTGAACGACTATCACGATATGTGCTGCTGTTCGAGATCTGTTTAAAAAAATCTTGCTGGAATAACATTGAAGCCATACGTAGAACTAATCGAAGCTGGCGAGCAAACCTTGCTGCGCGTCAAAAAACGTTCCTCACTGGTGCCACCCGTGTTTAGCACGCACCCCTGAGAAGCGCGTTATAACACTCCCTTTTCTATCTTCAAAGAGTAGGGCACTGCCTCTTGACTTATCACAGAAGAATTCCTTCTTGATCTGCCTTTTCCAGTGTCGATCTAGCTTCAAAGAGAGTGCTGAGCCGGGCTGGTTGGTTCATGTTAAATGGTACGGCCTAACAGCGCTGACGGACGGGACGGAAGAAGGCGAGACAGACACATGAGCTGAACTAACAACCAAATGGTTTATTGCGAAAGAGGGGCAATATAAAGGATAGAAGGGAAGAAGAAATGCGCTGCAAACATGACATGGCATACATTCGGGATATCATCACTCATTGAGAAAAGGGATCTCGTGTGGGAATAGAGCCACCGATGGTTGGCATACACATGAGTTGCCTAAAGCGTGAATGTGAAAGGCCTCCGATATCAGGCGCGAGGTGTGATCTCTATATTTGGCGATGATAGCGGTTTGGTTCAAAAACGCCTCACATTCTTCTCAATCTCCGAAATGAATGACCATATTATTTCGGCGTGACTTGTTTTCAATGTCCTTCGCGTGTTCGCGTAGCCGATCGTTGATGCACCGTCCGGTCTCTCCGATGTAAAAACGGCCGCATGACAGTGGGACCTTGTAAATCACAACACAGAAAAAGTTGACAATTTGTTTCTGTGTTTCTTCTGACAAGCCTTCTTTCCACTTTCCTGATTCACTCTCTTGCACAGGCCTCCCAACTTGTTCCAGGCAGACAAAAGAAGCTTCACGCCAGCTTTGTTCACAATCTGTTTCAGGTTATGCGAGACTTGGTGAACATACAGAATACTTGTTATGTGCTTATTGTCCAGTTTGCGCGTCTCCTTCTGAATTCTGCATTCGTTTAATATCGACTCTGCTATGCTAGATAAGATCTTCGTCGGGTATCCTGCAGCGGTAAGCCTAGTAACCTGCGCGTCAAAGCTGGATTGGGGTTTATATTCACATGATCGAAACAGGGCGGCTTTCATGCATGTTTTCGCTATCCCGCGCTTTACTATCTTAGAGTGGGCCGACCGGAAGAGGAGCAGGCTTTTCTGAGAGCGCGGGGAGTACATCCAACAAACATGGTCTCACGATAGTACAAGTTCCAGATCTAAAAACCTTAGTTTGTTGTTAGTAGGTAGCTCTGTGGTCAATTGTAGGTTGTTAAGTTCAATACTTAACACCTAAAAAATCTGAGCAACAGTTTGTTGGGCGTCACCTTTGGGATAAAATACTAAAAAGTCATCTACATAACGCATAACCTTAACAACGGTGCCGTCAAGCTTGGCTTGAAGTTGTCTATCGCACGAAGCTAAGAAGCGATCGCTGAGAACGGGAGCGAGGCTGGATCCAATACAAACACCTTTTTTTGGATGAAAAAACTATCGTCAACTCTAGCAAACGTGGACTGTAATTAAAAGCGAAGCATTTCTAGAAACATGTTAACGTTCATACCACTATAGTCCTCGTGCGCTGGTATGGTGGCGCCACTGTCCGGTACAACGAGCGCCACCAACGGGCGGAGCAGGCGTTACGCGTAAGTCCAGCTAGTCCAGCTCTCCCAGCCAGATACACGATGGCTGCGAAAGGCGAGGCGCGCGTTTTGTACTGCGGATTTAAAAGAATTGAAAATATCGACGCATACTTCAAAAGAACCAGTTTGTTTCGTGGTCGTCACCTTTATGACAGCAATCACGTATATGCTGTGAGGGAAGAGGTCGTGGCCTCAGCGGCACCATCCGAAGTCATCGGGAAATGTGCGGCGCAAATGAAGACTGCGGTGTACGAAGTCCGGCTTCAGGTAAGCTTAATTTTTGTATCTGTTATGTTTATTAACATGCAAGTTTTTTCTTCAGTTGTTCGCAAACCCCAGATTTATCACGGATGCCAGCTGCAGCTGCAAGGCTGGTCGCCGGGGCTGGTGTAAGCACGGAGCCGCGTTAGCTGTGTTTGTCAACAACTACAAGCACGTGTCGTGCACAGACCTGCCGTGTACTTGGCGGAAGCCTACCGCTCGCCCTACGCTAGACACAAAAAAAACTGTGCGGGAACTATTCGCAAGTAAGATTACTTCTGGCGCGCTTGCTTTCGTAAGACAGTATGTTTTCATTTTCATTATTCCTGCAGGTCGTCCCCTGCCGGTTCCAGTTATTCGGGCTTTGCACCCAATTAGCGCACTCGCGAAGTTTCCGCAGCTGAACTGCACTCTTGTGCCTGCCCTGCAGGAAAAAGAGGCGCGCTCAAAGGAAGAGAAGTGCGCTGTTGCGCTCCCTTTTGAAAGCACAGCTGTTGAAGCTGAGCTCATCAGAGAATGCTTGGGCGGTAGCTTGGGCGGTAAAAGGAAGCTTTTCACTGCGATGGAAGTCGTTGATGTGTGGCCGCTGAGATTGAAAAGGTGCGAAATGCCCCTTTCCGAAAAGGATAAAGCCTTTTTTGATAAGTCAGTCAGGAAAAATGCTGACGAAATCACTGAAATCGCTCTAATGACGAGAGGTCAGGCAGCATCGGCAAGGTTTGCGAGAGGAGTTTTCCCCACTTTTTTACGGCCAGTTTTCTCGTTTTTCTTTATTAATGATCGATTCACATTTCACCACAGGTGGCATCAAGAACGACGGGTTCGTGTGACAAGTACCAGTGCGCACAGAATTAAAACCCGCACAGCAAACTTTGAAGACCTGGCGGAATCTCTGGCAAGACCAAGGTTCTTCTCAACAGCGGCCACCTCATACGGTAGAATTATTTGCACTGGGTGCTAACCAGCATGAACTGCATACAAGAAAATTGTACATGCATGGTGTCGTCTCCCAGTTTGTGTTACACTATATTTTGTACGGTTTAAATTTTAATGCTAGAATGATTTTATAAAGCAAAGCGTTAGTTTTTATACTAATATATTGCGTGGTTCTGTTGTATTCAAGGCAAAATGACAGAAGCTGAAGCTAGAAGAGAATTGTAAATTGCTCTTGGAAGTCCAATCTATGAGGTAATGTACAGGTGTTTTTCATTGAACTTGTTTTAGGCTATATATTTTACTTTTTTTTTACACGTCGGGCTTATAATACACCCGGAGCAGCCGTGGCTATGTTGCAGCCCTGATGGAATCCATGTAGCCAATGGAAAAAAATGCCTAGTTGAAATCAAATGCCCTTTCTCGCTGAAAGAAAACCATCGTTTGATTGATTATGAGAATGAGCTCAGCTTTGTCCCATATATTGAATATGACAATGGGCATTTGAGGCTTAAAAAAGGGCATGCCTACTACACGCAAGTGATGGTGATGCTGTACATTTTAAATCTAGAGCATGCCCTTTTTTTTGTTTACTCTCCACAGCACAGCATAACAGTCACTGTGAAGAGAGATGATGGCTTCCTAGCAGAGTATATACCGAAGCTAGAAGTCTTTTATTTCAAGCACCTTTTGAGCGTTCTCACATATTGACTGAAAGACCTGACACTGACAAATAATGTACTGGTTAATCTAGTCTCCTTACAGCCTCGTATATCAGGCTACGGGTTGTCAAAATAAAGGGCTGCAAGTGGAATGAGTGATGTGTGAGTAACATTTAGTCTCTCCATGTGCAACTGGAGAGCATGATAGTATGCTTTGCAATATCTGCACTAAGACCCCCAGTGGAGTCTCATAGTGTGGCTGCAGTGTTTTGTGGGGGAAAAACCCAAGTTGGAGTCAAGCTTGCAGCCTTCCCTCAAGGTATTATTCCCTTTTGCATGTTTACAGGCACAGCTTACTATTAGGAGAGGTGTAACCTCCATATTTCAGTAAAATGTGATCACGAGCCCTGGCACTCTGCACACTGATCACTTTAACGCAGAAACATGCTCGAGTCAATTGTTTCTTAAAACGCTCCATATTTTTATTCGTCTCTTGTGAAAAGAAAGTTCATAAACATCATGTGATTATGTTCGAACTCTTCTGGCAGCACTAACAGCAGGCATAACTTGTATATGCAGGAAGAAAAGTAAGCACTACTAGGAGTGGTATTGATTGGATGAAAATATGACTGAAGTTTCCTTCAAAAAAAATTCAGCAACGTTTCAATACTGCTTTTCGGGTTCTGCTTGTGACCTTCCTGAAACAGCCATAAACTGTCATGAGTATAAGTTTGCAAGGACAGGCATATGAAAGCATTACTCAAACTGTCACGAAGATAACAAGCAACGACTGTCAAGTTTTTTGAATAGACACAGAAAGGTGGTTCAACCCAAAACTGTAACAAGGGATGTCAACACAGTAAAACGGAACCAAACCAATGAAAGAAATATGATGCAGTCAGGCTTTCAGTTGCCATTTTCGTTAACCTCAGGCCCTTTCGTGTTGATAAGTGGGTTTTGAAGGTTAACCAGAATGCAGCACATGCGCATTATTGAACTCATATGAGGTATCATGTCCACGGAGACCCTTGTGTTCAAGACATTAAAGAGCTTCAAACGCTGGATCACCCTTTCAACGTGTATTCGTACCTGTGCAACATGGTAGGTTTCCTGCAGTTCCTCACAGGTGAACTGGACATTCCCTTTCGAGAATAGGGGCCGAACAACAATTCCTTCTTTGCCTTCGGCTGGTGCCCTAATTCCAGGAAATCCCTTGTCAGCAAGTACTACATCTCCTGGCTCTATTCGGTCTAGAAATCCTGACTCCAGCGTGATGTGGGTGTCTGACGTTCGACCCCCATAGGCATTCGACACAAATGTAATGCAACCATTTGGCAAAATTCCCACCAAGAACTTTAAGGTGTAACCACCCTTGTAGTGGGAAAATAGAGCACGTCTCTGTTCCAGTGTTGGTGGTTTCTCTGTCTTAACCTCAGTGCAGTCTATAATAAAACGGCAGCGTGGGTAGTGGCGCATGAAGCAAGCAGGCATTAATGCATCAACAGTCGCGCGTGACGGGTTTGGTATGAAATTCTGCAGTGCAGCCAACATGTTGCTTAGAACAAAGTAGAATATTCTGCTTACAGCTGTACGGTGGAGACCAAAAAGAACTGCAATGCTGGCAAATGAAGTTCCCAGTTTCAGTCTCATCAAAAAAATTACCAGCTTTTGAGCTATGGGCACGTCGATTTGCCGGACAGGTATAGGAGAAATGACAGATAAAAGGAGCGCAAATACATTTGCGCTGACGCCACACAGTTCCCGGAATGCTTCCTCTTTGCGATACATGGACTCATAGCCCAAGCAAACACAGCTGCGATCTTCCGGACCAGCGAACGTTGACTCTGTAGCCACCTGGGCTTGAACACTGGTATCTACAGTGTCGTTGTGGCAGACTTGAGTCGATGCGCAGCCTTGAGAAGCCATAGACAAAAAGAGAGTACACTGTCCTTGATGAACACTCCCTTCAGTCTGCGTAGCCTGGAAAACGTTAAAAGTTTGCATTAGTTTTAGTCATCTCCTGTGTTTTGAAGAGATAGTGCAAGCAGCCCTCTTTTTAGCTTTCTTTGGTTGCACAAGTTGCGTGTTCCTGATGAGAGCTTCTCTCCTAAAAGTTACTTCATTTGCAGACTAGAGAGCTCAGTAAGTTGCCTTTTCAGCAATGCTAAAATGAACTAAATAGCACAAAGTAAAATTCTCAGAGGAACACCTCAATTATTAACATGTGCTCTATATCTAGCAGCATCGATTGCAAGCAGAACTTGGAACAACGAACGGCGTGTAAAAAAAGGTTATTGATAAAGACGATGCAGAAAACAACATACCACAGATAACACGGCAGTAACGATTTCGGACGAACTTGGTGCACCGCCCGCACAAGAAGCTGGAGCCTTGGGGCGTGAAACCTCTGCCATGGTCTCTGGCTCGTCGTATGTCGGCGCTTCAGCGTCCGCACCAGAATCTGCAGACCGGGAGCACAAAGCCTCGGCTGTGGTTCGCAGCTTTCCGGGAGTCGACGCTTCTGTAGCCAAGCCTCTGCGCTGAGCTCTTGAAAAGATATGCCCAAGGTTAAATTCTGATGTGTAGCTCTAAACCGGATGTCAATAACAGAAATATCACACCGGAATATCTGCTCCGGAGCACTTATAAGCCGCGCCGGCAGTATTTACGAACCAGCAAAATCTCTCCCGTGAACAGCGCTGCTTACCGCTCGTATCTCCCAATCTTTGTGCCGCTGCAGACGCCGTCGCATCTCCCATAGCTTGCCGGAAACAGCGTAGGGACGTATGCAGGGTGTCCGGCAATCGTGCTTTTCTCGTTCCCCACAAAATGTGCACTGCAGATGCGGGTCGAGTAGCGGTTCGGTTGCCATGGGCTTCCGTCCGGGCTAGTGAAAACAATTAAATACAATAAGCCGTTGACAACGCTGACGAGGCGTGTATGCTTACCTTGCACGGCGTACCGCTCTAACCCAGCGCTGCCTTCTTTCCTCTTCGTACGGCCTCCAGGGAAACCTATAAAATTTAATCTTCGGCAACTTTCCGGCCGTGTTCTTATAACTGTTGTGGCAGCCGTACACACAACAGTAAATAGAACTCCTGCTTTTAGATTGCTTACACTGCGTGCTGCCGCTGGCCGCCATGGTGTCAACTGCGGCGGCTGCACCTTGGACTTACGCATAACGCACGTCGCGAACGAGAGGTGGCGCCACATGTACGGTCAAAGCTGCAGCGCACGATGCTAATAGTTCTGGAACTTTGTAACTCCGTGACGGTCGATGCACCTGCTGATTTCTGTGATCACCGCGCTTTGAGGCAGGGAGTAGTAGAAGTCTTTGACATCCACCGAAAACGCGCCAACATGGGCAGGACACTCGTTTTGAAGGAATTCTGACACGGTCTCCGGCTTTCTGATGAGGAAAGGATCTTTAACCTCAAGGTGCGACAGGCACTTCTGCAGGAACACCGCTGCCTCGCGCTGCCACGTTCCTCATTCAGACACAATGACACGGAAGGGGCAGCTTACTTTATACGTCTTGGCGCTGAAGAAGACGGTGAGGCTGGATGCCTTCGACGCCTTGACAGATGAGGCCAGTCTTGAAAGGCCAGCACGCTCACAAAGCTGTACTGCCTGCTCTTGCACTTTCGACGGCTTGACAGTTTTCACTTGTCTGAAGTTGGCAGCGACTGCAGCTTGAGCCTTTTCCTTGTAGAGTTCGTTTGCCACGACGACAAAACCACCCTCTTTGTCCGACTGAAGGAGCTTGATGCCAGCGTCTTTGAGGGCTGATACTGCAGCAGTGAGACGGCGCGTGCTTCCTTTCTTCACCTCCTGGGGGAGGGAATCAACGCCTTCCTTCCAGCTTCAGCCGTTCTTACTCTTCTGGCAGCGGTGCTAACAAGAGAGAGCAGCTGCGTTTTATCGAGTCGCGTATGCTCGCAGTATTTCGGCCCCAACACGAGCAGGTTATTCACCTTCGGGGGGACACTTCCGTTCCCCAGCACGACGACGTCTTGTTGAGGCGAGGTAGGAGGCGCCCTTCGGCGAGGTAGCCTAGGAAGAACCTGTCGCCACATCAATTCAGCCGTCTGCGAAGCTACACGCAGGTCCTGACTGAATCTTCTGTTCCCTTGTTCAGGAGGGACGCTGCTACTGTACGCAATGCTCAGGCATTCCGTGTAAAATCTCGCTTGCCTCCAGGTCTCGGAGCGTAAGATGCGGCACGTCCGCTTGGCATGGCCTTCCGAAGGAATGAGACCCACGAATAAACGGAGAACGTCCGGAGGCAGAAAGGAATTCTTCAATGAGAACGTGAGGAGACGTGCCCGACACGTTGCTGTAGTCAGAAGGTTTACACATACAACAGATGAGCGGAGACAATAAGTGGAAAGGAAAGAGCCCGATGTACAAGAAATGAATTCAAGGAGAGGGCTGAGTCGGACTGGTTGCTTCATGTTGAATGGTACGGCAAAACAGCGCTGACGGACGGGACGGAAGAAGTCGAGACAGATACATGCGCTGAACAACCAAATGGTTTATTGCGAAAGAGGGGGCAATATAAAGGATCGAAGGGAAGAAGAAATGCGGTGCAAACATGACCTAGCATACATTCGGGATATCATCACTGATTAAGAAAACCGATCTCCTGTGGGAATAGAGCCACCGATGGTTGGCTTACACATGAGTTGCCTAATGCGTGAATGTGAAAGGCCTCCGATATCAGGCGTGAGGTATGATCTCTATACTTGGCTATGATAGTGGTTTCGTTCAAAAACGCCTCACATTCTTCTCAATCTCCGAAATGAATGACCATATTATTTCGGCGTGACTTGTTTTCAATGTCCTTCGCGTGTTCGCGTAGCCGATCGTTGATGCGCCGTCCGGTCTCTCCGATGTAAAAACGGCCGCATGACAGTGGGACCTTGTAAACTACACCACACCAACAGTTGACAAATTTGTTTCTGTGTTTCTTCTGACAAGCCTTCTTTCCACTTTCCTGATTCACTCTCTTGCACAGGCCTCCCAACTTGTTCCTGGTCGAGAAAAGAAGCTTCACGCCACCTTTGTTCACAATCTTTTTTAGGTTATGCGAGACTTAGTGAAAATACGAAATACATGTTATGTGCTTATAGTCCTGTTTGCGCGTCTCCTTCTGAATTCTGCATTCGTTTAATATCGACTCTGCTATGCTAGATAAGATCTTCGTCGGGTATCCTGCAGCGGTAAGCCTAGTAACCTGCGCGTCAAAGCTGGCTTGGGTTTTTTGTGCACATGATCGAAACAGGGCGGCTTTCATGCAAATTTTCGCTATCCCGCGCTTTACTATCTTATAGTGGGCCGACTGAAAGGGGAGCAGGCTCTTCTGGGATCGCGGGGAGTACATCCTCAAACATGGTCACACGATAGCATAAGTTTCAGATCCAAAAACCTTAGTTTGTTGTTAGTAGGTAGCTCTGTGGTCAATTGTAGGTTCTTTAGTTCTGCAGTAAGTTCTGCAGTAAGTTCTGCAGTAAGTTCTGCAGCTGTTAAGTTCCGCAATGCTGAATTATCAGCCCTCAAAGACGCTGGCGTCAAGCTCCTTCAGTCGGACAAAGAGGGTGGTTTTGTCGTCGTGGCAAACGAACTCTACAAGGAAAAGGCTCAAGCTGCAGTCGCTGCCAACTTCAGACAAGTGAAAACTGTCAAGCCGTCGAAAGTGCATGAGCAGGCAGTACACCTTTGTGAGCGTGCTGGCCTTTCAAGACTGGCCTCATCTGTCAAGGCGTCGAAGGCATCTAGCCTAACAGTCTTCTTCAGCGCCAAGACGCATAAAGTAAGCTGCCCCTTCCGTGTCATTGTGTCTGAACGAGGAACGTGGCAGCGCGAGGCAGCGGTGTTCCTGCAGAAGTGCCTGTCGCACCTTGAGGTTGAAGATCGTTTCCTCATCAGAAAGCCGGAGACCGTGTCAGAATTCCTTCAAAACTGGTTTGGTTTGGTTTATGGGGTTTAACGTCCCAAAGCGACTAAGGCTATGAGAGACGCCGTAGTGGAGGGCTCCGGAAATTTCGACCACCTGGGGTTCTTTAACGTGCGCTGACATCGCACAGTACACGGGCCTCTAGAATTTCTCCTCCAAATAAATTCTAGCCGCCGCGGCCGGGATCGAACCCGCGAATTCCTTCAAAACTAGTGTGCTGCCCACGTTGGCGCGTTTTCGGTGGATGTCAAGGACTTGTACTACTCGCTGCCGAAAAACGCGTTGATCGCAGAAATCAGCAGGTGCATCGACCGTCACGGAGCTACAAAGTTCCAGAACTCTAGTGGCATGAATGTTAGCATGTTTCTAGAAATGCTTCGCTTTTATTTAAAGTCCACGTTTGCTAGAGTTGACGATAGTTTTTTCATCCAAAAATAAGGTGTTTGTATTGGATCCAGCCTCGCTCCCGTTCTCAGCGATCTGCTCTTAGCTTCGTCCGATAGACAACTTCAAGCCAAGCTTGACGGCACCGTCGTTAAGGTTATGCGTTGTGTAGATGACTTTTTAGTATTTTATCGCAAAAGTGACGCCCAACAAACTGTTGCTCAGATTTTTGAGGTGTTAAGTACTGAACTTAACAACCTACAATTGACCACAGAGCTACCTACTAACAACAAACTAAGGTTTTTAGATCTGGAACTTGTACTATCGTGAGACCATGTTTGTTGGATGTACTCCCCGCGCTCTCAGAAAAGCCTGCTCCTCTTCTGGTCGGCCCACTCTAATATAGTAAAGCGCGGGATAGCGAAAACATGCATGAAAGCCGCCCTGTTTCGATCATGTGAATATAAACCCCAATCTAGCTTTGACGCGCAGGTTACTAGGCTTACCGCTGCAGGATACCCGACGAAGATCTTATCTAGTATAGCAGAGTCGATATTAAACGAATGCAGAATTCAGAAGGAGACGCGCAAACAGGACAATAAGCACATAACAAGTATTCTGTATGTTCACCAAGTCTCGCATAACCTGAAACAGATTGTGAACAAAGCTGGCGTGAAGCTTCTTTTGTCTGCCTGGAACAAGTTGGGAGGCCTGTGCAAGAGAGTGAATCAGGAAAGTGGAAAGAAGGCTTGTCAGAAGAAACACAGAAACAAATTTGTCAACTGTTGCTGTGGTGTATTTTACGAGGTTCCACTGTCATGCGGCCGTTTTTACATCGGAGAGACCGGACGGTGCATCAACGATCGGCTACGCGAACACGCGAAAGACATTGAAAACAAGTCACGCCGAAATAATATGGTCATTCATTTCGGAGATTGCGAAGAATGTGAGGCGTTTTTGAACCAAACCACTATCATCGCCAAGTATAGGGATCACACCTCGCGCCTGATATCGGAGGCCTTTCACATTCACGCATTAGGCAACTCATGTGTAAGCCAACCATCGGTGGCTCTATTCCCACAGGAGATCGCTTTTCTTAATCAGTGATGATATCCCGAATCAACATTATGTACAGCGCGAAAAACTAAGACAGGGGAAGAAACACGCAAACAAACAAGCGCTGACTATCAACTGAAAATTTTATTAGGAAACTCGTGGTTATAAAGGCTTCAACCCTGCACGCGCAGGCGCACAAAGCCTGAAACAACAAAACAACAAAAACAGCAAACCAAACCACACGTGTGTGTTAGCCTCATTGCACTGCCGCAGTACTATCAATATAATCCAGTTCTACCTGGTGTAACGCCACCGAAGGTTTTGCAACGCATGGAATGCGCGATGTGGCGATCAGATACGCCTCTACTATTTCCCGGCACTTCTGATCCCTGTGCCTGAAGACAACGTCAGCACGCCCCAAGTCAGGAGTACACACGCTGTCATTTTCCTTACTGCAGTCACGGCAGTGCAGAGCGAGATTAGAAGAAGCGGCAGACGTCCCCAGCGACCTCTCGTGTTCTCTCAGGCGAACGTTGAGGCACCTTCCAGTCTGCCCATAATAAATTTTCCCACATGATACGGGTATTCTGTACACAACGCCCATGTTGCACGGCACGTATCTGTTGGCGTGTCTGACAGCGCATGCTCCTGCAATGGGCCTCGACTCTTCCATCCTTCTCCTGACCGCGGCACAAATCTTGCCAACCTTATTTTCAGCAGTAAAAACCACTTGAATGCCAAACCTGCCTGCGACTTTCTTCAGACGATGGGAGACCCCATGCAGATATGGAATGGGAACAACCTTTCTGTGGTCGGAACTTTCCTGGGCTTTTTGGCAACCCCCTTTGATCTTCACCAAGAGCCTCTCCGCCAGACGCGCGAGGCTCTGTACCGGAAAGCCAGCCTCTTTGAGCCTAGAAACCTGTGCGTAGAAGCTTTCCTCTACCAAGTGTGGGCAGGACTTCTTCAACGATGACCCAAGGCATGACATTGCTATGCCATCTTTAACAAGCCTCGAATGACCAGACTCGTGGCTGAGAAGGGGTTTCTGAGATCGTGGTGCATATTTCCAACACACGTGATCTTCCGTAAAGAACATATTGATGTCTAGAAACTGTATATGTCGACTATCTGGCAACTCAAAGGTAAATTTCAAGCCTTGTCCCTTTTCCTTAAAAAGTTTTAACACGTCTACCGAGGTTCTCATGTCACTCCCTTCTCTGATGAACACCAGGTAGTCGTCCACATACCGGAACACTTTGGTTGCTAGAAGCTTGATATCTTCTTCGAGGGCCCTGTCCACCATCCCAAGGAATATGTCGCTCAGGATTGGGGCAACTCTGGAACCTATACACACCCCTGACCGTTGAACGAAGCACCGATCGTCCCACTTCACGAAGGTCGAAGCCAGATAAAAGGAAAGCAGTTCAAGAAAACTGTCAACAGCGACACCACTGGCATTCACAAACGCAACCTCATCGTTGTCCTCAGTTATGCACTGTTTCACTGCCTTCAACAGGCTGTCATGTGGAAGCGAGTAGAAGAGGTCCTCCACGTCAATGCTCAGCGCAGAGGAGGTCCCTGGATTCTGCTGCGCAAGGAACTCAATAACGCTACTAGAACCTGGGATTAGGAACGGGTCCACAATCTTCAGAGACCTCAGTTGCTTCTGTAAAAATCCCGACACCTCATACTGCCACGTTGACTTTTCGGAGACGATAGCGCGGAACGGAATGCTTGGCTTGTGCGACTTAGCAGTGAAAAACAAGTCCAGCTGACATCCCTCGGCCGCCTTGACTCTTGCGCACAACCCCTTTAAATTGCATTCATTCAGAAGAGCGAGTGCTTGTCTTTTGACCGTAGCCTTGTTCACCTTTACTTCTCTGAAGTTCTTTTCCACCGCCTCGGAAGCTTTCTGGTTGAACAAGCCTTGTGGAACTACAACGAAAAAACCTTCCTTGTCGGAGACCAAAGGAATCAATCCACTGGCGGCCAGATAATCAACCAGAGGCCTCAGAGTGGCCTGGCCCCGGTTGCGTTTCTTCTGGCCTATCACAACCTTTGAACACTCTAGAGCACAGCGGGCCCTGATTATCTGGCCGCCAGTGGATTGATTCCTTTGGTCTCCGACAAGGAAGGTTTTTTCGTTGTAGTTCCACAAGGCTTGTTCAACCAGAAAGCTTCCGAGGCGGTGGAAAAGAACTTCAGAGAAGTAAAGGTGAACAAGGCTACGGTCAAAAGACAAGCACTCGCTCTTCTGAATGAATGCAATTTAAAGGGGTTGTGCGCAAGAGTCAAGGCGGCCGAGGGATGTCAGCTGGACTTGTTTTTCACTGCTAAGTCGCACAAGCCAAGCATTCCGTTCCGCGCTATCGTCTCCGAAAAGTCAACGTGGCAGTATGAGGTGTCGGGATTTTTACAGAAGCAACTGAGGTCTCTGAAGATTGTGGACCCGTTCCTAATCCCAGGTTCTAGTAGCGTTATTGAGTTCCTTGCGCAGCAGAATCCAGGGACCTCCTCTGCGCTGAGCATTGACGTGGAGGACCTCTTCTACTCGCTTCCACATGACAGCCTGTTGAAGGCAGTGAAACAGTGCATAACTGAGGACAGCGATGAGGTTGCGTTTGTGAATGCCAGTGGTGTCGCTGTTGACAGTTTTCTTGAACTGCTTTCCTTTTATCTGGCTTCGACCTTCGTGAAGTGGGACGATCGGTGCTTCGTTCAACGGTCAGGGGTGTGTATAGGTTCCAGAGTTGCCCCAATCCTGAGCGACATATTCCTTGGGATGGTGGACAGGGCCCTCGAAGAAGATATCAAGCTTCTAGCAACCAAAGTGTTCCGGTATGTGGACGACTACCTGGTGTTCATCAGAGAAGGGAGTGACATGAGAACCTCGGTAGACGTGTTAAAACTTTTTAAGGAAAAGGGACAAGGCTTGAAATTTACCTTTGAGTTGCCAGATAGTCGACATATACAGTTTCTAGACATCAATATGTTCTTTACGGAAGATCACGTGTGTTGGAAATATGCACCACGATCTCAGAAACCCCTTCTCAGCCACGAGTCTGGTCATTCGAGGCTTGTTAAAGATGGCATAGCAATGGCATGCCTTGGGTCATCGTTGAAGAAGTCCTGCCCACACTTGGTAGAGGAAAGCTTCTACGCACAGGTTTCTAGGCTCAAAGAGGCTGGCTTTCCGGTACAGAGCCTCGCGCGTCTGGCGGAGAGGCTCTTGGTGAAGATCAAAGGGGGTTGCCAAAAAGCCCAGGAAAGTTCCGACCACAGAAAGGTTGTTCCCATTCCATATCTGCATGGGGTCTCCCATCGTCTGAAGAAAGTCGCAGGCAGGTTTGGCATTCAAGTGGTTTTTACTGCTGAAAATAAGGTTGGCAAGATTTGTGCCGCGGTCAGGAGAAGGATGGAAGAGTCGAGGCCCATTGCAGGAGCATGCGCTGTCAGACAGGCCAACAGATACGTGCCGTGCAACATGGGCGTTGTGTACAGAATACCCGTATCATGTGGGAAAATTTATTATGGGCAGACTGGAAGGTGCCTCAACGTTCGCCTGAGAGAACACGAGAGGTCGCTGGGGACGTCTGCCGCTTCTTCTAATCTCGCTCTGCACTGCCGTGACTGCAGTAAGGAAAATGACAGCGTGTGTACTCCTGACTTGGGGCGTGCTGACGTTGTCTTCAGGCACAGGGATCAGAAGTGCCGGGAAATAGTAGAGGCGTATCTGATCGCCACATCGCGCATTCCATGCGTTGCAAAACCTTCGGTGGCGTTACACCAGGTAGAACTGGATTATATTGATAGTACTGCGGCAGTGCAATGAGGCTAACACACACGTGTGGTTTGGTTTGCTGTTTTTGTTGTTTTGTTGTTTCAGGCTTTGTGCGCCTGCGCGTGCAGGGTTGAAGCCTTTATAACCACGAGTTTCCTAATAAAATTTTCAGTTGATAGTCAGCGCTTGTTTGTTTGCGTGTTTCTTCCCCTGTCTTAGTTTTTCGCGCTGTACATAATGTTGAACCTTCACCAACTCGCCCAGTTTTCTGTTCTACTTAAGTATATCCCGAATGTATGCCTTCTCATGTTTGCACCGCAGTTTTCCCTTCTATGCTTTATATTGCACCCCTCTATCGCAATAAACCATTTGGTTGTTAGTTCAGCGCATGTGTCTGTCTCGCCTTCTTCCGTCCCGTCCGTCAGCGCTGTTTGGCCGTACCATTCGATCTAGCTTCACACTATGCTTCTTTTTCACGGAAATATTCTAGTTTCTAACTTCCGCGTTTTTTACTCCTCGTTTATTGCTCTTTCTTTTTCCATCTTTGTGGCCTGCGCAGTTACCAGTTAGTTTCATGGTGTTATCAAGATAAAAACTTCTCAACAGCTCGAATACTGGTGAGATGCCCCTGAACACAATTTTTGGTAGTAGTGGAATGCGCAGTCGAAACCGCACATACCACAAAAAAAGTGACCCGGCTGCCTTGGAAAAACGATTACAGCACGCCGTTTATTTCCCTGTCCCCATTGTGTGATGCAGTAAAACTTGCGAGGTATGACAAGGAAAAGTATTACCTAACTGTTCTTCACTTTCGCAGTAATCCGCCGAGTAGAGAGCGGCGCCGAAGCGTCGGTGACGGGAGAGATATGATGGAAGGATTTCCGTGCCGTCAGATGCGTCTTTCACCGATGCTGAAGAATACAAATGCATGAAACTAAGCAATCCTCGTTGTAAGCCTAAAGTAAAATTGCATGACTCGGCTGCGTTTCGTTGGTATAGCATGGAAAGGCTACGTGAATAAAAAAGTGGTATTTTGATTAGAAGCAGGTTCAACAATTGATATGCCGCGAAAGGCATACTCAAGCATCATGGGTTACAGGAATGAAAAGGCAAAGGTTGCATCGGCGTAGAATGGCAGGATAAGCCCCCCGCCCCCAGTCGATCCCTCTTTTACTACTTTTTTTCGTTTACTTTCATATGCGTCATGCAGTCCCAATTTACGAATGCAGTGTCACTCACTAAGAATGAAATATTTATTTATTATGCCCTCAGGGCAAGCGGCATTCAGAGGGAAATGAGTTACATAGAAACAAAACCATGAATACAATGCAGTGAATGTTGACCAAATGTTTAGGGGAATCCCCCAAGGTGGAGTAGATTTGTAATAAGGGAGTAATTACTCATTCACGTCCACCCGAGCGCAGCCGTACGGCTACAAAGGAAAGCTATACAGCTTTCTCAGAAACTTCGTAGTTTCTGAGAAACTCGCCCTACCATTAGCTTGCCGTCCCGGTTAGCTCAATTGGTACAGCGACTGCTCCGGTGAAGCGGTAGTCCCGGGTTCGATCCCCGGATCAGGACGAATTTTTCTTTAACTACGAAGTTTCTGAGAAAGCTCTATAGCTTTCCTTTGTAGCCGTATGGCTGCGCTCGGCTGGACGTCAATGAGTAATTACTCCCTTATTACAAATCTACTCCACCTTGGGAGATTCCCCTAAACATTTGGTCAACACTGTTCCCACTTCGAGTTATTGATCAATTCGCTCTCGCCCTACCATTAGCTTGCCGTCCCGGTTAGCTCAATTGGTAGAGCGACTGCTCCGGTGAAGCGGTGGTCCTGGGTTCGAACCCCGGACCAGGACGGATTTTTCTTTAACTACGAAGTTTCTGAGAAAGCTGTATAGCTTTCCTTTGTAGCCGTATGGCTGCGCTCGGGTGGACGTCAATGAGTAATTACTCCCTTATTACATCGCTGAAGCTAAATCCAACTTCAGTCACAGATATCTCGAATCCATGCGAGATGGCCTCCTAGTTTATTATTGTGAACCATTTTATCAGCCATTCTTGCCAAATTGAGGGGAATACTTATCGCAAACCGGAGTGAACTTGATGTCGAAACTAAAACAGGAAACTTGTATTCGAGCGATAACATTGTGCAGTAGCGCAATATAGCAACCGGAACGGTGTGACGTCACATCCAACGGAAGTCGTCAAGGCATAATAAAAATTGCCACAGAATGGTGGGAAAAACGTCTGATCTGTGTCAAATTGGTTTTAAAAATGTTAATTAATCGTAATTAACACTTCACATCTCCGAAAGATGTATAATTTGGGTATCGATATAGGCACGGGAACGGTGTGACGTCACAGCCATCGGAAGTCGTCACGGCATAGTGTCCTCGGCTTTCGCTTCTGAACAGTTCAGTTGCCAAACTGTCCTTGCAATTTTAAGCATGTGTCCCGTTCAGTTTTCTTTGTCTGTAGTAACCTGTTGTAGTAGTAACCTTTGCACCCTGCCCATCATTACTTCTTTTATTTGCATCGCAACTCGGGTCCTAATGCCATGAATGCCTGTTCACATGATTAAACTAAATAAAGTTTCTCCATGCAATGCCACTTAAGAAAGATTTGTCACTTTGGAGCGCGAAAAGTAGGCTTTTTTGAGGGTCTCAGCGACCGAATATGAGAAGTAAACCCACATAATCTAAAAGCCCTGCCCAAAACCTGCAAGTGGAACCTATCAGGGTGTTATAAAATGGTGAGTCTCGCACCAGCTATGCACTTTTCAGGATTTTATAACTAGGAAATTGCTCTCTAGAGCTAGAAGACCACGTATAGTATGGAGATCCAATTACCATTCAGAAAGAAGCAGGACATTTATTTATTTATTTATTTATTTATTTATTTATTCACAATACCTTACAGGGCCCAAAAGGACATTGAGTAAGGGGGGCAAAGAACAACAAATGTGCAAAAGAAACTAATTAAATACAACATGAGATACAAAAGCTTAAGTAAACAGAAACTAATGTACAAAGCAAAACTTAAAGGCTTAAATTATACATAGGATACAATGTTTTATTTGATTCGAACAGACTTTCGCGGCTTATTGTGCGTTGACTTTACGGAAGCCCGAAATGTCACCATGGCCAAGCAGCTTCGATCTCGATGCAACATCAACGCCTTCTTGCTTCGAAGAAAAGCTTACCCAGAAAAACCAGCCAAGAATATGAATCGCGGGGCGCGTTTCACAAACGCCGCGCTCGTTTTTCTGCCCCAGGGTCACCGTCGATGCATTCACAAGGGCATTCAGAGCCGTGGTAGATGAGGCAGTGTACACGGCAGAGCACCGCGCTATTTCCACTGCAGATACACGAAGAAGCAAGCCAGGCGCGGCGGCGTCTCCTGCTAGGCCCTTTCGTACGAGCCGCCGAGGCAAAGCCAAATCGGCAACTTAAAGAAGATCGTTTCATACAATGTCAACAGCGCAAACGACGCAGACAAAGTAGAAGAACACACAGGACAAGCGCTGACTCACAACTGAAATTTTATTCAAGGAAAGTAGCACATTTTATAGAAAAAGTGGCCAACTTATCAGCTAGTAAACACAACCCATGTTGCTACGTGGCATCAAGGTATGCAACCTCACTGTCATATAATGAAATAGATGGCTTACTGACGCATAACCTTGTTTTTTTCCTCATGTGATATGCTTCCATAATCTCACGTGTTAATCGGCACGGGTGTTTGTAGAGGATATCAATGTAAGGCAATGAAGGAAAACAAGATTGGCAGTCTCGAATATGGTCAACTAGATTATTAGATTTGTTGGCTTCCAGATTATTTGCATGCTCTTTCAAACGTGTATTGATGCAACGCCCCGTCTGCCCGATGTATATTTGTCCGCATGACATTGGGATTTTGTAAACTACCTCTTCTGCGCATGGCACATACATTGTTTCGTGCTTAACCCCACAAGTTGTTTCAGATTCTTTTCGTTGCTCAGCCTTTTTTTCCAAAACAGCACAAACCCTTTTAAGTTTCTTGGGTGCGGAAAAAACCACCCCTACGCCATACCGTTTTGCCACATTTTTAAGATTATGTGACAGGCGAGAATGGCAAACTTTTTTCTTTCCTTCTCTTTTCCCGGACTAGGCACCAAATATGGATTCTTAAGCTTTCTGGCTACCTTGTTACAGCCCAATAACATAACACCATCCGGGTATCCAGCTTCTTTTAACCTTTTAACTTGTTCATTGAAGCTATTGGTTGCCATATGGATACAAGATTTTGATAATGAGGACGAAAGAGATGAGACAACAATTCCTGTTTTAACTGTTTTCGAATGATGCGATTTATAATTTAACAGCGGTTTTCCCATGTTTGCGCTGTTGACATTCAATATGTACCACCAACTCGCCCGTTTGGCTATAGTTTCATACAAGTTTCAGGGGCAGAAGTAAAGCTTGGACGAAGGTAAGAAAACTCTTCCATGCGCACTGCGCAGGCTAGACGGCGGGATGGTAGTCACTGTCGTAACTGCATTTGATCTTTCAATAGTTTCATCAATACTTGAGATCTGTTATGCTTTCTGTCAGCAGGTGCGCAAAACTAAGGTGCAAATGAAATTTTAGATTGTTTTTGATTCTTACTGCACCCTCTAAAAGATCTAAGCAGTAGCCATGCTTGCACGAATATAGTAGAGTGGTCACACAGAGATAAAAAAAATGTGTTTCTACGCAAGCTACGACAAAGAATAAATGAAATAAAAACAATGCCCCCGCAAATTGGGAATACAAATCTGCAACGCAACAGTACAATTACAAGCCAACAGACGCAGTAAACTCAAGGCGTTTCTAGAAAACAAATGATGTTAAGCGACCAGTAAGAATGCAATTGCGTCATCGGTAAGTTTATTTTCTAACAATTCTAAAATATATACACATTGGCGTTAGAAATGCTCAATTACACATTCCCGCTAAAAGTTTTGGAGTCTTGCTGTGCTCAAGGGTTTTCCTTGTCCCCTCGATCTGCAATGTCGTACGCTTCGACTTCATGAATAAGACGTTTCTAAATGCTCTATTTGACTCGACGTGTTTAGCGAATACAGATTTTTGCTCCGACCAACGCCATTCAGAGTATCAGTTTCACGCACTGTTTTGGAAGCTACCCTTGCTGACCTGTTCCTGGAGGGGCCGGAAAGCGAACTAAGTGCTTACAAGCCAGTATAGGTATCTTTTCCTGGGGCGTTATTGTAGAGAGACTCGTGGATCGAGCACTAGAGGTCGATACCTACCCGCTTTCCCAACTGCTTGTTTGGCAATGCACGTTTCGGTTAATTAGCGGTGGTGTGCAAATGCTTCAGGAGTGTAGCTCTGGAAGAATAATGACTGAAGGCTAGCAAGAAACACTAAACAATACCAGTCGAAAAGAATAAAAAAAAGAAACTGACAGGAGCCTTAGCGCTGGCGTGAGAGCCAAGCCTTTCAATTTTGTTCTGGAGAATACTAGGGTGTTCTCCGGTACTAGACTGCGCGGACCCCAGCTCACGTAGTCCTCCGTTGCATGTCAGTTGCACACAGTCTCACCGCCTTTATCATACTTATAATAGAGTAGCCAGCTGCAGCCTCTTTTCGCGCTGAAGAAGCCACTGCTGTCGACTCTGCTGTGAAATCATAAACACGCTCTGGGGTTAGCTGGCGCGCAGCATCTTTCACGCGTTGCCGAGGTCTGTTATGCACACGGCACCGATGCCGGTTGGGCGAAGTAAGGAAGGACCTACGAAACCTTAGGCTCTAAAAAGCTTGCTTTTTAAAAGCGAATTTGCCGATGGTGTCGAGGAGGGACGCACACGGTGAAGATCAGGCAGATGGCGCAGAACCCGCCAACGGGTGGGGAAATATTAAGCAAGAGAACCATTGAGGCGAAAAGAGATGACAAAATGTGGGTGCCGTTTTCATTCTTGCCTCCTTTACAGTATGCGCTGCTGGCAGTGTGCACACTTCCGACTGCACGACTCTGAAGTACACGCTCAGAAGAGCTAATTCTTTAAAGCAACCATGCCTGGATTAAATGTCCTGAAGTACCGTTAGTGCAAGAAAGTCTTATACTTAGTAATTCTAATTTTTGTATCTCTTATCGGGTGTGCATTTTTTAAAAGAAAGTATTGCTGCAAAACAAAGATACTCGCGAAGACGGACATCGCCAAATTGTGTCAAAAAAAATTTCCTAGTTGACCGTGGGGGCAGTGCGAATGTCGGCGAGGATAGTGGCGATGGTGAGAGAAGTTTATGAAGATAGCGTTTGCCTCAGGCGCGTTGTGGGATCAAGTCCCGCGACACGAGCCACAAGGGCCATGGTGAAGGCAGGGGGAAAAATGAGGCAAGGGACTTGATTGACGGCTGTGTGGAACTGTGTAAGGACGTGTTCGATAACGGCGTATATTTGGGAACAGTTTAAGCACTCAGGTACAGAAGTGTACCGCTAGAAATTAAGTTTCACTGCTTTATTAGGTAGATTGAGTTGTGCTGGGCGAATGGTACTATCACGGATCGATATCTTTGGGTGGGGTGGTGATCAATCAGATAATTCGAGTTTTTGCTGCGCGTAGTGTTCGTGGACTGTGACTGTAAGTCCTGACAGAGTGCATCGTCGGTGGGTCCAGACATGGGATCTTCGGTGCCCGGTGTATAGCTTCGCAGGCAAACTAGTGAGCCAGATCGTTGACGGGAATGCCGATGCGGCCAGAGATGCAGATAAGGATTACCGGTCATAGGCTCAGGGCTTTGAGAGCGGCATGTAAGTCCGACTCAGTGCTCTTTTATGAAAATCACATAGAGATCCCTCTAGTCAGTACAGACTACATATGCGTAGGCACGAGGCAAAGTGTTGAAGTGGTTGATAGCAGAGGCTATTACTTGTACTTCTAGGGCAAGAGTGGTTGGTGGGAGCTATACGGGCCGTCTGAGTGAGACTAAAGGATGCATGAAGATGTCCGCTGTGGATCCCCCAGTGAGGTGGAGAGAAGCGCTGATGTGAGTCAGAGTGCCTTATTAACCTTGGTCTCTAATAGGGAGGGTTTTAGAACCTCTTGAGAAGTGCTGATGGCAGTCTGAGTCTATTTTAGCCCTTGGTTCCTTGGAGGGTAGGTTTTTAGAACCTTTAGATTTCCCGTTTTCGACAGGGTTTGAAAAATGGTATAACACCCCATACATGAGAGAGGGTCCCTATTCATGTTCCGCCTTGTGTCACTCAGCTTTTAGCGCGCATTTCTAAGGAGCCATTTGTGACGCCTCCTTTAGAGAGTATCTCTCCGAAGGCAGGAGCAACGATGCTCTTTTGTTTTTTCAGTCCTCATGTAGTTACCGGAAATTATCGCGTGTGAATGCGCAAAAGCGCAGACTCCTCGCGAATTTTAAATGTGGGCCGCAGTTTGTTGCCTATTCAGTGCTACAGACAGAACACCTGATACCAGAGAGAGCATCCTCGCTGTCCCCCACCCCCCCCCCCCCCCCCCAGTTTAGTAGTTACCTTACCACAAAGGTGCTTTTTTGCTTGAAGCTTTGTCAACCCTTCAAGTCAAGCCCTCTGCCAAAAAATATAAAACCGAGTAGGACGAACTGCGCGTGCTTGAAAATAGGAAGAGTAGATCTCGTGAATTAGCCGCACTAAAGCGGCTTTATATCTTGTATAATTGTTTTCCTTTAAGAAGGCTATATTTTTCATAATGCACGCAATCTCAATGCTAGGCGTTTTTAAACACTCACTCAGGGTGCCCAGAAGTCAGAGGTGTCCCATTTCGTAACTCGAAGTTTCCTATGTTATACCCCAATTCAGGCTCTTGTGTGTCCTCGAGAGTGTAGCTTGAAATCATTTTTCAGTTTCCGAGTATTGGTCTCTCTATTAGCCCCTTCTGCATCCTGACAACTACTAGTCCCCATAAGCCCCGCCGTGGTGGCTCAGTAGTTACAGCGCTCGGCTGCTGACCCCAAAGACGCGGGTTCGATCCCGGCCGCGGCGGCAGAATTTCAATGAAGGTGAAACTCAAGAGGCCCGTGTGCTGCGTGATGTCAGTGCACGTTAAAGAACCCCAGGTGGTCGAAATTTCCGGAGTCCTTCACTCATAGCCTGAGTTGCTTTGGGACGTTAAACCCCAATAAACCAAATAAACCAACCAAGAAGTCCTCATAAACTACTACTTTAGCGCCTGTCCTGTGTGTATCCTCCTCTTGTGTGCGTTTTTCGTGTGCGCTTAAATTTCATTCCAATATAAGCTATGCACCATCTAGCCCAAACAGAAGTTTTGTTAAATACGAAATTAAGCATTCTGTGAAACTGGTGTGGCTCCACAAGACAGAAAACCTTTTGTATTCATCTAATACCATTAGAAAAAGAAGCACATAGCATAGTTCGCTTGGTTTATTAATAAGATTGGCATTTATTTGAGAACAAAACACAAGCAAGTTGTGCCGGATGATAATGATATCCCAGTGACGGCTACACGAATCCAGCTGGAGGTTTCCCGTTTGTCATCGCTAAGCAATGAAGGCGGCCACTATTATCGGCAGCGTGTACACGGCAAGAGCAACCAGCGCCCCATGGCGCTTGGTAGAGTTACCGGTCTGCAGGGAACTGGTAAAGAAGAAAAATGAAGCGATGAATTCTATTGGTTTTGCAACCTAACCGAAATTCCAATGCGATTTACCCACCGAAATGTTCGCACACCACGTCATGAGGCTTGGCCAATGAGATTGGCCCATTTCATACGAATCACGCAGGCAAATGCCGAGCAGGAGTCTTTCTCCCCCCCCCCCCCAAAAAAAAAAAAAAAAAAAAAACTTCACGGTACACTTGCCCTGCTCTTCAAACGTATGACGCCATAGCATGAAAGCGTTCTTTCAGGGGCCTGGCCTCCGCTTTGCATATCAATTCCCACACACCGACACTGCTTTGCTTCTCCTTTGCGCCATCACAGAACGCTTAACCTATGCTTACAATTACAATGAAAGGGCGTTATAGAACCCTCTCGCGCAAGTACTTCTCGGCTGTCGCCTACGTTCTGGCTGCATGCCCATATATGCAACATTGGTCATTCTTTGTTTTATATTCATGGATTTAAGGGTAGCCCTCATACCACTGCTTGTTCAGTGGCGCACTTGTTAAGCGCCGCACCACTACCCACTAAAGTGGCTGCTTCAAACAAAGCCACCGGTCAGGCAAGACCAACCGAAATTCTCCTTCCCGAGAAACCATTGCTTCAAATAAGGAGTTTAAATGCCACGTGGCTCAGTGAGAAGTGTGCTCACAATAAAGTGGGCAGATTGCATCCAGCCACGATGCGCAGGATGTGACGACACCAAAAGGTCGCGTGACTATGTGCGACGCGGGCCGCCTGCTTTTCTCCACACGTCGGCGACGCTGTGGTTTAACAGGATCCTTAAAAGTATCGCCTCAAAATCATGTTCACGTTTGAAATCGAACGTGATGCGGTAGTAAAGAAATAAAGGAAACACTCCCCATCCTTGAATTCAATTCAATTCAATTTTATTTCCCAGAAGGTTCTGGACGGCTGTCTGGGCTAAAAGCTGTGCGTAAACGGCTTGACGTGGCCCAACCAGCCGTTACAAGGCATGACAGCACATATTAAAAGAATATTCATATACATCGAGAAGCAAATAGTTCATACATATATAAAATGAAACAAAAGAGTGTCATCAATTCAAGTAATTGAAGTGCACATATAGGTATATTAAAACGACACCAGAAATATCAATTCGGCAAGTACCACTAACTGCAAGGAAATATGCATACAATCAACTTCATAAATGACAGCAAATCTTACATACTTTATTGACTCTTTAGATGAGAAAGTTGTAAAACAAACTGAGAAAAATTGGAAACAAATGTTCAGCTATTAAAAGGAACATCTGATTGCATCATTACAAAATAATGACGTAGTGTAGCTTTGGTAGATTATTTATGTCTTTGTGTTTGTTGAGAATTGTGGGAGGATTGTATTCTGCTGTCTGCAGCCTGTAGTCTGTTCGAAAAAAAGCATGTCGCTAGTAGCATGTAGCATGTCGCAAGAAATGTAGGATAGGGACAGGAGCATGCAAATGTACTAAGTGTACGTGTGGTTCATATTATTCATCCTTTTGCATGATCCAGTTATTATACTTTTTTTTTTGTTTTGTCGACCTCAGAAACGCTAAGGACAGAGCACATAAATGGTGTCTCAGCTAACTGCCGAAGTCGACGCTGAATTCCGAACACGACGCGACCATATGCAAGTGGCTGGCAATTCTTTGGAACAAGTCACAATTGTTGTATATTGCTCAGTAGTGTAATTACTGAAGATTAATTAACTAACTTCGCAACCGACGAAGTTGGGCAAAAAATTCTTATTCGAATGCTCTGGCATGGTTAGGAAGACTGCAACACTGCAATCGCGGCGGGCAAGTGGGCATCTCACGTCGAATTTTTATATTTGCGGGCATTTGCAGTAAGCGGTAAAAAACGATTAAGCAAGAAATGGACAGCTAGAAACATTTTAATCTGAGGTTTTGCGCACCAGTGTGCTACTTTCTAAATAAAATTTTTTGTCGAACGTCTTTGGTCGATAAGTTGGTTAATTAATGTCGACTAGTTATTGAATTAAGCTGAATAGAAAAATTACCTGAGTAGCTTTATACAATTCCCAGCAACGTATATTTGGTCGCGTCGTCCTAGATTCTTTCGGAATTTTTTTTTAAACGTGGCTAAAGGTTGCTGTTACACAGTGTGTGTGTATATATATATATATATATATATATATATTTAAGAGTGCCCTATTGAAAATATTGAGCGTGAATTCTGCGTGCCTATCTTTGCGTGTTTATTGCCACGCAAAATGCGACGATTGAACGAGGTCGCAGAACGCGAGACATATATCACATAATTTGCGCAAGCTGAGCAAGCTCGCAAACGCGAGACATCTCTCACATAAGTGCGCAAGCCGCGTAAGGCTCGTACAGCAGGAGACATCCTCGCGTAATATGCGCAAGCCGGGTGAGGCTTCCAGAATGTCCGAGAGCCAAGGGTGAGTCCCAGAATGTTCAAGAGGCGAGTCTGGCTCACAGAGCACTAGACAGTGTCTAATGGAGTTACCATCATGATGCCGATAATACCTTGCATGGCTGCAAGGCTCCTACATCACTGCTCAACACGGTACGCTAATGTACTGCATTAAGGCCTCCTCATCTGTCTGTCACTGCCTCATTCAGCATGCATGTTGTGAGATAACAAGCTTTGCAGAAACGGTGCTTCGTGGGATGGCTCTCATGTGTGTAGCATGCTTGCAAAAGGACATAGATAAGGTCACCTTAACTGGCTTTATTAATGCCACATCCCTCATGATGGGTGCCACACAGTGGCTAAACAATTTCTTCAGTTTCTCCAAGTCCAGCAGGTTGGCGTCTTGATACAGGTTCTCACTATGCAGCACCTGCAAAAAGGTAGGAGTATATGCAAAAAAATTCAGTTAATCTGTTTTCTGGAAATTCCAGAAAAGGGCACAAGTACTTCTTCCATTAATGAACTAACGATGATTTCGAAAAGTTTCAGGTTTGAAATACAGACACTGGAAAACCCGACTCAAGCACGCAGACTGCTCAGCATCAAACCTGCACAAAATCTAATAACCGTGTCACACAGGCATTTTGAAGGCTTTCAAATGGCTATTAACTAAGTGGCACTTGAATACAGCTAAATGGGCATTTCCAATAGCCACTGAGTCCCTAGAACAGTGTGGACATCTATTAAGATTTTGAAGGCTTTTCAGTGGTAGAAATTTGCACTCAGACATGGAGCACTCGCAACTATACACTAAGCAATAAAATCAAAGCAATTTAATCGCTGAAAGAATACTCAACATGAAATTTACAACTTATTTGACTAAAAAAAGAAGGCTAGCCACAAAACACTGCAGCAAGCATATTATCACTGTTGCCAATAGCGCAAAAACAATGAATACCACCTTTTCAAAACTGTGTGAGCGCTACAACAGCTTCCCAGCAAAATTATCAACTGTGACAGTGGCGCCACAGCAGCTTGGTGCGAGATGATGAAATATCTCTACAGCGATCAAGTATTCTGTGTAGCAGTGGCATAACTCCCGAGTTGAAGTGCAAATCTCAAAGCTCAATCTCCCACCTCAACTGTTATCTTTAAATACATATTTAAATTCATTGGAGCGTGCTGCAGAAGTAGGTGGTCAGATCATTCGAGAGGATACCTACAAGGTATCTCAGGAGACGAAAGGTCTGATGAAGAAACGCCAAAGCATGAGGACGTCTAACTTCAGAGATAGAATAGAACTAGGAGAGCTATCGAAGTTATTTATAAGTGCAAGGTAGCCAACATAAGAAAGTTTAACATGGAGAAAACCTAGCATGCTCTAAAGCATGGAGGTAGCCTAAAATCAGTGAAGAGAAATCTAATCACAGGTAAAAACCAGATGTATGCGCTAAAAGACAAAGAGGGCAATGTCATAAGCAATATGGATAAGATAGTTAAAGTAGTCGAAGAGTTCTGCACAAATCTCTACAGTAGTGAATGTAACCAGAACGTTACGGAGAGAGGCAGTAGAGCATAGCAATGGGACATCCCGCCAGTAACGAGGGAGGAAGTAAAGAAAGCCTCAGGAGCAATGCAAAGGGGTAAAGCAGCTGGTGAGGATCAGATAACAGCAGATTTGTTGAAGGACGGAGGAGAGATTGTGCTAGAGAAACTAGCCACCCTGTACACGCTTGCCTCGTGACCATGAGCATATCAGGAGCTTGGAAGAATGCGAACATTATTTTAATTCATAAGAAAGAAGATGTCAAGGACTTGAAGATTTACAGACCGATCAGCTTACTATCCATTGTCTACAAGGTATTTACTAAGGTAATCACTAATAGAGTCAGGACAACCTTCGAATTCAATCAACCAAATGATCAGGCAGGCTTTCGTAAAGGATACTCAACAAGAGACCACATTCAGGCAATCAATCAGGTGATAGAGAAATGGGCAGAATACAACCAGCCCCTATATATAGCCTTCATTGACTACCAGACAGGAATTGACTCGGTGGAACCACAGCTGTCATGCAGGCATTGTGGAATCAGGGTGTAGAAGAGTGTTATGTGAAAATATTGGAAGATATTTATAACGACTGCACAGCTACCATAGTTCTGATTGAGAGGACATAGTAGTAGCGCTTAAAAAACAAGGACGACAGGGTAGAGAAAGACAGCACAGTTGATGTCTAGCGCCTGTGCTGTCTTTCTCTACCCTGTCGTCCTTGTTTTTTAAGCGCTACTACTATGTCCTCTCAATCTAAACACCAACTAGCCCAGCTGTCTGCCTTAAATACCATAGTTCTCCATAAGGTCAGCAATAAAATTCCTCTATATTCCGAGTTTTCTAACACCACCATCATTTTTTGGCACCGTGACCATATCATACAAGAATGTGAGACCTACTGCATACCTAATGAAAATATGTGTGTAAGCCAAGCATCAGCCGTTGTATGCAATAAGAAGTCTAAGTGAAAAAGATTCTATGTAAATTAGAGAAAGCCTTGCCATTTTTGTACTTCTGCTTCTATGACTGCTTGCTGGATTTTTTTCTTTAGTTGGAAGCATTCTTCCATCCCTTATCTCTATACACTATTCCTCTGCCAATTGACTGAGTAACCCAAATAGCAATTCCTAAGTAGGGAGGGGGCCTTCCACAGTGACCACACAGGGGCCTTCAAGTTCTTGCAGCAATCAAAACATCCCTTTGTAACACTGGCCTTGAATGCACCACTATACATTTGTGGCAGGCCAAATACTTATACAATTTATGTTTTAAAACCACACAGAAATCCACAACTGCCATTATGAAAACAACCTAGTAATGTAACCATAAGCGTACCTGGCCAGCATGATCAGCATGGAAAGGCGCACAGTTTGTGTGCAGCTCCTAAAATGAAAGCAAATTCACAATTAATTGCAATTTCCACAAAGACATTCTTGAAAAATCATGTTTTTGCACCACTCAGCCTCAAGCCTGCCTTATTGCTCCAGCAGCAATGAGGCAAATCTGAGCACAGCTTGGGGTGAGCTGGTGGTATCACATTACGCACCTGACACTACATGCATCAATCCATTTGTATGATAGAATTTCAGAATGGCGAAAAGACACACACACAGGAAAAAATGGTGGGTGGATGAGATTAAGAAGTTTGTGGGGATACAGTGGCCGCAAGTGGCAAAGGACAGGGTTAGACATGGGAGAGTCCTTTGCCCTGCAGTGGGTGTAGTCAGGCTGCTGCTGCTGCTGATGATGATGATGACAGCCTGAGCACACCTACAAAGTAAAACTGTGATCTCGACCCAGCAGCACTTTACTGTGTTGAAAGAGAACAGGTACAATTGAATTACTGCATTACCTTGTTATTATCATTAAAAAGTACAGGGCTCTAAGGACTTCCTAATTTACATCGAAACGAATGGGTTACAGTGAACTTTCACGGATTACACTAACAGGCACTGAAAATCCAACACAGCTACCCAAGAGAATATTAGGCAGCCGCGCTAGCCTTCTTTTGCGCTATGCTACCTGATACCAGATTAAAATTCCAGAGCAATTTACTCATACTCTAGCACTGGGATACGTTATGCCCCAGACTGATGCAGCTGTCTTACTAAAGGCAGAGAAGCTTTCAGTGTGGGTCATGTGTGCTGTGGCGTGAACACATGCACAGCATCACCTGCTACCATTCAAGTCCTCTGTGTACACAAATGCAGGTGCAATAGAAAACCCACATCACAAATTTGGCTAGTCTGGTCGGCCAAGCATGGGCCAGCTGATAGCACGAAGCAGCGGGTGCGACACATACCATCATCATCAGCCTGACTAGGCCCACTGCAGGGCAAAGGACTCACCCATGTCTCCACATTAACCCTGTCCTTTGCTAGGTGTGGCCACCATATCCCCGCGAACTTCTTAATCTCATCCGCCCATCTAACTTTCTGCCGCCCCCTGCTGTGCTTGCCTTCTCTTGGAATCCACTCCATTACCCTTAAGGACCAGCGGTTATGTTGCCTTCCCATTACAAGCCCCGCCCAGGCCCATTTCTTCCTCTTAATTTCAAGTAGCATGTCATTAACCCGCATTTGTTCCCTCACCCACTCCGCCCCCTTTCGGTCTCTTAATGTTAGACTTATCATTTTTCTTTCCATAGCTCACTTTGCTGTCCTTATCGTTTGGCACGTGTTTTTTTCTTTGTAATAAGGCATAAAAAGTATTATACACGGATTACCACACGGCATCCTCCTATGACCGCTAAATAATTTATAATCAAATTTCTTTCTCCTGCTGTATTTGTTTCTGTTTCGACAGCTGAATGATGGCTGTGACGTCAAAGCAAGGTTATTGGTCATGTGAGGCATGAAAAAACTGCAATACAATTGGTACTTCTGGCTCTTAAGGAATGCTGGCGTACGCTGTAGCGAATTAAAATGATTAAGCAGCGATTATAAGTGCACTTTTTTCACGCCTAACGTGACCTATAACCTCTCTTTGATGTCATAGCCATAGTCAAATTGTTCACCGAAACAGGATGGCAGAAAAAGTTGATTATAAATTATTTAGCGGTCTCACGCGAATACCAGATGGTGATTCATGCATAGTAGTGTCTTCCGCATCATTATAGAGAAGAAAACATGCCACCAAGATTAGGTGTCTATACTCTTTTAAGCTGAACTCTCTTCATTAGCCTCCACGTTTCTGCCCCAAAAGTGAGAAACATGCAGGCTAAAGAAAAGATTTCAGCTTAAGTACCAAAGTGGCTCTAATCACACGATGAAGCGGAAAAACTCTCGACACTTGAACAGAGAACAAATAGGAATTCCAACAAAATTTTAGATTCTTGTAAGGCTATCAAGCATTTCTGAATATTGTAAACTGCACTTTCACACATACAGTACGCATGTATGCCAAGCTCACATTCAGTAGCCCTGTTTACCGGCTGTAATTATCACGGTCTGAGCTCAGTTACAGATTTAAAACCAGCCAAAAGATGCAACACAGGAAAAGAGAAGAAAACAGGTTCGACTATCAATTGAATTTTTTGTAAAGGAAAAGAAGGCTCGCATGAAGATGCGCCACACATGACCCACACCAGCGAAAGGCAGGACAACAAATAACTGTCACTGATATACAAGCACGTCATCTAAAAGAGAAAATTCTTTCCGTTGAAGATTGACTAATGGCTTCGCTACTCATACAGCCGTTGCCTTGGAGATATGCATCAAATACCTTACAGATTTGTTTACCACTTCTATACACCACTGAAGTGTCACAGAAATCAGGCGTACACACTGATGGGTCATCTTATGATTTACACTCACGACATTGGCACTGTAGTGCCAGATTAGAAGCTGCCTTCCCCCTAACGAGCTAGTGCTCACTCAGGAACACATTAAAGACACCTGCACATATCCCTGAAGTAGTTTCTTGCACAAGCTAGCGGAATGTGATAAACCACTTCCTGCAAGTCCTGAACCTAGTTTTATGGGATAGCATACTGCTATCCCGGTTTTTAACAGCAGCGCAAAGGCCATCAACACAATGATTGGCGCAAAAATTACATTTAAAAATTTTCCCGCCACTCGATTTGAACTCATGAAGTCTACACAAAGGACTCCATGATAACCGTTCTGAGGTGAATAGCAGTTCAGCCTAGCCTCTGGAATCTGTGCTAAAAAAAACGGAGTCAGCGCATCGCAATTTGCTTCCGAAATCAGCCGGTGCTGATGAAAATTGTATGTTTTGCTTTCTCTGGCTTATAAAGCTCCACTTTCAGAAAAAGTGTCGTCTTTGTGGTTAGGATGCGGAACTTCATCATCACAGGTCAACTTCAGCTTGCCATCAGTGTCCCTTTAATGTCTCAAAGTTGAACAATAGCTCCATTCATAGAGGAGGGCTGTGCATAAATTTCGACCACCAAAGATTCTTTAACATGCACTGACATTTCATAACACACGAGCAAATATGCATTTCGCCTTGTCGAAACAAAGCCACCACAATTCAATCCCACGTCTTTGGGCTCAGTAGCCGAACACCAATGCAGTAGGCCACAGCAGCAGGTGAAAAACAAAAGAGAGCCCTTAATAGGCAACCTAACTTGCCAAAATCAACATAACGAGGGGTCACACAAGTAGCAGTGGACTAGGAAAATAAAAGCTACTTGTGTCGTAAGATGTCTTCAGTGTTTACCTCAAAAGCCTGCTTGCTTGCTGGGCATCCTAGCACCAAGTGAAAGGCTGGCACAGCTATACTGGACAGCTTGGAAGAGGCATTGCTGGTAAAGCTATGTGGAGATTGCTGCAAGGTAAAAAGACACATTTAACAGCAGCACAGTGCAAAAATGGACTAGAATCAAGCATGTAAGGCAAAATGCAAGGCACAAAAAGGAGCCGGTCGCAGAATGGAACACAACTGTTTAACCACATTTCGAAGTGGGCCAGGCAACAAGAAATTCATAACCACGGCAGTCATTCACAAGCTAGCCTCAGACGAGACATCACTTGCATATCGATATCCAGCATCGTTTCTACAATGCATGCCACCATTCAAAAGAACAGACCCACAGCAGAACGATATTTTCAGTAGAAGGCTGGTTTGCTTCAAATTCTGCATGCGTCCCTCAATTTGAAATCTGGCATGATTAGCACTGATTTCACATTCTCACAGGTATGATGAATTAATAGTGCCAATTGCAGAAAAACCACACTTTTTCCTTTAACATCAAATAAGGTATTGGAGAGGTACCTCAGCATATTTAAGTCAAAGTCAGATTTATTTGCGCCATTGGTTATAATCATGAAACTAATATATATGGGATGATGGTGTGGGGAACCACAACAAAGGGTAATTACAATAAGCTCATAATACTGCAGAAAAAGATATTACGTTGTTATGAAAATTATTATGGACGTTACCAGCTCCTACAAACTTCTCCTTTGTTCTTAAAATATAAAATGCTGAGGGCTGACCAGCTATACTACTATAAACTACTTCAGTTCGTACAACTCCGGAAGCTGCACATTTGCGACAGGGAAGAAAACGCCACTTATCCTTTCCGACACAATAAAAGACGCATACCAAAAACTAGAACCAATTACGGTAAACAAACAGTTCCTTATCAAATGGCTTCGATTCTCAATAAACTTGAAGGTAACTTGAATTTCGCATCTAATATTAGCACATTCAAAAAGCGCATTAAAGATGTCCTAATAATATCAGGTGTTTTGTACGGGGAGTGACGAGTACATATGACATGCATACACAGGATGTATCCTTCTCTTGTACTATGGTTTTTCACTTTATTTTTGTTATAAGTGTCCTTCAATGTATTGTCTACTGAACAAAATCTCTGTATAATATCCTTGCATTTTTTTTGTACTTATCATACTGTGTTAATGTTGTGATTATAATGGCATACTTTACCAACATTTGTTTTAATTATGTGACTTACCTTCTTGTTATGCTCAAATTTGTATTGCACTTCCGTCGACTGCAGAGGGACAGAGGCCTCGTCAGGCGCCACAGCCTTTAGCCTCTGCCCCTGCAGCAGATGCTGTAACTGCTCTGCTGAAATAAATCTTTTCTTTTCTTTCTTTAACACAATCAAGTTTATTCTTCGTACATATTAAAGGCTCAATTACCCTTAAATTTCACTGCAACTTCGGGATATAGGGCAAATGGAGCTAGGGCACCTGTGTGCATTTTGCAGTTGTTTGTACCATTTCAGCTCCGAGCCAAAGTATGAAAAAGCGAATGACAAAATAGAGGCGAAAAACTTCAGAGCAATTTGTTTTTATCTCACCGTTCTGCTATTCAAGGCTCGACTACACTGGCTCGGCTATAAGTACGAACGCAGCTGGATCATATGGAGCTTCGTACCTTAAATACACAATTTATAAAAGTACAAGTGAAATACAAGTGAAAGAGGAGGAAGCTCAATCCTAACGCATACAGCTGAATCGCAGTCTACGTAGTTAAACTGCTCGAGCGCTGTTACTTCAATTACAGCGTAACATGCGGCGAGAATGTAAAGCCCGGGCCGAAGATCTATTGGTGGGCACATATTCCATTCTCGGCGAGAGATGAATGGCAGTACGGCGGCAGTACGGCGCCGATATCGTGCACCCCACGATCGGATCAGCTGTGCATATTTGCATGGCATACTGACCATGACCGTGTGACCACTGACACTACACGCGCATTCATGCCCGTGTGCCGCCAGCAAACAACCTTTCAGCGCTGCGTGCTGCCGCGATAGGCACTGCGTCTTCGCGTCTCTGTACTAGCTGTGTTGACGTGGCCAGTTGTGCGCAAAGGCTTTGAAATAATGAACAGGTTCGAAGAAAATTAACTTACCCCCAAGATGCGAGATGTCACCCGGGTAGTGGTCTCCCACCAGCTGCTCCGCCATGGAGGAAATGAGCCCCACCGTCAGCATAGCGTTTCCAGTGAAGGCGCGCAAAGGACGACGCGCTATCCGTCGAGCCCGCTGACGCACGCTATAAACACAGGTTTACTCAGCACCTTACCACGTTTTCGTACATCGCACCAGCGAATTTCACTGCTGTCGGCACATCACATATCGGAAGAGTGACAAATGCTCATGCCAGCGATGGTTCATGCCCTCGGCACCACAAAGGACCACGAAAAACGTAGTAACGCTGACCGCCATGCTGTCCCTCCCCAGACGCTGCTATAGGCCTCTTGCGCTGGAGTTTGAGGTAACGTGGCGGCGCCTGGTGGCAGCAAGGAAAAGCTGGCTGGGTAGTACCAGGTTGGGTAGTAGTGAGCGCTGGCTGTGGCGGCGTACCTTTCTAACCTGCGTTATGCTTGGATTCGCACGTTTTTCTGCTCTGTTGTGAGTGCGACAAGGCTCGTCACTTGTGACCAACCACGCCGCGGCCCGGCCGTGGCTTAGTTTTTAGAAAACCGACGCTCCGTGTGCCTTAGGACGAAATGCAGGCAGCAGAAGGAATCGGCGACGCCGATCCGCCCGAGAGGCCTCGCTCAGTCTCGAAAAAGCATCACCGTCGTTACTGCTGCGTCGTGGGCTGCCACGAGCAAGAAGGTCTGAATCCCAATATCGAATTCCACCGTTTTCCTTCAAGGTCTCACGAAGCGGAGCGCCGGGCGCGCTGGATAGCTGCAGTTCGACGCACTGAGTAAGCGAACCTTCGCGTTGTGCTGGCTGCTTCGCCTCCCTTGATGTTTGTTTGGTTATCCGCGTTGCTGAAATTCATTCTTTTTGCACATGCAGTCCGGACGGCAAACCGTGGGATGCAGTGCCGAACACCAGCATATGCAAGCCACTTTGTGGGTAACGAGCAAAACAATACCAGTCATCCCTCATATGTACCTACAATCTTCCCCGCGGTCTACAGCCGGCCTCATCCTCCTTGTGTTCGTCTTCTTTTGGCGCTTACCTCTCTCAAAAAATGTATATTTAGCGAGCAGCCGCATATGCAGGCGTAGAATGAGAATTTATGCATTCTACAACACAACTTGTCTAGTACATCCCTATATAGGACCAAGCAAGCAGCAAAAAGTGTACCATGACAATCACCAAACAGTAGGGAATGCGCAACAGAGCAAGCAGCAAAAGGTGAGAAACGAACGTATGTGGCAGCGCGGAATCACTGATAACAGCGAACGTGTTCGAGCAAGGTCGTTTTAAGGATGAAAAGCTACATAAAGAATCTTGAATAAACAGCGCGAACGAAGACGAGCACAAAAGACAAGAAAACGGACGACACAGCGCTTGTCTTTTGTGCTCGTCTTCGTTCGCGCTGTTTATTCAAGATGCTTAACCAACTAGCCCGGCAAAACGTGTTAATACAGCAAGAAAACGACATCAAGCGCGCAGCGCACGAGCTCGCGCTGCAGCGTTATTCGGCTGCGAGCTCATATATGCATTGCATCATGTTAGCATTTGCTGAAGGAACAGAAGGCGGCTACTACAAAGCAGGCATGACTACTTGTTTAGCGAGATGCAGTCAGCAAAGACTGCAGGAGGCCCACAGTTTCGTGGCATGCTGAAAGACCGGTGCTGGCGCGGCGTGTACCGTCGTGCGATCGAGCAGTCCCGTATACATGTCTGTTTAGCGCTGCTGCGAATTCATATATTGCAAGTATTTCATCGCGTTGGTGCGCTTGAATCTCGAAGCGTGCAGACCTTACCTGAAGTTCAACTTCGTACGTGACTCACTTCACTTGCGAATGACACCGCGCTGAAACTTCGCCGCTTATTTCTTGAACAGAGTACACGTACTTGGCGTTGCATAATTTCTTCCCTTTACACAGCGTGCCAGCCCTGAAAAAATCTTCGGCGCCCGATATTCGCTGTAGGCCATGGCAATGCACAAGCGAAAGTCGCGGGTCCGTACTGCCAACGCGCTTTCCGAAGCAGACGCCTGAGCCCGGTACTACCCAGCCGTGGGCAGAGGGCGCTCTTTAGCACCATTTTCGCAGCGCCCCCTGGGCAATGCAAGAGGTCTATAGTGCCTAGAATATACTGGCTAGTGTGCGAAGCGCGCGCGTTTCGTACGGGAGGGCGAGGCCCCCGCCGCGATGCCTGCGCGGAGAGGCCGCAAGGGGCGCTGCCGGTCGGGAGGGTGCGCAAAAGCCGGCGAACTCCTGTCGTCTGCTGTCGCGCCGATACCGCAGCCTCGCGCGATTGCTCGCGTTAAATCAACGTTTGACAGGCATCATCTCTTGGATTGTGAAGCTGGAAGACGCTAAATGTAAGCAAGAACATCCTGAAATGTTAAAGGCTAAGCGGCAATGCAAAGAGAGGGCGTGTATTGTTCCGTTGTGTCGAAGCGGTTATCGGTCTAACGAAGAAAAGGTGTCTTTGTTCACTGCACCGGCGGACCAAGCACGGCTTGCTTAATGGGAAAATAAGATCAAGAGGACAGACAGAAGGCTTACACTGAAGGCTGTCGTATGCGAAAAACATTTCCAGAACGAATGCATCGAAATACCTTTTAAGATTACGGTGAACGGCGTCGTGAACGAACTCGCCCGAGTGAAGCCGCCTGAAGCCCGATGCTGTTCCTACAGTATTCGAAAATTCTCCACCTCATCTTGTGTCTAAAAAGACGGTGAAAAGGAAGGTGCGAAACATTTGCGACCAAGGACCGGCACCTAAACGGAAGCGAAATGTCGAGCTGGTGGATCCCGAGTTGTGCTCAGCAGTCGACGGTGATGGTACGCGGGTTGACTCTCATTGCGTCGCTCGTGGAGGCGCATCAGAGGAACTCCAGAAGCGTTCCGATTCCGAGCAGACAGACATTGCTACAGGACCTATGTGTGAGAGAGAAGCGATAGAGTGTCCGTGCCCAAGTGATGTTCGGCACCCGTTGGATGGAATTCTGATTCCGGTGACATGGATGAAGTTGCCTGCTGCGCCAAATCTCTCTTTAACTTATGCCTGTTGCGAGACCGAAGCTGATGACTTCTAGAAACTATTCATCGAAAGAATGGTGACTTTTGGAAAACCTTTGCGTGAGCACGGTTCTGTAATTGCCACAATTTACTTCCGAGGAAGAAAGAGAAAAGGAAAAGCGCGTGCTTACAGCCCGCCATGAGGCAGAGACAATAATCAAAGAAATGACTCTGCGTGGCCTCTGTAATGGATGTTGCATGATTCCTGTTGCAGGCAAGCACACTTCATACAGAACTATGTACTTTGCAGAGAAATGCTTGCTGACCACCGATCGAAAAGGGGAGTAATGCTTGCACTGCAAATATTTACGGAAGCTCTCACAGAACAACATGTGCAGAAGAAAAAGACGAAAGGTCCTTGCAGTGACAAAAAAAAATTCAAGGATTTTTTCTCGTGCTTTGAGAAAGACCGAGAAAAGCCTGGCCAATGCTCAGCGTGATGTGACTCAAATGAAGGAGCTACAATGCACTGAGCGAAGAAGCACTCGAGGCAAAAATACAGTCACTCCCGAAGAAGCAGCAGTTAGCTGTGAGAGCTTGTTTCCTTGCCCGCAAGACGAAAGTCTCTGAGAGGTATGCCTTATGAAGATGCCTGGATTGTGGAATGTTTGCTAATGAGGATGCGGAGCCCAAAGCTCTACGAGCACCTTCGGAAGCAGAACATCATGATTTTGCCTGGGCGAAAATGCTTGCAAAAATATCTGCAACGATTTAAGGGTGGCTTTGGTCTGCACACGAAGGTTTTTGAGGCTTTCAGCGAAAGGACCAAAAGCATGGACACGTACAGCCGTAATTGTAACAAGTTCTCTTTACTTGGAACTTTTAAAATTTATATAAAATATAGGCTGCAATGGATTCATAATAGCGTAGTGTTTTATCTGTTTCCGTACTAATGCAGTCAAAAGCTGTAAGTTTCATATCCTGCCGCTGTGGCAAATATAAAATGTGCTACTCTATCAGACTCAAAGTTAATTTGTGCAGGTGAAGCCTACACAATGTCTGTCGGTTGCTGGCAACCTGCGACAGTGTCTCTCTGTTGCCACTGCAATTGAATACGCGCTTTTTAGTACTTTCTGTTGGCCAAAAAGCATTACCCCCACTCGCACTTCCCCTTTGATTAAACATGCTGCATTCATTCTATTAAACCGAATTGTGTGTTTTGTAAAACGTGTTTTTTCTTTTTAGTTTGAATTCCATCAACCGCTCGCGTGTGCTTACATTTGGTTAGCGTTTGGTTTGGTTAGCCCTTTCAAACCCTCAGCGGCGCGACGCGTGCGAGAAACCGGCTCGCCCCGACGCGCGCGCTCACCCTACACCCTCTCGCACCACAGCGCCGCGGCAGGCATCACCTCGGGTGCCACCGCGCCGCCCGCGCTCAGCACACTAGCCAGTATATTCTAGAACGCTGCGTTCGTTGGCTAGCGCTTCGGCCAGTTCCGGCTTCCTTCGGCCCGTTTAGAAAGGCATCGCCTCCAGGCAATCCTCCAGGTCGTCTCTTTCGGGCTCTATGCTTTTGGGCAGTGCGATAGCAAAGGACTAAAACCAAATGAAACTTTCGTTACAAAAATAATTAAGTTCTTATGCACATATTAGCATTAAAAACTTGAGATATTTGTGACGCATGGACGCATTAATATGCGTGTCGGTACATTCGTGCGTGCGTGCGTGCGTGCGTGGGCATGGTCTAGCGCGTCAAATCCAAAGCCTATCCGACATGCTGCATGGTTTCTGAGATCACCGCCATGAGCTTCGCTTGTTTTCTCGTGCTGCTGCTGGGCGGTCTTGCGCGCCGCTGTTACTGTGCTGGAATCGCAAAAGAAGAAGGATTACCGGTGTGTGCTGCCGGTGGGCGCGCTCTCATCCAAGAGTAGTAGTAGCTCCCATTTAAGCGATCCGTCGGGGCATATGTGTTATGGATGTCTGGTCGACAACGATAATGAGGTCAGCAGTGCGGTGCCGTCGTTTGATGAGTCGAACCTTTCGGCCTATTGCAGTGCTAACTTCGTTGCAAAAATGCCTGGCTCATAAGTAGCGACAGTGGCCATTGTTTCTGTGGTGTGTTTCGATTACAAGACGGCGCCCTTCTACAGTGTGGCTTCCTTGGAAACTTAGTCGGCGGTGTGCCTGCAACGCCTGTCGCTGTCAGCTCAAACTGACCGCCTGCGAGCGCTGCCTTCTTTTGCGATGTGAACGGTGACGGGACACTTACTGCCTGTGGCCGGAGCTTATAGCAAAAGCGAAGAGTGTTTTGTGTGAAGGTTTGACGAAGTCCGTGTGTCAGTCTGGACCCTTAGCAAGTCATACGAGATGCGACATGCAAAAGTGGTCCACCAGTCGCTTCAGCAGAAAGGAGTGCAGATGTTTTTTACGTTACTTCAATCGAGAACTGCCCATGCAAATATTTCAACTCGTCTCTTGCCTAAACAGCATAGTAAAGAAGCTAAAGCAACAAAACTGCTGTTTCCATGCTGTATATTGATTCCGCACTCGTGCTAGAGGTGGGAAATATGTAGCAGTTATTGGCGGAGTTACAGCCTATGAAGCACGTGCAGCTTCATGTAATTGCAGGTTAGGATATGCGCCTTACTTGGTATTGACTTTGTAACCAGACATAGCCATCTGTCAACTAAAAGAAATTTTCTTGCTATAGGATTCTGCAGCATTATGTATGCTTCTGGACACTGAATACCGGGTGCGTCACCTCTCTTGAAAGCACTCAGATTTGTGTACTTATCAGTACGTTTGAGATGAGAAAATTTTATCAGCTTCTTTTCTTTATTTTATAATTAGCTACACAGCATGTCGCAAAAAAAATGTTTTAAGGAAAAGTATTTCAGTTTAGAGTAGAACAGTTCAACAAAGTTGTTTTGGGCATTCTGGTAACTTCAAGATGGTATCTGATGGTTGCATACAGACGCGCAAGTCAAACCTCAAAGGGCATCAAACTTAACAGTACCGCTGAGCTTATCCTTTCGTGCTTTTTATGTGTGTGTAGATCACCTGGGGAAGTTCAGTATTGGATGTTGGATTTCATAGTTCTGCTACAACTTTTATCTTCCTTTCTACACATGAAACATGACTGAACTCGATTACATTCCCCAAGCAAATACCTGACGCCTTACAAGCGTTCCTTACTGTGCACAGTTGTCCCAGTGCATTATATCCACTCATGTGCAGCACACTGTTGTGTTGCTCTTGGTCTCCGAATGTGACTCTCAGCAATATGATGGAATCATAGTCCATCCAGATGGTCTTTGTGGTAGTGCAAATTTCAAAACAGATTGAAGAAGAATGAAGAGTGTGATACTTCGTCATGCATCATGCAATGCTGGTGCTAATCAGGCAACATGTGTGGTATATATACTTCGCACATTTGAGATTCATTGGATTTGTTCCGGAGCCATACTGGGAATTAATTAATCGATCTGTGATTCGTCACTGAAATTGAGAGAGGGCACTAATTTCTGAACTTTTGACACCAACTGTGAATTCAAAACTGTCTTTTCGTGTAGGCTTACATGGCCTTTTTACGTGTATGTAAATTTATGCTAATGACTTTGGAAATTGCTTTGGAAATGGTTTTGGAAGTTGCCTCGTAACATTCCTGTTACAGCTCACAATTCGCTTTCTGCACGTCATGTTTGATTGAACCTGATTATATCCCCAAGCTTGTTTGTTGCACCTAACAAACACTGTTGCCCTTTCAGAGTTGCACTCCTTTCGAGTGCAAGCAACAAATGGTTGTGTTGCTTCTGATTTCGAAATATGGCTGTCTGCATGACGGGCAACAACATAAGTGCTCTGGATGGCTTTCATCATGCATCTATAAGATATCTGTAACTTTCAGAATTGGTTAAAGGAAGAACTGAAGGATGCTGTAAGAGTCATTAGCAGCTTGTTTTTTACATTATTTTACAATGAACTTGCAATTTCGACAAGTTCTTGCTCAGTGTGCATGTTGTCATGTACAGGTCCCTGCAGTATAGAAGGGAACCATTTTGCACTAAAATATAATTTTTTGGTTATTTGTTTGCTGAAGTTGAAAATGATTAATGGGTACTTACGCCAAGACGAAAATTATAAAACAGCAAAACGTGAGCTTATTGCTCATTATTGAGAAGTAATCATTAACTGAATGCTGGAACTTTGTTTGCTTTCCCCCTAAATGGGCCTTTACAGCCTCGACAAGTTGCTACTAAGCAAGCAAACGCACACATGGCCACACGCAGCCTCACTGAGCTTGCTCAGTATGCACATAAGCACGCACAGCTTCGGCAAGCCCCCTCTCAGCACGCAGATGTCCACGTACAGAGAGTTCTCCACGAGAGTCCACGATTTCTTACACGCAAAGAGTGTGCGTGAATGTCTATCAGCTCACAGTACGCGCATATGTACACACAGGACGCACAGAATGTGTACAGGTAACGCACAATTTCTGCGCATTCGTGTGCAAAATGAACGTGATCGTACAAAAATCACTGTTCTCGTGCAAACTCACGCAGAGTTTCTTCAATAGGGTGTATTCAGGTCAAAATGGTAATCGTCCTCCAGTCTCATGGCCCTATTTGTTTACAAGGACCTATTTTTTGTAAGTGATGCAGAATTTTTTCTGCAGCAGGCAAGGGTACTTTGCTGTTCAAAAACTGTAGTTTTTTTTTTTGAGGACACCACTCTGGGTTAGAAAATGTGACTTTTTTGACTCGCCCTTATAATAAGTATTCAGAGAATATTTATTGATTATATATTATAAGCAGCCCTTCTTAATGATATAAAAGGGGGTCCTAACATCAGCGGAAACAAAATATACCAAAGTTCAACTTGCTCAAGAGAATAGAAATAATTTGATGCAAAATGGTCCTAAAGTGCTGTGATTTATGCCTTCAAAAGAGCTTTGTGCATCACTCTGCAGGAAGCGAACCTACAGCGTATGAGAGTGTTGTGTAGATGGCAGCGATTTATTTGCAACAGGAGAAATTGGCATTATTCACTCAACTAAAATGGGAGTTCTTATGCCACATAGCCAAGGATATAAATGATATATTTCGAAACAGCAAGATGTGGAGCACATCGGCTGCTATTTTGTGGAGACAGATTTTGGCAGCAACAACAACATGTAAATTGTATTGTCAATTTCAATTGTACTGTGTATATTCGCGGCAGAAATTGTTTCCAGGATCTCTCGGTCGTTTAACGTACAGGTTGTGCTATTTAGAAGTTGCCGTGGTCACGATTTTTGACACTTCACATGAAACTGTACTCACGTTTGCAAAGAATTTATGGCAGGTGTTTTGGGTTCGAAAACTTACCTATTGCGCGCCTGGATGCCTCAATTTTCTCGGAGGCTTGGAAATCTTTATTTTTTAGTCAGTGTTGTTTAGATATTTCTAGTGTGCAACCATACAGAATCGAAATTTAACTGCCCCACAATCACGATGCTACTCACAGCTTAAAAGTTTTCAGCGATCAATCCACCACAGCACCATGCGTGTCTTACGCTCTGCGAAAAATATTTCTCTCAAAGAATCTAGATTTAGTTCATACTCACCTTGGCCACGCAAGTTCTGAAGTTAGGTCGAGGACTGTTGCGTGGAATTCTGCACCTGTAAAAAATAAAAAATGCTGTTCTTTTCCGGACTACACATTGATTACCCAAGTGCAGGGACGCATGCATGCTGTTCTTTGGTTTTATCTCACGCATACACTAGGAACAGCACAAGGAAGGTTCTCAGTGAAGCAAAATTTATGCGCTTGTTTCATTAAGTCACTTGTAAGCACCCAGCCATGATGTATCGTGTTGTTCATATCTGCACAGAATCATTGACTGTTAACAGCATCGGCGCGCAAGTATCTTTTTTTAATTTTTGTTCCTTTCCGACTGGGTCAGGCGCTCCACGCGAGTGTGGTTGGTACACGCCAATGCAGGCACTCACGTATAGTCACTGACTCGAAAAAGGCAAAGTTTTGCTAAAGCGTGAGCAGGAGCGCTCGTGTTAGGTTCGCACCCATTCAAAATTATACTATTACAATCCGTCGCGTCATCTTGGCTTCATCAGCTTGCCATCACGTAACAGTTATGTGAGGTGCGAGTTATTACTGCCATCCTGGTCCTGAGCTTCGTCATTATGCGTCTGCCTAAGTCGTTGGCCGTGAGTACCTAGTCCGCACCTCCTGGCTGTGCCTAAGCCCACCAGACCCGAAGCGACTTTGCCGCTCACCCCAGCCCTGGCCCCGGACGCAACCAGGAGGCACGAGGAACTGACGATGCTGCCGCGACCAGGCCCCAATTGCCCCACCGGCCCGAAAAGCCGCATAAACGCTAGAGCACAGTTCCACTGACCAAGCCGTTGGGGGCGTAATCTGACTGTGCAGCCTGCTCGTGCCCCCCTCCCCCCCCCCCCCCTGCCACCGGATACGGGCCGGTGCAGTTTCGGCTACTAGGCTTTGTTCCGGTGCAACGCCAGCAGTGGGGATGGGACGGCCGGGACCCATCTTCTGGGGATGCAAAACCACATGGGAGTGGCAGCGACTCCCAGGCGACTGTGAGGGCCAGTCGCGCGCGTGAGGTCCGATGCCTGAGCGGAGGCAAGCCTGGGTTTATACTCAGGCTGGACATACGAAATCCGGCCCGGAAGGCATATCACAAGAACGAAAGGTTTTCAAATACATGCTACCTTCCTCCGCACGCGGGGGCGTGCAAGTCTGGCTACCGACGCGTCGGTTTCTGGTTATGGAGAAACCAGGTCTGCGCGGGGGTTTATAGTAGCCAGGCTCTGAGGAAACGGCGCCTCGAGGAATCGGCCTCACGGCCGGCCGCAGGCTTCACGACCTTGCGGGACGCCGGGGGATGGGGGCGTAGTACGACCTCGTAAGAGTCTGGCAGAAACCGTCGATTTTGTGGAGTACCGGTGGAGTAGGCCCGGGCCATCTCACCCTAAGCCACGTTCTTGGTTAGTGGCCCGGTCGCCCGGCTTGAACACTCTCTCCTCAGTAGGAGAAAAGCACGCTGGGGGAGGAAATAAATGCATGGTTGGATGGAGGGAAGCACTGATGGGTCCCCGCGGAGGTGTTGTCGTGACGCTGAGGGCCGGGGGGGCGTTAGGCCGAAGACCTAAGCCTCTACTGGCCGGACCACATCACACATATTTCCGGTGTCTGAAAAACCGCGAAAAGCACTCGACGGCGAGTAGCCGGCAGGTTGGAAAAGCCTCCTAGTGTCTTGGAGGAGCCCCAGGTAGCTGCTGACCCCGTGTTAGGCTTTCCTGTCTCCGACGGTCGCAGCCCGTTGCGTATGGTGGGTGGTCGGGCATCCCGTGAGTGGGGCCGCACCATTGGGCCATCTCGACGCTCTCCCTGCCCTGGCCAGGCAGGCCAGCAATGGAGTCGAGACAATCGAAGGATCTGAACAAGAATCTCGCTGTCCCCATTCCCAGCCTTTGTCCCGACCCATTCCCTACAACCACTTTTCCCATCCATTTGCCCTGCCCTTCCGATACTTCCCAGGGGCGATCAGGGGAGTCACCCCGGGCCCGCTCCCCCAGCTGTGGGTCGGTATAGTAGCTTTTCCCTTTTCATTTACTTTTCCACCTACGGGTCATGAAATTACATTTTGCCTATGGGCCTATTCTTTTATTTTCGAATTTGGTTAAGCCTGTTGTACGTATGTGGTGCAGGCAGGTGCATATTATTTTTATTTCCTTTTCGGTTGCCCCAACCTATTCTTTGTCCAAGCCGTTCGGTGCGTTCATGGGCCGGTGTGTACTGTCGCCCGGGGGCTTGGTGTGTCCGCTCTTATCCGGCCATCTCATGCACCGTGGCGGCCAGCTCTTCACATTCTTTCTTTGTCATGTCAGCCATTTCTTCACACTTACTGGCAAGACATGCTTCACATCAACGCCCTTTTTGTAGTGCATGATCGCGACGATCGCTCGGTGGCCCCTGCTTATGTCACGGACTAGAAGATGAAGCGGGCAGTGGCGCGGGTGGAAGCGCTCGCAGTCAGTAAAATGTTTTCCGTCACCATCCGTCATGTCACCTTTCCTTCATCGGCTTGCTGTCGCATTATAGACAGCCTATGCAGTCTTGCTGTTATAGACAGTCTATGCAAGCGACGAGCCAACCAGACACGTAAAAACTATTACATCAACAATCACATTTCAAGCTCGAGTAACGTTAGTCAATACCAGAAACGAGGAAGGCTACACGCTTTTGTTCGAACGCAATGAAAAACTTATAAAAGCAGTGTATCTCTAACGTGACAACGAGTCCCTAATTGGCCGTCCAAGGAGAAAAAGATGCATTCAAAAGCGGATCAATTTTATCTATCGCACGGTGTCTTTTAAACAAATCTTTGCTTCCTCTTTTTGCTGTGATGCTCACTAACACCCTGTTGCTTGTAACATTTTCGTTATTTACGCAGTATTTATAGAATCTAAGGAGTGTATGAGCATGGGCCACATTGCATAACTTTCAATAACCTGTGCACCAGCTGACTAAACTAATGAGTGTATCTTTTGCTGCAACAATTGCTACAGGGTACGTCGCTGCTGTGACACGCATATTCTTTCATTTCTTTGTTTAAAGAGTGCGGCGAGATTATTTGTTGCTGCACCAATCATTCGAGCCAATGTGGGTTTTCCAGTTCCATATTTCGGGGCTCATTTGTTCACTCTCTTCTGCCTGCCGGCATAGTGCTGAAGTTGGCGATTTGTAAATAATCATTAACTGGTATTGCGCATGGAGGGGGCATATTTTGCGGACAAATGGTGGGTAAAATACAGGTGCAAAGTAATTATTGCCATAAAGCCATGTACCGCAGAAATAATGAAAGCAATACTAGAAGTGTTTCGCGGAATCTCATACTGCGCGTGAAGTACTTTGATTTGGGCTAGTTGGTTCATATCTTGAAAGTAGTTCGGACGGCCCGAAAACAACAAAGACAAAGGAGACACGAACACAACAGGACGGGCGCCAACTTGCAACTGAAGTTTATTGCACCAGACCCCTACATTTTATGCATCACCCCAGCCATATCTCGCAAGCCTATCACACAACAAAACGAAATTGTCATCTAAAGTCCGAACACCAGAAGTAGGCGCAACTATTACAGACAGATATGCGTTCTGCACTATACACATGATAACATTTTCCTTATTTTCTAAGTCTCAAGATTAGAAGAGCGCGCAACCCACATGAAAGCAATTCATTCTAAAAAAAAATACACACGCTTGAACAAGGCAACCAGAGCGCAAACTCAACAATGCTGATTTAACACAAATTGTGATAATGAAAGAAAGACCAACAACAAACGCGGAAAATTTTGGTGGACATGAAAACTTAAACCTTCGGGGAAACCCCCCAGCGTCAAAGAACTATTTCTAGCGTCAAAATTTAAAACCATTGAGAAAACCTCCCAGTGTCAAAGATAAAAGTTAAAATCTAAAGACAGCCTTCTAGAAAAGCCACCTCAGCGTCACTAATTGAAATTGAAGGCCTACTCACACATGCGCGTCCCGCTTTCTTAATAAAAAATGCCTCCACTACTTCCCGCTCAAATCTGTCTTTACCGCTCTTCAAAAAAACTGTTTTGCTCAATTCCGGACTACACCCTTTGCAAGTCTTGCAGTGGTCTTCAAAGAAACTTCCATGTTGTTGGCGGACATTCCGCATGTGTTCGCTGGCACGTTAATTAAAACATCGACCGGTTTGCGACCGGTCTTGTGTACATAGGGCAAACCGGTCGATGTTTTAATGAACGTGCCAGCGAACACATGCGGAATGTGCGCCAACAACATGGAAGTTTCCTTGCAGACCACTGCAAGACTTGCAAAGGGTGTAGTCCGGAATTGAGCAAAACAGTTTTTTTGTAGAGCGGTAAAGACAGATTTGAGCGGGAAGTAGTGGAGGCATTTTTTATTAAGAAAGCGGGAAGCGCATGCGTGAGTAGGCCTTCAATTTCAATTAGTGACGCTGAGGTGGCTTTTCTAGAAGGCTGTCTTTAGATTTTAACTTTTATCTTTGACGCTGGGAGGTTTTCTCAATGGTTTTAAATTTTGACGCTAGAAATAGTTCTTTGGCGCTGGGGGGTTTCCCCGAAGGTTTAAGTTTTCATGTCCACCAAAATTTTCCGCGTTTGTTGTTGGTCTTTCTTTCATTATCACAATTTGTGTTAAATCAGTATTGTTGAGTTTGCGCTCTGGTTGCCTTGTTCAAGCGTGTGTATTTTTTTTTAGAATGAATTGCTTTCATGTGGGTTGCGCGCTCTTCTAATCTTGAGACTTAGAAAATAAGGAAAATGTTATCATGTGTATAGTGCAGAACGCATATCTGTCTGTAATAGTTGCGCCTACTTCCGGTGTTCGGACTTTTGATGACAATTTCGTTGTGTTGTGTGATAGGCTTGCGAGATATGGCTGGGGTGATGCATAAAATGTAGGGGTCTGGTGCAATAAACTTCAGTTGCAAGTTGGCGCCCGTCCTGTTGTGTTCGTGTCTCCTTTGTCTTTGTTGTTTTCGCGCCGTCCGAACTACTTTCAAGATACTGCGCGTACACGCGTATTTTGATCCGTATTCAAAGTTTCAGTTTACAAAGAAGTAAAAGAAATACGCTAGCCCTGAGAGTTTAGTTTATAGTGGAGAGCCCTAGCGGCTGACTGATGAGCTCAGTGGTTGGAGGGAAGCTGGGTGTGTTAGATGGTTGATTTATTTACTGAATGGCCTGGGCCACATAGGCCCGCAGTATTTTGAAATAAAATTTGCTTCTCGCATTTCTTTATCCTTCACAAAAAAAAGTGCGCCTGTCTCGCTTAGAAAGTAAAATTTATAGGCAACAACGCTGCACGAGAGAACACCGTCGTTTACGTGCCAAAGTATTCGTTCTGAAGCTGGAGGTTCTGATAATGATGACACATTTAAAGGAGACAAACCGAAGAAACTGGACTAGATCAGGTTACGAAATTCACGAAACTTCTATGAAATGCGCCCAGAATTGTTCGTGCACCCTTTATTGTTCAGATAGATTTCTTCTCACCGCTGTAAGTCATTAACACTTGATCTTTCACGATGCACACGCGAACAAAACAAACCTTATTGATGCCTACCTGCTAAATAAATTTGAGCAGGTAGCCGTGTAGTTACTAGCTGTTCTACGTGCAGAACAGTTTATTTGCGATAAAATCCTGCGCAGAAAAAATTCGTGCATTCAACAGGCCGTAGTACTCCGCTTCCACTGTTTTCACTAGACCCTTTAAAACTTCAAATGCCTAAAAGCGAAGAATGCATATAAGTGAACGTGAATTACTTTCTTCCCCCAGAACACGCAAAACCTCCGGAGAGCAAGGCTTCTGATGGAAGTCCGCATCTGAAAAGGGGCACAACGAGTTCTTCTGATGAAATATTAAGCAGACATCGAAGAATAATTTGTATTCTTACCATTAACGCAGGCAATTTTTACTAGAAAGCGAAGCGAATCAAAAGAATTGAAGCTCAGTTCACGGCGTTGTTTGTAATATAGACGCCTTTACATCTCGTAATATAAAATTGGGCTGCGTGATAGGAAAAAGAGGGGAGCCTGGCGAAAAGGTTTAAAATAAACTGACGATGCCGCAGCGTGCTACGTGAGGGGTCGCATTGAATGATAGTAAGAGAGCGACGCAAGTTGGGGAGCAAAGTTTAGGTGAGAATATGCCAGCGGAGCATTACCGTAGATAATAGCATCTACATTAGAGTGCTAGAGCACATTTTATGTGAAGGAAATGCAGCAGGACATAATGTAGAGGAAACTTTAAGAAGTTTCTCCAATTAAAGCGGCCGCAGCTTGTGAACAGCCTGGTAATACAAGAAGAGTTAAGGTGGCTTTGGTCCAGCAAGTGGGCGTGGCGGAGCTACTACAAAAAGTAACAATGAATGGCTGGACAGTAAAGTTTGTGGAAACGCAAGCTACGATTATCAAGAAGGTACAGAACCAGCAACGCGCTTCTTACTCCTGCATGTTCTCTACGTGCGAACACTGGTATCAAGCAATCATGTAGCGGCCCGGCCGAATGACAGCTACGCTAAACGCCAAAGATATGTAATCTGGGGCTAAAGTAGTAACTTTGAGAATAAGCTTACTTTGAATGGCTGCAGGAACGAACAAGACCCAGGAAGATTAGGAGAGTTTTCATCTGTTTCTCTTCAGCCGCAAACCACGATACGAAATTTGTGAGATGCGACTCGTGAAATCTATGAAATATTATATATCCACAGGTTGGAATGATTAAATTTAAAGACGCATCGCTGGCCATCTTACTTCAGGAATAATTTTTTATCCATTCGATAAAAATTCTATGTTCTGAAATATTCTTCGCGCATTCTTCAAGCATTATGGATGCTTCTAGAAAGGCGCAGACCGCGACCGTAATGTAAATTACCTCAAAATGGGGCGTAGATTCATTCTACGCACCAAAATAAATTTCCGACCAAAATAGGCATGATACACGATAATATTAATTCAAAAATACTCTAATATCGTCCTGTTAACATATTTCCCTGAAGTGGAGCCCAATCATCGCTTTAATACTGTAGTAAGGATGCAGATATTGAAATATATGAATCAAGCCTAATTGCTAAATTAGGTTTTGTTGCTTGTTAGTATATTTAACTTTATTTTTCTTAATTTTCTGCACTCGGACAGTCCTTCAGGACGCGGTCTACTATATATTTCGTCGCAGCTACACATTTATAAGCTTTCAAGGTTGGGTTGCTCAAGGCGTCGCTATTCTGCGGAACTCTTTTTTTTCCTTTGTTGTTATACCTCGGACAGATTCACCTGAGGTCTTAAGCACGAATTGTTAAGCTGGCATGCGGCAGCAGCTAGCAAATATTCCCCACCCAACCCCCCAGAGAAGACCTGATTTCGTTCTGTCAGACATGTTTGGAACGCTGATGTAGGACAGGTACAGCATGGTGGCTTTTGCGTTTTTCGAGTTTTCAATTAAGAGCGGTAAAAAAATCTCCAGGGCAGGTACGTTATTACAGACACTCTAGCAGGCTCTTTTTCAACCAGGTCTACAACTTCCTCATGGACGCTTTTTTCCTGATAGTAACGTTTAAAATCCTGGCTGATTAGTCTCCACTAAATACATAGTGTCGAAGATGAGAAAAAAAATACTGGGGTCACGACCAAGCGTCTGTCAGCAGCTCTCAACAGCACTCATCTGGTGTCGATGCGGCACACAAGAATCCATCGTTTCTCAAGAAAAGTTCAGTTTGGTTAGAGCAATCTATATATTTATTTATTTCGCATACCCTCAATCGCTGAAGCATTGTAGAGGGGAGTGGGTTACAAAAAGCAACAACAGAACATGAAAGCGGCAGGTATATAGTACAAAATACAAAATAAATCATACAGCATGAAAGGCTAAAAAATCGAGAAAACGAACATAATTGCACTAGAAAAATAAATCGAAAAGCAACACAAGACATGAATAACAACAAAAAAACGGCAGAAAGGAAAAAAAGGCATTAAAAACTTTTGGGTGACATCACAAAAATGATTGAACAATGCTTGCCTGAAAAAAAGTGTAATCTGATATGGATGCGATCTCAGCGGGATCTCATGTGTTCCTAGGTGTTCGATAACTTAGTACCCAGCCTCCTGCCAACTTGTTTTCCCTTTCTTGTTTCCGCGCTTTTCAAAACGAAATAGTTCTAACTCCTATCACTCCTTTGACAAACAATTAAGCAAACAAGGGAAGGGGAATGAGGGAATCGCTATAGATATGACAGAAGCCAACAGCCACAGAAACCAAGGGGCACAGGGGATTTTTTTTAATTAATATTTTTATTTTCTGGTGTTGATCAATTTAGAATACTACTGAATATGTTATCGTTTTAAAGCTAATTGATAGAAAAGTAGAAGAAAAAACAACCACATGCCGCCGGTGGGATCCGAACCCACGACCTCCGAATTATGCGTCCGATGCTCTACCTCTGAGCTACGGCGACGGCTGTCAAACCTTCTGCTTTCGCGGGTATTTATGTTTACAAGTAACCTAACCTTGAGAGTGTTCATCAGCGCCACCCACGTTCATAAGCGGCGGACGTAGAACGTCCTGAGTTACCGCAGGTGTGACGTAGAACGTCATCGAACTGTGTGGGTGGAAGCTGCGTAAGAACCCTCTTATGCTTCCTATGGCGTCAAGGCTGCCAGAACCGAGGCCCTCGCTAAGCAATTAAGCAAACAAGGGAAGGGGAATGAGGGAATGGTTATAGATATGACAGAAGCCAACAGCCACAGAAACCAAGGGGCACAGGGGATGTTTTTTTAATTAATATTTTTATTTTCTGGTGTTGATCAATTTAGAATACTACTGAATATGTTATCGTTTTAAAGCTAATTGATAGAAAAGCAGAAGAAAAAACAACCACATGCCGCCGGTGGGATCCGAACCCACGACCTCCAAATTACGCGTCCGGTGCTCTACCTCTGAGCTACGGCGACGGCTGCCAAACCTTCTGCTTTCGCGGGTATTTATGTTTACAAGTAACCTAACCTTGAGAGTGTTCATCAGCGCCACCCACGTTCATGAGCGGCGGACGTAGAACGTCCTGAGTTACCGCAGGTGTGACGTAGAACGTCATCGAACTGTGTGGGTGGAAGCTGTGTAAGAACCCTCTTATGCTTCCTATGGCGTCAAAGCTGCCAGAACCGAGGCCCTCGCTAAGCAATTAAGCAATATACTGAATATGTTATCGTTTTAAAGCTAATTGATAGAAAAGCAGAAGAAAAAACAACCACATGCCGCCGGTGGGATCCGAACCCACGACCTCCGAATTCCGCGTCCGGTGCTCTACCTCTGAGCTACGGCGACGGCTGTCAAACCTTCTCCTTTCGCGGGTATTTATGTTTACAAGTAACCTAACCTTGAGAGTGTTCATCAGCGCCACCCACGTTCATAAGCGGCGGACGTAGAACGTCCTGAGTTACCGCAGGTGTGACGTAGAACGTCATCGAACTGTGTGGGTGGAAGCTGCGTAAGAACCCTCTTATGCTTCCTATGGCGTCAAGGCTGCCAGAACCGAGGCCCTCGCTAAGCAATTAAGCAAACAAGGGAAGGGGAATGAGGGAATCGTTATAGATATGACAGAAGCCAACAGCCACATAAACCAAGGGGCACAGGGGATATTTTTAATTAATATTTTTATTTTGTGGTGTTGATCAATTTAGAATACTACTGAATATGTTATCGTTTTAAAGCTAATTGATAGAAAAGCAGAAGAAAAAACAACCACATGCCGCCGGTGGGATCCGAACCCACGACCTCCGAATTACGCGTCCGGTTCTCTACCTCTGAGCTACGGCGACGGCTGTCAAACCTTCTGCTTTCGCGGGTATTTATGTTTACAAGTAACCTAACCTTGAGAGTGTTCATCAGCGCCACCCACGTTCATAAGCGGCGGACGTAGAACGTCCTGAGTTACCGCAGGTGTGACGTAGTACGTCATCGAACTGTGTGGGTGGAAGCTGCGTAAGAACCCTCTTATGCTTCCTATGGCGTCAAGGCTGCCAGAACCGAGGCCCTCGCTAAGCAATTAAGCAAACAAGGGAAGGGGAATGAGGGAATCGTTATATATATGACAGAAGCCAACAGCCACAGAAACCAAGGGACACAAGGGATTTTTTTTAATTAATATTAATACAAACACGACAGAAGCCAACAGCCACAGAAACCAAGGGGCACAGGGGATTTTTTTTAAATTTATTTATTTAATTCGTGGTGTTGATCAATTTAGAATATTACTGAACATGTTATCGCTTAATGCTAATTGATTAGAAAAGCAGAAGAAAAAACAACCACATGCCGCCGGTGGGATCCGAACCCACGACCTCCGAATTACGCGTCCGGTGCTCTACCTCTGAGCTACGGCGACGGCTGTCAAACCTTCTGCTTTCGCGGGTATTTATGTTTACAAGTAACCTAACCTTGAGAGTGTTCATCAGCGCCACCCACGTTCATAGGCGGCGGGCGTGGAACGTCCTGAGTTACCGCACGTGTGACGTAGAACGTCATCGAACGAAGAGGATGGGAGCTGCGTGAGAACCCTCTTATGCTTCCTATGGCGTCAAGGCTGCCAGAACCGAGACCCTCGTTAAGCAATTAAGCAAACAAGGGAAGGGGAAAGAGGGGCTCGTTAATACAAACAAGGTATTTTTCCTTCCCTGCTTGGGAATAGTTAATCACCTGTTTACTGTGTGCGTTGGTAGGCAGCGCCTCTATGAATTTTAGTTTATTGCGAATAACGTGATCACTGTCTGCCCGTTAGATGCATAAAGTATCCTAGCTGGTTTGTAGAAGCTTAATCTGATGTTTTGGGTATTTCACACTTGCTTCCAAAAAAAAGTCTCTTGGCAGGTCCATATATTTCAACACAGATTTCTATGCCCGCGGTTGAAGGCAATCATTTTTAGTTGCAATGAGAATATTCGATTACAAAATTTCGGCTCCAGAGGAGTGTGCTTGATTTAATACGAATGCGGTTTTCTTTTTCATGCTTAAAACATAAGAAAATGAATGCATTAGTTCGAGCAGCGTTAAAAAGATCTCAAAGTGAGGCTCGGCTGCGAACTATCCTGATCAGCTGCTCTGCAAATCATTACGGTGATATTTTGTAAGCCTATTGAGCGGTGCATGTTCTTCGCACATTTTATTTTGTAATTTTGTGTTCTTTTGATGCCCGACATTGTGTGCGAAACTGAAAAGCAAGTTTTATTCATCACCTGCACTACCTTTCCCAATTTTTAGTTATATGTTGCCATTTTTTCTGACGGGGATTTTGGGGGACCGCATAAGCATTAGGTAAATTTAGATCTGTGTTTTGTCTTCGTTTCTGCAGCAGCTATAAAGCCATTTTTTTTTATCGTTACAAATACCAGTTCTTTTTCACCAACAAATAAGGGAACGTTTACTGAACGAAAGACGGAAAGAAGACTCATCATCATCATCATCATCATCAGCCTGACTACGCCCACTGCATGGCAAAGGCCTCTCCCATGTCTCTCGAGTTAACCCTGTCCTTCGCCAGCCGCGGCCATCCTATCCCCACAAGCTTCTCAATCTCATCCGCCCACCTAACTTTCTGCCGCCCCCTGCTACGCCAACTACTACTACTACTACTATGGGAAGAAGAAGACTACTAGGATTTAAAATACACCTTGAAAGTCTCTCCGAACAGGCACAGAAAGGAAACAAAAATGCAGCAATTCATGGTGTGAGTGGGCCAGGCATGTTCCTTGTGCCGGCCTTGTTTGCTTTTCTGTACATTTCTGCATTATTGCAACAAAAACCGCTGCTTGCCAACTGCGCGCAAAAAAGATCCCCCCAAGCAACCGAACTACTTCTGCTATCGCCTGAACACCTTGAAAGTGGAAGAAAACTACATCATGGACTTCATATTGAACCTTTAGAATAGGAAATACTTTTTTTTTAAACGAAATCAAGCGCACAACAACACGCACACAAGAGAGGAAAGACACAGGACAGGCGCTATTTATTTGCAGGTAAGAGAGCAGATTATATACATAAATGGTGACATGCGCAGTAAAGAAACACATCGTCGGGTTCACAATGCGTGCTCAAGATACCTGTACTCTGCGTGCAAAAGATTAACAGACGTGTCACTCACACAGTCATGCCCCCTCTTCCTGATGTGAAAGGCTTCTAATAGTTCACGTGCCGTCTTATCACCGCCTCTGCCAAGTATCTTTATCTCTTTCAGCCGCGGCTCGCACGCTCTGCAGTTCGCACAATGCTCTGCCAAATGTGTCCCTCCGCCCCTTAACGCCCGCAAATGTTCCTCCGCCCGGTCATTGACACACCGCCCGGTCTGGCCTATGTAAGCCTTCCCGCAGGTCAACGGTATCTCGTAAACGACACCGGTACAGCAGTCGATATACTTTTTTGAGTGCTTCTTCCTGCAGCCACTCTTCTTTTCCGCGCACGAAATGCGTGAGCAAAGTTGGGCAAGTTTCTTCGGTGCGGAGAACACCACAGGAACGCCGTGTCGGCCTGCCACTTTCTTCACATGATGGGCAACCTTGTGAATATACGGTACCACTACCGGTTTAACCGAGTGCCTTTCCAGTGTTTTCGCTTTGCCGAACATAACCTGCTTGGTTTTCCGGAGTAGGGCCTCGGCCACAGAAACAATGACCGCGCAGGGGAACCCGGCCGTAAGTAGCCGGTGTACTTGCTTATTAAAGCTACACTGCATAGCATGCGGGCACGACTTCGAGAGAGCAGACCCAAGGCATTGGCTGGCTATAGACCTCTTGACAGTTTTCGAGTGAGCGGAATCAAAAGGTAAAAGCTCTTTCTGTGCCCGCGGAGCGTACTCCCAACATACATGATCAACCCCTAAAGTAAAATTGGCGTCTAAAAACTGCAACGATCCTTGTAAAGGGAGTTCGTGCGTAAACCTCAATCCCCTCCCGTTCTGCTGAAAGCTTTCCAAGACGCTGCCAACCGCTTCGGTGTAAGAAATGTTGTCTAGTTTCTTTAAAACAATAAGAAAATCGTCCACGTATCTAAAAACTTTCAGCACTCCCTTCCCATTAAAGCTTTGCTCAAGGGCGCGGTCAATAAAAGCTAAAAACAGGTTACAAAGCACGGGGGCTACGCAGGACCCAATACAGATCCCTTGTCTCTGACGATAAAATTTATTCTCAAAAGAGATAAAAGTAACACCCCAATAAAACTCAAGAACGCGCATAAAATTGTCCACAGAAAGCCCACATGAGTTCTGAAAATCCACATCTCCGCTTTCTTCAATCGCACTCCTAACAACACTGAACAAATCCTCGTGGGGCACAGAATAAAACAAATCTTCCACATCTACAGAGAACATATAACCAACTGAACAATTACCCTCGAGAAACCGTACAACCTGTAACGAGTTTTTTACAGTGAAGGGGTCATGGACCTGTAGAGAGCCTAGGTGTTTCTGCAGGTACTTACTGAGGACATGCTGCCATGTACCGTTTTCGCTAACTATACACCTAAACGGTGCATCTGCCTTATGGGTTTTAGCTGTAAAAAACACAGTGAGGGCATTAAACTTAGAGTCAACAATGCTATTCGCTAAGCCGTTCAGCTCTAATTCCCTGCTCATGGCCGCCGCCTTACATTTCACTCTAGTCGCGCTAGATTTCACTGTCCTGAAGTTCTTGGCGATAGCCTCTTCCGCTCTCTTCTGGTACTCCTCCTCGGCCAGTACAACAAAGCCTCCCTCCTTGTCCGATTGAAGCAGTCGCAGATGATTCTGTTGGAAGAAGGTAACCACTTTTCCCAACCCGTCCTTGGAACGACTAGTGGTGGTCCCACTCGTAGTCTTCATCAGCACATCTACTCCATCAAGCAGACAACGTTCTTGATTTCCATTCGTTGCTTTCCTTGCAATCTGCCGGTTCAAAGCGAGCAACTCATGTGCAGGAACACTTGGTTCTTTGCTGAATTTCGGTCCCTTTTTCAAAATATCGCTAACGTACCCCGGAACAACAACGTCACCAATAATTGTCAAATTCTTTTGCGTCAAATCCTTCTTTTGCTTGGCCGCTGTCGAGCACAACACCTGGTTCAAGGTCTGTGTCCATAGGGCTTCTGTCAAGTTAGCCGCGAGGCGATTAATGGCACGCAGCTTAATCTCAGCAAGCCATCCAGGATCCAACACATAACATAGCACACGCAACTCGTCTTGACACCTTCTGACTTGTCGCCACAGATCCGACCTTAAAAGCTTCAAAAAACGCTTCAGAAGACCCCAGGGGGGACGCAGAAATCCCAACAGGGCACTCACATCCGTCGGCACCAGACCCTTGCGAAGGCAAAATCCAAGATATCTTGCACGGCATGTCAAACCGACGATGAAAGAAACACAAGTGTGGACGTGATTAGACGAAGGGGACGAAGTACATACAAAAGAGCCCTCATATTTCGATAGATAATTTAACAAAACTTCTGATTGGGCTAAATGGTGCATAGCTTATTTTGAAACGAAATCATCTTGTGTGCGTGTTGTTGTGCGCTTGATTTCGTTTGAAAATAAGCTATGCACCATCTAGCCCAATCAGAAGTTTTGTTAAAAAAAGGAAATACTTTCTTAGCTGCTGATACAAATATAGAACATATCTGCCGCAGATGCTCATAAAGCTTCCAAGCCAATGCGCCAGATATTTTGAAAAAATTAGAAACTTCGTCTCTACTAATGAAGGAAATTTAGAGAATGTAGAGCACTGCGCAGCAATTCACACAACTCTCATGCCTTCTCTATTTGTTTATATCAGCTAGCACACTCCGAATTTTTATAAAAACTTCGCTGCGGTTGTGCGGCACATCCGGTGTATCAGAACAAGCAACCTACACATGTCTCTGCGTGCGGATGAACTATGATAAGTTCGTTTTCTTTACTGTGCGCGAAAAATTTGTATTACCAACAAAGTAATTTTCCTTTAGCTCCAGTTTACGGTGCAGATTTGTGTGCCCCATCACATTTAAGTACCTTCGTTCGTATGCAAGTTAGAGGTTTCAGAAGGTCAATGTTGCAGACTTTCGTCGTGCTCAAAAGTAAACGTTTTTGACGATTGCTGAAAATATTTTTACACGAACGTTACAAATATTTCACGAAAGCCTTAGACAGAGCTTTGTTCCTTTTTAAATATGATGCAAATCAAATGGAGCGACACCTTTATAGAGTAATAGTAGTGCACCCGCCTTGCGGTTGGGAGAACTGTGTTTGAATAAAATTTATGCTATCCTCAGGAGTGTTCTGGGAAACCGAACTACCAGGCCTGAGGACCTGCTTGTAACGAGAGAACAAAGCGCTATGCTACCAGGAAGGGCTTCAGTTCTGTAGAAAGGCTGACTAGTGTAACAGAAAAAAAAATACCGCCACCGTCTCGAAGACGTTGAAGAGCGTTAGCTGTTCGGGAGCGCCATCTATCATCCATGTGATGTACTGCGACGTGATTAGGCCACTTTTTCATATCTTACGCCGAGCGGGCGCTGACCGCCTTGAGGTCAGATATTTGTTACCAAAATAGTGCGAAAAAGTTTCTCAACTATTTGGTTAGTTAGTTATACGGGGTTTTATGGCGCATAAGCAGCTATGGCTATCATGCGCCAAACACAAGGTTAGATGATGTTATGTTAAGTGTATAGAGGTTACATTATAATAGATATAAAACATTGGCTTTCTTTAGAAACTTACAAACAAGTGAAAACTCGACAAGTGTTTGCTCGCCTAAAAGCAACGCGGGATGAAATGGAATGTGTTCATTGGAAAATACCGTAAAAAATTTTTTCTAAGTTCTTCGAGATGCGTACAAGAAATTAAAATGTGATTTACTGTGAGCTCCTCACCACAGATTTCACACACAGGTTTGTCTTTTTTTTTGTTAATAAGAAGTTATGGGTGATGTGTGTGTGGCCTATGCGTGAACGACATAAAATTACTTCGATAAAACGTTCTTTATGGCCGCATGATTTCCATTCTTTCAAAATGGGCTTTACAGTATGCAGCTTGTTGTTTCCTTCGTTTTCCCAGGAAGCTTGCCATTTGGCTCTTAGTTTGCTACGTACTAAGTTGATGTAATCCCTAGGAGGCAAATTCACATGTTTTATTTCCATGGTTCTGGCTTGTGCAGCACACATGTCGGCTCTCTCATTATCGCTAATGCCAACGTGACTCGGAACCCAGCAGAATTTTATAACATGTTCTTGTGTTGTGACCTTTACTATATTGTGTATGATGCTTCCTATCAGTGGCTCCGTGGCATTTTTGGAGTTTAATGCTGTAAGGACGCTCAGTGAATCTGTATAAATGATGCTGTTTTTGATGTTTTCAGTTGTTATTTTCTGTACCGCAACACAAATGGCATAACACTCCGCGGTGAAAACTGTAGCACATGAGGGCAGTCGTACTGCATTTTCATTTTTTCCTTGTATTACTGCGCTTCCTACATGAGCATGAGTTTTTGACCTGTCAGTATAAAATGCAGTGTAATTTCTGTATTTTTACAAAATGGAGGAGGCCGAGGTAAAAGCTGCGACAGTGCAGCTTGAGAGGCCCTCGGCCCCCTTTACATGTGGCAGCGCGGAGAAGCACAACATACAAAACATAACATACACAGGTCACCTGTCCTGGAAAAACAATCACTCAAATAAACATAGAAGATAAGATGAAAAAGAACTCTTACAACACACTACATAATCGGTCAAAACCACATGAACTCAAGAAAGTCTTGAAATTTGAGGGGCTCATTTTTTCGACGCTAATGCCATTTTCATTAAGGGAATTTAATAGGCGCAGTATATTGTTCTCAAGCATTTGTTTACTATAAGTTGTCCGGTGTGTTTTAACCTCCCACTTTTCAGAATGACGCGTACTCTAAGCGGGCACGTTTAAACTCAAATTAGCGATGTCAAGTAATATAGAATTGTGTTTCTTTGTACCAGAATAGAATTCACGCAGGAGTCGATATGTGTAAATATCTCGAATGTGTATTAATCTCATCCGCCCACCTGAACTTTTTGCCGAACCCTGCTACGCTTGGCTTCTCTTGGAATCCACTCCGTTACCCTTAAGGACCAGCGGTTTCTTGCCTTCGCATTACATGCCCTGCCCAAGCCCATTTCTTTGCCCTCTTGATTTCAATTAGGATGTCATTAACCCGTGTTTGTTCCTTCACCCACTCGGCCCTCTTCCAATCTCTTAGCGTTACACCTATCATTTTTCCTTCCATATCTCGCTGCGTTGTGCTTAACTTAAGCTGAACCCTCTTTGTTAGCCTCCACGTTTCTTCCCCATAGGGAACCAGCGCTGGAGTTTCTGACGCGGATAGAGCGCCGCTCTAGCGGCCACTTTCGGAGGGTCTAGTAGGACCAACATGGCAGCGCACGGAAGCGGGCATGGAAGCGGGGCTCGTAGAAGTATCGACGGCCCGCCAAAGAAACGCCGGAATCGCTGGTACTGCTGTGTTTATGAGTGCCACAATGAGGAAGGCTTCGAGAAGGATGTGACCTTTCATTCATTTCCTCGGAAGTCGTACGAACAGGAGAGGCGGCAGCGCTGGATTCAGGCTGTGCGGCGCGCAGGGTAAGTCGATCCGCACGGAATGCATCTTCACGTGTAGCCTATATTAACTTCAAATCACGGTGTGTTCTATATGGTTTGTTTATTCCGCAGGCCGAACGGCGAAGCGTGGCAGCCAACATCGAATACTAGAATTTGCAGCCGGCATTTTGTCAGTAATGAAAAAAGCAACAACATGCATCACCCATCGTACATACCGACGATTTTCCCCGATGCATATCGCCGCACAGTCCCTTGCGACACTTCCGCGGCAGTTGACAGATACAGAAGGTAAATATTTATTTTTTGTCAAAAGCAGTAATTTGCAGCGGCGCACTTGCCGGCATGGGCACCGCCGACGAAAAAGCCGAAGCCGGTAACGCAAGCGCGACGTGGGTCCGCCCGTCGTCTCGCTGGCACGGATGCCGGGAGCGTCAAATAAATGGGAGCGGCCTGAGACCACTCGCCGTCGTGTACAAATGTTTGTTAAGGCTGACTCGATGCTGCACTGGCCGGCCACTTCGAGATTTTTAATTTCCGAGCGTCCGCACTCGCTATCAGGACTACGGCCTCTTACCGGCGCCCCTTGCCGAAAATCGCACCTCTATACACGCTCCCAGTTTAGCGTGTCTATCTGCACGCGCTCTTCTCGTGGCAATTTCGTGCGAACATGCACGCGTGTCTGAACTTAGGCTGTGTAGCAAATTGCTACGGCGTCTGCAGCAATTCTGAATCTCCTTGTTTTAGCGCGCAAGCCGAACGATTAACACTTGCTTTCGCCCTCACTTCGCTTGCAACGCGTGCGGGTGCTAGCACGGACTTGGATGGTGCAGGCACACACCACGAAGAGCCTGATCGCCGTTCGGAGTCGCCGGAATCTGATCAGGTAACAAAGGCGTTATAAGCCTTTTGCGCTGTCTCTTACTGCAGCCCTTATTTTAGGTATGGCATTTATGGCTTTTCTGTTGTATTCAGAACCATTACCAGGCCACAACAGCAGACCATTGCGAGCAGCAGCAATTGGGCTTGGGTGCTGCAAGCAAAGTTTGTTTATCTTCTTTGCATATAGAGTAATGGTGATTTTATTTTGGTTTTAAAGATGCCACAGATTAAAACGTGGTTCAGTATGTATGCTAACCTTTTTCATTTGCAGTGATAATGTTGTTTGGTCAATGTGTTTATTCTGTAATGGGAACGACCGGCAGCCGTTCACGCGGTGGGACGAAGAGGAGAACGAAGTGCTGTGCTGGTTTCGGTGTGACTAATTGCTATTATTATCATGATTATTTTATTTTTCCCCACCATTATTTTCTTGTTTAATATTTGTACACCTATCAGTTGCCGCCTGTGTCTTGGCCAATCCCCCGCAGTGGGTATGCGCCATTTTCTAGAGGACAACAACAACAACAACGACTCCTGGGTGTGTGCCTGCCGTGACGCGTCTTTGATCAACGGCCTCCGACCTGTGCTTCGAAGACGCACCTGTACACTTGGTGGCGGTGCTTCGATCCCCGTCCCGGTGCTCAACCTGGAACTTAGGAGCGGAACGCTACTTGCACCGCCAACAATGCCAAACACTTTGACGCAGTCGTCGCCGGCCACCCCTGCCACCGTCCTCTGTTCCGGGGTCCAACGACAGCGCGACCCTTCCCCATTTAGCGGTACGGACGACCAGGACGTCGACGACTGGTTGGCGTCCTACGAGCGCGTCAGCACTTACAATCGGTGGGACGATTCCATCAAGCTGGGCAACGTGCTCTTCTATCTCACAGACGTTGCCAACTTATGGTTTCGTAACCATGAAGCGGACCTTCCCACCTGGTCATCATTCAAGACAAGCTTCGCCGACGTATTCGGCCGCCCCGCCGTGCGGAAACTCCGCGCCGAGCAACGTCTCCGTGCTCGAGCACAGCTACCGACCGAAACATTCACCGGTTACATTGAAGACATTGTCGATTTATGTAAGCGCGTGAACCCTTCGATGTCCGAGGCTGACAAAGTTAATAACATTCTTAAAGGCATAGCAGATGACGCTTTCCAAATGCTCCTGGCGAAGAACCCCACCTCCGTCAGTGCCGTCATCGAGGTGTGCCAAAGCTTCGACGAGTTGCGCAAGCAACGCGCTTCTACGCGGCAGTCTGGTGCGCCTCCCGAGAGTCTGGCTGGCTTGGCCCTTGGTCCCTCGTCTTCAGACCAAACCCTCTTCATGGAGCGCGTGAAAGATTTTATACGCGAGGAAATCGCCCGCCAGCTTTCTTTCTCCATCACGTTCCACACCCTGTCTGCTCTACTGCCGACCTAGCGCCCTACCTTGCGCCGACTATCCGCCGTGTTGTTCAGGAGCAGGTCGCTGCAGTCCTGCCGTCCAGCCCCCCGCCTCCTCCTGTCGCAGCACCACTCACCTATGCGGAAGCCGTCAGACGGACACCGCGCTCGCTTGCCTCTCCTACGTACCGCAGCAGCCCTGCCTATTATGCTCCAACCCTGTCCATGCCACTTCCGCCAGCCTCGTTTCCTCGTGCACGACGACATCCTACGAACCCTTGGCGCACCGCCGATAATCGGCCCATCTGCTACGCTTGTGGGCTTCCATGGCACGTCGCACGTCTCTGCCGTAAGCGCTTGCCTCGCTATGGGGATGCTGCGCACCCGTACGATCACGGATACGATCACGAGCCGACCTTGCCCAATGGCTCTTCTGGCTCGTCTATGTCTCGCCCCCAGTACTCGACTCGCCGCTCGCCTTCGCCTCGCCGCCGTTCAATTTCCCCAATGCTTCGGCGACCGGAACCTCTCCGAGAGGAACACTGAATGCCGCAGTTCCGGGGGCAAGAACTGCGTCTTTTGCGAACTCACCAAGTCCTCCGTTGGCTCCCGCTAATGTGGTTCAGGCGTTTGTCGAAGGTGTACCTGTTCTCGCGCTCGTTGACACGGGCGCTGCCGTGTCTGTGATTAGTGACTCTCTTCGCCGCAAAATTCGCAAGGTGACGACGCCCCTGTCTGACTTTTCGCTCCGTACGGCCACCTCGCAGCGCATTCACCCCATCGCAGCCTGCACCGTAAGAGTTTCTATCAACGACGTAGAATATCTCATCGAGTTTGTTGTGCTGAGTGCGTGCTCTCACGATATCATCCTAGGATGCGACTTCCTGTCAACCCACCATGCAGTGATTGATTGTGCTCGTGCTGAACTTGCGCTATCTTCCGTGTGTAACGTTTCCCTGTGCGACCTGCCTGTGCCCTCCGCTAAACTTCTCGTAGCCGCCGACACCACCATACCTCCCTTTTCTTCTGTCCTCGTCCCGCTCTCACCTGACTCTGCCTTCAGCAGCCCTGTTCTCTTCACACCCACCACAGCTGCCACCCGCGGACACCACCTTCTGATTCCTTTCGCCGTTCTCACGATTTCCGGTGGTCACTGTGCCATTTATGTCTCCAACCCTTTTGCTTGCCCGTCCTCTCTCCTTCGCGGCGAATGCCTCGGTCGTATCGAAGAACTGGACCCTGCACTTGCCTACGAGTTCTCTGATCACCGTGCATGTCCCGAGGTTGCTCTCCTGGACATTTGTGCGACCACGCCCGATCCGCGTCCCGCCGACGTATTTCATCGCGCCATCGCTACCGACCTTCCGCCCGCTCAACGTGACCAGCTACTGCAACTTCTCCAACGCTTCAGCGCGTCTTTTGACCTTTCCCAACCTTCTTTGGGCCGTGCGTTCGCCGTCTCTCACGAAATTGACACAGGTACGCACGCCCCCTTGCGCCAGCGACCGTACCGCGTCTCGCCCACAGAGCGCCGCGTCATCCGTGACAATGTCGACGATATGCTACAGCGCGGCATCATACAGCCTTCTCACAGCCCTTGGGCCTCTCCTGTTGTCTTGGTGACGAAAAAAGATGGCTCCATCCGGTTCTGCGTGGACTACCGTCGTCTCAACCAGATTACTCGCAAGGACGTTTACCCTCTACCCCGAATCGACGACGCATTGGACTGCTTGCAGGGAGCGGAGTATTCTTCGTCCTTAGACTTACGCTCTGGATACTGGCAAGTCCCGATGGCTGCTGCTGACCGACCGAAAACCGCCTTCGTCACACCAGACGGCCTGTATGAATTCAATGTCATGCCATTCGGCCTATGCAATGCCCCAGCCACATTCGAGAGAATGATGGATAATATTCTCAGCGGGCTCAAATGGGAAACGTGTCTGTGCTATCTGGATGACATTTTCGTTTTTTCCAAAGATTTTTCTTCCCATTTACTTCGCCTCCAGCGTGTTCTCACGTGCCTTACTGCAGCCGGGCTACAACTAAACCTCAAGAAATGTCACTTCGGTGCCACGAAGCTGACGATATTAGGTCATGTCATCTCCAAAAATGGTGTTCTTCCTGAATCTGCCAAACTTCGTGCCGTCGCTGACTTTCCCAAACCGACCACCTTAAAAGAACTTCGCAGTTTTGTAGGCTTGTGTTCATACTTCCGCCGCTTCATCCGGAATTTCGCCTGTATCATCGCCCCTTGAACGCAGCTTCTTGCCGCCAGCCCGAACCTCTCGTCTTGGTCACCCGCCTGCGATGCCGCATTCGACACTTTACGTCGCCTTCTGGTCTCCCCGCCAATACTGCGCCATTTTGATCTTGACTGTCCGACCGAAATTCACACTGACGCGAGCGGTGTGGGGTTGGGCGCAGTTCTTGCCCAACGGAAGACAGGGTATTCTCTCTCTCTCTTCGTCGCCAAGCCCACCATTTTGCCGTTCGTGATGGCCTCTTATACCGGCGTAACTACCTGTCCGAAGGGCGGAAGTGGCTGTTGGTGATTCCTTGCCACCTACGTGCTGCGATCTGCGCCTCCTTCCACGCAGACCCACAATACGGCCATGCCGGTGTATTGAAGACGTATGCTCACCTGCTTCTGCGATATTATTGGCGCGGCATGTACCGCTTCGTACGACAGTACATTCGGTCGTGTACAGCCTGCCAACGTCGCAAGAACCCTCCCCGCCACAACACCGCCCCATTGCAGCCGTTACCCTGCCCTGCCCGCCCCTTTGACCGCGTCGGCATTGATCTTTACGGTCCGCTTCCCACCAGTTCGGCTAACAACCGCTGGGTCATCGTGGCCGTTGACCACCTAACCCGCTACGTAGAAACGTCGCCTCTCCAATCTGCGACCGCACAGGACGTTGCTTCTTTCATCCTACACCCTCTTGTTCTTCGTCACGGCGCCCCGAAAGAATTGCTCAGTGACCGTGGCCGTGTTTTTCTATCGGAAGTCGTCGCGGCACTGCTCAAGGAATGCAAAATCGTTCATCGCTGTACCAGCGCCTATCACCCCCAAACCAATGGCATGACTAAACGGTTCAACCGCACTCTCAGTGACATGCTCGCCATGTACGTTGATACCGCCCACTCCAACTGGGATAAAGTACTTCCTTTCGTAACCTACGCGTATAATACGGCTACGCAGACAACGACGGGATTCTCTCCTTTCTTCCTCTTATATGGTCGCGAGCCTACCTCCACAATGGACACCATCCTTCCCTATCGCCCTGATTCTTCCGAGACAACATCCTTCTCTGAAGCCCACATGTATGCCGAAGAATGTCGACAACTTGCGCGCTCTTTCACCACACAACTCCAGCAGCACCAGAAGCACCGTCGGGACCCCTTGGACCCTTCCGCGTCATATCCCTCCGGCGCACTCGTTTGGCTCTGAGTGCCTTCCTCCACTCCCGGCCTCGCCACGAAACTACTTTCCCGCTATCACGGCCCTTACCGCGTTCTTCAACAAACTTCTCCCGTGAATTACATAGTTGAGCCCCTTGACCCCTCCCCGGATCATCGTCGCCGGGGGCGTGAAACTGTACACGTCGAGCGTCTTAAGCCCTACTACGATCCGACAATTCTTTCGTCCCCGTAAGTCGCCAGGATGGCTTCTTTTCGCCGGGGAGGTAACTGTAATGGGAACGACCGGCAGCCGTTCACGCGGTGGGACGAAGAGGAGAACGAAGTGCTGTGCTCGTTTCGCTGTGACTCCTGGGTGTGTGCCTGCCGTGACGCGTCTTTGATCAACGGCCTCCGACCTGTGCTTCGAAGACGCACCTGTACAATTCCCTTTCTTTATATGCTTTCAGGACACCACAGATAACGACATGCTTCAAAACGTATGTTCACCTTTTTGCATAAAGCGTGGCAATGTTCATTTGTCAATGTTTATTTGGTTTTATTATGCTTTTCAGGATGCCACACATCAACACATGATACAGCAAACTGAACCACTGGACCTCGGCACTGAAAAAGTTGCTCGGAATCAAGACGTTGCAAGAAACAAAGAGCCAGTGACAGAAACTCTGCCAGTTCTATCACACTGTAGTGCAGGCCCTAGCAGAAGAGTTTGCTTTTTTGGAGGGCATGACACAATATCAGCAGTGCCTGGGGGTGTACGAGACCTGTGTGGCGTAAATGACAATGTTTTTGCCCTGCTTTTAAGCCTGCTGCCCCAGGTGCGGCATAAGGCAAGTGATGTAAGTCCGCCAAACAAGATGCTAATTTTTCTCCTCAAGATGAAGCATGGATTTCCATTTAGTGCTATTGCAATTTTGTTTGGTGTACACGAAACCACAGCTTCTAGAATTTTTCATGCAGTGCTGTGCACATTGGCACATGTGACGAAGGCATGGGTGTACAGACCTGAAAACTATGTAATCAATGCAACTCGTCCAGAATGTTTCAAAGCAAATCATCCTGACTGCACTCTCATCGTAGACTGCACGGAAATTCGCACAGAAGCACCTGCAGAAGTCAGACAACAGCATATACTGTTTTCCCCATACAAGAATGGCTTCACATTGAAGTTCCTCGTAGCCATTGCCCCATCAGGTTTAATAGTATTCAATTCTAAGTCTTACGGTGGCCGCTGCTCAGATACACATCTTGTCTTGGATTCTGGCTTCATTAATCTTATCCAGGAAGGAGATGTGATATTAGCTGATAAAGGATTCCCTGGTATTCGAGCAGGAGTGGCAGGGAAGTGCGGAGTCCTGATAATGCCACCATTCTCTACTGGCAGCCAGCAGTTTTCACAAGAAGAAGTAAAGGCAACATATGACATAGCCCAAGTACGCATCCATGTCGAACGTGCCATTCAAAGAATCAAAACTCATGGCATACTGCAGCAGCTCATTCCAGTCACCCTCATTCCGGCCATGACGAAAATATTTCATATGTGCTGTGTTTTAGCCAACCTTCAGAGCCCCATCATACAGCTTTGAACACAATCGTCAGTCAAATCACACAGCCCATATCCTTCACAGTGACAAACTTTAACAGTGCAAATCAATTCAAGTATTTGTTTTAAATAAAATGAAAAATAGTACTGCTGCAGGCGTGGTATGCAGTTTGCAAGAAAGGTTTCATCCCTTTCTACAACAACTGTGATGCTTTGCTTCTTACTAAACACAAAAAAAGAAGCATTGCTCTGTGTTAGTCACATACATAGCTATCTGCACCTGGGAGTAGTACTGGTGGCTACGCAACAGGCTCAACTTCTTATCCTCAAACACCACATAGCTAACGTAGCTCTCGCACAATTCACTGTCTATGATAATGTCATCCTGCCTGTTGTATGGGCATTTAATCTCAAGCAGGACAGTGCCGTTTGAAGTTTCCAGCACCCCATCGGGGCTTTCACAGAGCCAAGGCTGCAGAGGGTGGATGACGACGCCAACCTGCAAGGCATAATTCATTGTACCGATCAAGGGGTGATTTCTGCTTCTTAACAGAAAAATGTAGCGTTCATGTAATGCTAGGCACCAAACTGGCAGAAAGAAGGCATTTGGTGGTTTACCCAAGGAGGCAGCTTAGCAAAACATGGAAGCATTGGAGAACTTAATCGACAAGCCGCTTAAATTGTTTCTTTTTGTGACAGTAGCATGAAAAGTATGAAACACCGATGATGAAGACAATAAAACAAGCTCTTATCTTGAAGATTCTTCCTTTGAGTCTAATCGTTCATGCACTACTGCCGCAACGCAGTAATTACTCATTAGCCTAGTTGTTTACTGCAGAGCAGGTTAAAGTTGCAGTCACAAACCTGTGTTACTTTCGTGCGGATTTTTTTTTCTATATCCTTCCTTGCCTCTGGTTCCATGGCAGTTCCTGCAATAAGCATACAGAAAAAAATGTCATCCTGTCGCATTTCATTCCAGTACACACACCACAGAAGTGTCGACACATTTTTTCAGTGCAGCTTTTTAAGATTTTTATGCAGTAGTCGCGTCTGCTACCGAAACAGGTGGTTAATCTTAAACAAGGAGTACTAATGCATAGACACATTTAACAAACTGGGTCTTGTTTTATAAGTTCATGTTTGTTTCATGAACATAAATACTACACATTACATGTCAGCAAAACACAATGCAAATTATATTTACACACTTTACATATAATGTGATTTTTATCTCATTCCTTCATTCTGTCAGTTGGGATAACACACGCCTGCAGTCAAACATTAATAGCCCTTTTCAAACCGCTTCAAGTAATGGTAAATTACATTACAAACAGCTGATTCCCTTAGCCAATTACAATACTTCAGGTAGAGCTGTTAGTGATGTTGGAAAAACATATACAAGTGCAATGCAGCAAATTTTTCTTTTGAAGCTCTCCATTATATGTACATGCCTTCTATCCTAGTTAGTGTCAAGAGCAGGTTGCTAGACACTTACCATACACTACAGCAGGCACACGTGGAGTCTTCGACTGCTGCAGCTGTTGTGCCAACGTGTCAAACGAGCGCTTCCTAGTGAGGATTCGGTGCATTAGTGGACACCGGGGCCGACTATTCAATTATCAGTGATAAATTGGCGACTCTTCTAAAAAAAGTCCTTACGCCTTGTTCTGTAGTGCATCTCCGTACTGCCGGTGGTCATCTCGTTACTCCAAAGGGTATTTGCACGGCTCGCGTTCAGATTCAGGGATCTACGTTCATCGTCAGTTGTGTAGTTCTGTGCAATTGCTCCCGCGATCTCATTATCGGCATTGACTTTCTGCGGGAGTATGGTGCTGTCATCGACCTCCGCCGACGAATCACCACCTTTTCGACCAGTAAAGCGACCCACCTCGCCGAATCTTGCCACCGCAGTGCCGCCCTTCGTGTTTCTGCAGACAGTGTCACGTTGCCGCCACGGAGCAGTGTTTTGGTTGAAGTCACTTGCAACGACTTGCATGACGCAGAAGCAGTCGCCGAGGCTAACCGTTCACTCCTGCTTACTCAAGGCATCTGCGCCGCTCGCAGTCTACTGACGCTTCGTGGTGGCCGGTCTGCGGTCCCGGTCACTAATTTTTCTAATGAGTACCAGCACCTTTTTGCAGGAACGGCTATCGCTTCTGCCGAACCTGTTACCGATATTCCCGTTTGTTTTGCGTCTGCGGCAGCCGGCACTGACGAACCTTCCCTTGAAAACGTCGACATAAACTGCCACCTGTCTCGGGAGCAACGCCTGGCTTTGGAACAGCTGCTGAAGGAATACAAGTCGTGCTTCGCTTCCTCCTCGAAGGTTCGTCAGGCAGCGCTTGTTCCTGTGTATTCTTCGTCTCGTCCCCGTTTGTTCGCGCTGTTTTTCTGCATAGTGTTCGTCAAACACCCATCACGGAGCACCGCATCATCACCTATGACGACGCTCGCCCTATACGACAGCAGCCTTATCGTGTTTCTGCTAAAGAACGGGCGGTTATCCAAACTCAGGTTCAGGAAATGCTTGACGATGGCGTTGTTCAACATTCCCAAAGCCCGTGGTCTTCACCTGTAGTCCTTGTTAAGAAGAAGGACGGCACTCTCCGGTTTTGTGTCGACTATCGCAAACTGAACAGTGTGACCCAGCACCTCCACCAGACTGTAACGTACTTGCTGACGAAGAGGGGTTTATTAGTAGGCACGAAAGGAAAGGCCAGGCAAGCTGGGGCAACAACAGCGACAGACTCCACACGGCGCGAGCCCTACTTCGTCGTCGTCGCCCTACTTCGTATGCGCCACCTGGCAATACTAGGTGGCAATATCCTGACTGACCGCTCCTTGTACCACCTGAAATTCAAATAAAGCCATAATTGTTCCTATTGCTAGCTGGAAGAAATAAACCATGCATAAGGAAACAGGTTATAGGATATAAATGTCCGTGTATGTGGAATTTGCAGGGACAAGATACTGAAAAACAGCAATGAACTACTGCTTCTTACTAACCGAGGGCACCTTGCTTGATTCATAGTTTCAGTAGCTATGACTACAGCTTCAGCTTGCGTGCAAGCAATCTTTGCAGCAAAGAACGCCTGCTCCTCGGCAGTCAACGAGGCGGCGACATCCTCAATATCACCACAGTAGATGGGATAACTGGTGTCCCAGTTCAGTACTTCTTTTGTAAATGCCAAGTCAGCATTGAAGGCTGCCTGTGCAGTTATGCTCTCAAGCACGGCACGCACATCCTGTATAGCTTTTCCTTCGGCCTGAACCTTCAGTGCCGCATTCATGGTGCAGTTCACATCTGGAAAATGGTCCAGAACGTATAGTGGTGGCTGTTCTTTTGGGCACTTGCCACCGATGTACACCGGCTTGTAATCTGAAAAGTATAACAAATGGTGCTAAATGGCACAGCTTAAAATTTGCCTATGAGTAAAAAGCACAAATTCCAGCATTAACAAAATAACCAGGCACAGACTGCACACTGACCTCGTGCCTCGGCAAAACATGCAGAAGGAAGCAATTTTTTCTTCATTTAAGGACTTAACATAATTAGCTTAAAATCAAGCCTGGCTAGTTAAATTTAATAAGCACTGTACTGATACTACAGTATGCCCTAATTAGAGCTCGGTGTTGAGATCGACGCTCACATCTGTTGTAACCGCGATGGGAACACAGATACGGTTTGACGCACCGCCGAAAAGGTCTTCAATGGACTCTCGCTTGGAGGTGTCCGGCTGCGTCGTTCTCCGACCCCACGCCTGTGGTACATCCGTGCACGACGGGGTAATGGCCTCGTTAACAAACACGACCACCGCTGCCGCATGCTTGCATACTCCGCCAAGGCCGGCTTTGCACGAACATACCGCTCTGGAGATGTGCCGCTCCGGCGACAGCTGAACATGAAAAAGCAATAAATATTCATAAATGAACTGAAACAGTACCTTGAAATGCACGAACCATGCACTTGGTAGTATTCTCGATAAAAGACGACCGTTAGCTCAATCATGAAGAGTATTTGGGTACACTCCGGCACAGCAAAAACAGCAAACTGCAGGAGGACCCACGCAGTGAGCTTAATTCGATCAGACAATGCAAATAACTAAAATAGGTCGTTAAACATTCAACAGAGAATGCAGTCGTGATTAAGTATTGCTATTTCATGCGTAAAGCGACAGCAAAAGATCCTCACCTCAATTGTGATATCATAAATAGTCTTCTTAACTTGCGAGCTGCACTTGGCCGTCAACCGAGATGCACCGACTGCGAAACAGGCCTCCTCGGCACCGAAAACATATTTTGCTGCGCAGTTTTCGTCCTTTCTTGAGAACGCTGTCTCGGAAGAACTCTTCTGCAGAAGCGATGTTCTTAAAGCCATACTGCAGCACTTCAGGCGCTACAGGTGGCATGGTGCCCGCAAAGCCGGAAAGTTTCCTCTCGCACGGCCGTTGCAGTAAGCTTGCACGCGTGGAGAACAAGCTTTGCACCCACAGACACTTCGCACACTCACACTAACACACAGCACTGTGACAAACTCACTTTGAAACGACTAAGACGGGCCAACTGAAACAACTGCGCCACGCCGTACGCGCCGCGCCGACTATGCCTCGTCCTACTAAAAAGAGTTGGTCCGTCCTAGTAGGTGGCGCTACACGTCAGCTGCGATAGCGCCACCTGTCCAGCGCAGGTTCCCTATAGGTGAGTACCGGTAAGATACAGCTGTTGTATACTTTTCTCTTGAGGGATACTGGTAAACTGCCATTAATTATCTGAGAGAACCTTCCTTATGTGCTCCACCCCATTCTTATTTTTCTAGCTATTTCCCTCTGATGATCCGGATCAGCGGTCAGTATACCTGCTCTAAGTAGACATATTCTCTTACTACTTCCAGCACCTCGCTACCAATTGCGAACTGCTGTTCCCTTTCTATGCTGTTGAACATGACTGGTTTTCAGCATGTTTATTTTTAGCCCCACTGCTCTGCTCTGCCTGTCTAACTCATTGATGATGCTTTGCAGATCATGTCCTGAGTGGCTTAGCAAGGGAATCTCATCAGCGAATCGTAAATTACTCGAAGTATTCTCCATTAACTCTTATCCGCAACTCTTCCCATTTCAGGCCCCTGAATACCTCCTGTAAGCAGCCGGTGAATAGCATTGGCGAGATCATGTCTCCCTGCCTGACACCTTTCTGTATTGGAATTTTATTGCTATCTTTATGAAGAACTATAGTAGCGGTGCAATCGTTACAAATATCCTCCAATATTTTCGCATAACACTCTTCCCTACCCTTATTCCGCAATGTCTGCATGCCATTTGAGGTTTCCACTGAGTCAAATGCTTTCTTGTATTCAATAAAGGCTATATATAGGGGTTGGTTATATTCTGCGCATTTCTCTATCACCTGATTGATAGTGTGAATATGGTCTATTGTCGAATATCCTTTACGAAAGCTGCGTTATCATTTGGTTGATTGAAGTCTAGGGTTGTCGTGACTCTATTAGCGTTTACCTTAGTAAATACCTTATAGGCAACTGACAGTAAGCTAATCGGTCTGCAATTCTTCAAGTCCTTGACGTCTCTTTTCTTATGAATTAAAATAATGTTAGCGTTCTTCGAAGTTTCTGGTACTCTCGAGGTCACAAGGCATTGCGTTTAGTGGGTGGCTAGTTTTTCTAAGACAATCTTTCCTCCGTCCTTCAACATATCTGCTTTTACGTGATCCTCACGAGCTGCTTTCCCCCGTTCCATCGTTCCTAAGGCTTTCTTTACACCTTCCTTCGTTACTGGCGAGATGTCTTATTGCTGTGCTCTAATGCATCTCTCAGTAACTTGATTGATTACATTTGCTACTGTACAGATTTGTGCAGAACTCTTCGGCTACTTTAAGTATCTTATCCATATTGCTACTGATATTGCGCTCTTTGTCTCTTAGCATATTGTTGTGCCGGCGCCCACATGTCGCTGCCTGGCCTCTCTGGAAACCAGCGCTGCGCGCCTGCCCTCGCTCAAAGCAGGCCCACACTCTCTCGGACATGTCGCGGCTTGCAGCGTCAATCATCCCGAATCGCCGGCGCCTGGCGCGGACCCTTCCTCCTCCCCCTCATCTCCGTCGGCTCGAACACCTGCGGCGCTTCGCCGGCCGCCTGTTCCAGACTGCAAGCCTTCAACGGCCGGGCGCCTCTCGATCATTCGTCTAATTTGAACGGTGGCCAGTTCCGTGACCTGATTGGAGGATTTGAACGGCTGGCTGCCTCAACGGACACCGGCGGCTTTAAAAACGGAGTCGCGCTGAACCCGCGCAGCAGACGGGCAGCAGAAGAGCCATCACTCCGGAGCTACGCTCGCCGCCGGGGCCGCCCTTCTTCTTTGTGCTAGCCCGTGGTGCTCTTGGCCCTCGTATCATGTAAAAGTCCTTGTACATACTGTACATAAAACTCATTTGACTCATCGTCGCCTCGACCGTTTCTTGGCTCGGAGACCCCGTCCCAACAGTGGTGGCAGCGGTGGGATGCAAAATCTCAACAATATACATCTGGTTTTTACCTATGCCCAGTTTGCTCTTCACGGATTTTAGGCCACCTCCGTTCCTTAGAGCACGCTTGATTTTCTCTATGTTAAACTTTCTTATGTCGGCTACCTTGCGCTTATTCATTAACTTCGATAGCTCTGCTGATTCTATCCTGTCTGTGGACTTAGACATCCTCATGCCTTGGCGTTGCTTAATCAGATCTTTAGACTCCTTAGATAGCTTGCTGGTATCCTGTCAAACCATCCACCACCTACTTCTGCGGCGCATTCTGTAACGATAGCTGTGAGATTATCATTCATTGTTTCGAGACTACGGTCGGCTTCTTCAACAAAATCTGTTCTGCAGCGACATTCAGAATTTCTCTACGTTCCCTCTTAATGCTAACTCGTTAATAGCCTTCCGATTTACTAGTTTACTCGGTTCCCTCTTCAAATATAAGCTAATATGACAGCTTACCATTCCGTGGTCGCTACAACGAACCTTACCGAGGAACTCCACATCCTCTATGATGCTAGGGGGCACAGCATGATGTGTATTTCGTCTTTAGTTTCACCATTGGGGCTGTTCCACGTGCACTTCTTGTTTGCTCATTTGCGGAAGAAGGTATTGATGATCCGTAAATTATTTCTATCTGCGAACTCTTCTAATAAATCCCCCATACTATTCCTAGAACCTATGCCATAGTCACCTACCGCCTCGTCTCCAGCCTGCTTTTTACCTACCTTCGCATTGAAATCGCCCATCAGCACAGTGTACTGTGACTGTACTTTGGTCACTGCCAATTCCACATCCTCATAAAAGCTTTCAACTATCTGGTCATCATGGCTTGATGTAGGCGCGTAGGCCTGCACCACCTTCAGCTTGTACCTCTTATTAAGCCTAATTACGATAGCTGCCACTCTCTCGTTAATGCCGTAAAACTCCTCGATGTTGCCAGCTATTTCCTGATTAATGAGGAATCCCACACATAGTTCTCGCCTATCTGATAATCCACGATAGCGCAGTACATGCCCGCTCTTTAGTACTGTATACGCCTCATCTGTCCTCCTAACCTCACTAAGCCCGTTTAGTGCCGTCTAATTCCTCCATCAGCACTGCTAAGCTAGCCTCACTGGATAAGATTCTTGCGTTAAACGTTGCCAGGTTCAGTTTCCGATGCCGACCTGTCCGGAGCCAGAGATTCTTAGCACCCTCCGCTGCGTTACAGGTCAGACCGCCGCCTTGGTCAGTTGCTCCGCAGCCGCTGGGGACTTAGGGCCGAGGGTTAATTGGTTTGTTCATGGGAGGTTGCGGCTAAGTGCTACACCACAGTGGCCAAATCCTGTTCTGGTGAGGAAGTGTGTGGTCGGTTCTGGTCACCGAGACCAGACCGCACTCCAGGTCTGGTTATGCAGTTTCATCGACACGCGTCATTGAATATCCCAGGACATAATTTAGCAACGATCTCCTATTTCTTCCAATTAATATCTGGATCTGACGGCTCACGGGGCTCTGGTATATTTACAGTTATGACATCGTACAGTGGTGCCTACATGCACTTCGCCAAGGCCGTGCCACAGAAATAAGGGAAGCGATATAGACTTCTGCCTCGGGTACTTCCAGACTACTGCCATCGACAAGGAACACCGTAGATCTCGAGCCGGTGAGAGCTGAATCAGAAACTAGGGCCCTCCGCATAACCACCGTATTGCTTCCCGTGTCCCGTAAAACACGTATTTGTAGGCCTCGGCGCTATCCCTACAGGACTGGCATGTGTTGTGCTTCTGTACGATTTTTCCGGAAAAGTCCGACCACCACCTTATCCTCAGCTGGTTCAAGCTTACCTGCTGTTGTGGACCCCGTTTCAGGCGCAATGCTCTCTGGCTGGGCACAACAGGAAGACTGCTTTTGGTTTTCTTGCTTTCTTGATCAGGTGCTTACTCCATGCCCTGTTTTTCGGCAATAAACGCAATAAAGCTGCTTCCACATAACTGCAGCGTAAAATAACGTGAGCACAAAGGAAGAAAACACCGATGACACGGACCAAGTGTTTTCTTCCTTTGTGCTCGTCTTTTTTTACGCTCCAGTTATACCCTACTGAAAAATCCGGTATGAATTTTAAACCGGAACCGCATACCGGGTTATTGTACAGGATTTGCGATACCGGATTACCGGAATATCCTGTATAAAATAGGACAGTCCTATATAATACAGGACTCTCCTGTTTTGTACAGGTTACTCCGGTAATTCGGTATCGCAAATCCTGTACAATAACCCGGTATGCGGTTCCGGTTTAAAATTCATACCGGCATACAGGACAGTCCTGTATTCTACAGGCTAGGCCCGTATTATACAGGAGGGCCCTGTATCCAGGACAAAGGCAGGAATAAAATGCTTCAAATATATCCCACTTGGACTAAATCTGCCCAAAAACTGGGGCCATAAGTGTACATGCCAAATGCTGCAATATACAGAGCCTCAGAAACTGGTAATCTGCGATTATCAGCGACTCGTATTGCAGTCGATGTGCAATTTTGTTATTTTCTCCCAGCTTTTACCAAGTATTGGTAGCTTGGTGAGTATTATAATGCATCAAAAACTCCAAAAGATGTTTATTTTTTTCGCATGTCTTGAACCAGCTCACTGAGGTAATAATTTAACTCTTTCCGACGATCTACCGGCGCTGGGGTCTCTACAGGGTGCTGGCCAATGAAGTAGACAAAATTCTAGAAGTGTGTGATGAGAGGCTAGTTGGTAAGACATACTGAAGACACAAAACTACGCAGGAAACAGGACACAGAAAAGAAGCAGACAGGACGAGCGTAGACTAACAACTGATTTATTGGTCGAAAACAACCTTCCTTCAAAAGCAACGCATGCGCAACCAAACTTAACGCCCAAAGCAAAAGTACACAATCTTATCAACCCAAAAAGTCAAGTTCCTTCTTATACAAGTGAATTGATGCCTCGCTAACACATTTTTCCGCACCGTATCTAGCAATTTGCCAGGCTTCAAAGATCTCGCGTGTGTTAGCGAGGCATCAAGCGAGGCATCAAAATGTGTTAGCGAGGCATCAATTCACCTGTATCAGAAGGAACTTGACTTTTTGGGTTGATAAGATTGTGTACTTTTGCTTTGGGCGTTAAGTTTGGTTGCGCATGCGTTGCTCTTGAAGGAAGGTTGTTTTCGACCAATAAATCAGTTGTTAGTCTACGCTCGTCGTGTCTGCTTCTTTTCTGTGTCCTGTTTCCTGCGTAGTTTTATGTCTTCAGTAAGTAGACAAAAGCACCTGCAGAAAAGAAAATATAATGCCCCCAGCTTATCATTTAATTGGGCACTGACACACAACATAATGCATTGAGCACTGTGACATGCAACTTACGGCCAATGGCTTGTAGCTTTTCAGGGGTCATTGGCTTTCTGCCCACTGTGGAAGCTTCTGACTTCAGGTTCCGATGGCAAGCTTACCCTGTAGCGCTCCTTTCCAGGAGTTGTGGAGTCGTCAAAGACTGCGTCCTTGCAGAAACGCGAATCTTTGGGTGCCACCATAACTGCTGCCCACGTTGCCAAAAGAATAAAAATTCCATTCCCGAGGTGGACCTGTATGCAATAATTACAAATGCATACCCCAGTAGCACAAACGGGGCTCTGAATTGCGGGCCCTCGTGGGCCCAGACAAGCCACAGACAAGCCAGGCGTCTGAAGACGCCAGACCCTGAGCATTGGCAATGCTCAGTATCGTGAATGCACCTCACTCCTTCCATATTTGAATCAATAATGTATTGCAAATCTGCGTCGTAATATTGTTGGTGTGTAAACAGGTTGCTCGGACGATTCCTATGTTTGCGTGGTCATCCTCCATTATTTACGGCACACACCGCAGCATCGATGCGATGCGTGATGTTTATTCAAAGTCTTGAGCCGCTCCACCTCAGGACGCTTATCGATGATTGCTCTCGCACGTATACACCATATGCCTCTGTAAAGAAAGAATACAAACTATAAAACTTCGTGTTATCATGAAGGACAAGCAATTTCGGTATGTAACCGAAAGAAAATTTTGCGCTATTTCATCCCTCTACGCTGTGCAATATACAAAGTTTTAGTTAAAAAGACACTGGTCAGTTAGAACGTTTCTGTTGACGCCGAGCATATAACTGAGAGGGAGGCAGTACGCCTTCACCGCCGTGACCTCCACCGGTCAAATATTCACCACTCACGTCTTTCGGAGCGAAGTTATTCAACACTGAGACAAGGACTACAGGGTTCCACCATACTTGCACTGGACGTACGCATGGAAGGCGATGTCATCTTCGATCGTGGATTGATCAAGCAACACGAGGAAAGACGCAAAAAACTGTATAACACAAATTCAACGAGGACTAGCGAGTGCCAGCGTGTTTTCGCAGCTACCTTCATCCCTTGACACTCAACCCAACCCCAGAAGAGAAAAAAAACCTGTTCCAAACAAACGCAGGAAAGGCGGGGGAGTACTTCTAGCGACCTGGCACAGTGAACAAGAATCGGAACCTCCTCGCCACTTCATGGAAGCCTCTCAGGGAGCGTGGTCGGGAGGGCGGCTTAAAAAAAATGTTCGGTCGTGGGTTGTAGAGTGAGCGCCTCCGCGCCGTTTCGGGGAACGGCACTGGGAGGGGTAGGGCAGACACAGAGGAGCCCAAGGGGAAGGAACAAAGGCCGACAGAAAAACCAGGGATGAGCAGGTTTTTGGTTGCGACCGACTCGGACCCAGGAAACGGAGAGAAGGCGGTGATGAGAGAAAAGAAAAAATCTTAAAAAGAAAATTGCGCACAGACGGGTTACTCGTGTAAGGTTTCTACAGGTGTTTTTTGTTTTTATTTTGTTCTCCCGAGCGCTGTACCTTTTAGCTAGCACGAAGCCTCGCCCTTAAGGGAACACCCCAAGCTGCCGGCTCCGTTGAATTAACCTTTTCTTCGTCGATAGAAATGTTCTGGGCGATTTGTGATTAGTATGTCTTCCTGATAGAGTGAAGGTTGGGGCCGCTCGCGATGGCGCTTGGACAAGTTGGGTTATCAATGGGCAATCACTTGACGAAGAAGAAGTGCAAAGAATTCCTGCACGAAAACCAAGAATCTTCTTTCTTCATCGATGCGTCGCTACAGACTGCCGCTAGCGAACATTAAGAAAGTTGCTGCAATGAACGCGACAGTAACAAACCTTTTGGAGCCTCTGGCGCAGTCACCGGAGGCTCGCCATGTTTATCAGCCTGTCGTGAAGTTCTGCACTGTGAAATCCAGAGTAATCTGCGCTGGACTTACGAAGGCTGCTGGCGGATGTATACTAGCTGTTTGCCTGCACACAGGCGCCCTGGCTTCGTCAGAGTGCTGCACGGGAAGCCAATATGGCGGTTGCCCGCAATTCCCCTTCATGCAGCCCCCGCCTTTCATGCACAAACTGCATGTTTTGCCACTGCGAAGCTCACGCTTAGCCCTTTTCTTTTCCTAGCCCTTTCAACAAAACCGTGCATGTGTTGATTATCGCACTTATGCGCACGCTGACCCCCCCGTTCCTCTAAAAAATATCTGCTGGCGTACAACAGTCAATCTGCAGACCAAGCACCAAAACCGCAGCACATATCGCTCTGAATACAGGCTGGTATGTCCGGTTTGAGCTCCGTACCGGACTAGTCTGTCCGGTTTCAGCTCCGTACCGGACTGGTCTGTCCGGTTTGAGCTTCGAACCGGGAATGGACTGTCCGGTATGAACTCCGTACCGGAGCGGTCTGTCCGGTTTCCGATCGATACCGGACCGGTATGGACCGGTATAGCCATCAAACCGGACGGGTCTCGCCGGTATGAGAGTGATACCGGACCGGTACGAAACCGATATGTTCCGGTAAAATCCGGTTTGCCGCGATACCGGATTTTTCAATAGGGTATGGAAGCAAAGTAACCAACTTGCGCAGAAGCTCGTTTTATTAAAGCAATAAAGCTGTCTTCGAGCAGCAGTCGGCAGCCTTCTGTCCTGGTCGATTACAAATGAGACACCTTCTGGACTGTCTATTTGATGGAACACCGTTCTCTTTCAGAATGCCCACCTCGAACGGTTCTTTGAACAAAGACAAGTTTCCTTGCATAAGAAAGAGGGGATGCGCACATGGAACAATCACAAGAAAGAAGACGGGACGGGCGCAATCCTTTTTCCTTGCCGCTGGCTCTCCAGAAAGTTGTCTGCTGCATTAGCCATTCTGTCCAGCGTCATGCATTCTCTTACTCGAAGGAAAATCGCCACATGTCTACGGCAGTTCTTCATGAATTGTTCAGCCGGCATGAAGTCACGTAAATCATTATACATTGTGGCCATTCCCGACCTCTCGACCCATCGATCAAAAAGACTGGGCAAGCGTTCTGCGTATTGCTTGCCTATTTCTTTATCAAGCGGCTTACTTTCACGAAACCTTTCGCGATAACCGTCTGCTGAGAATCGAGAATGTTGGAGCAGGGCTAGTTTTTCCTTGTCGTAGTCCATTGAATCTGCTGGAGAGAGTCGACCAAGCACACGGAGAGCCTCCCCAGTCAAAGAAATACTGACTGCTGCAGCCCATATTTCGTTAGGCCAGCTGTGCCCTTCAGCGATAAACTCTAAACGTTTGACGTATGCATCCAAGACATCCCTGCGATCGTCGAAAGGCGGGATCAACTTATGTGGGCTAACCGCTGCTGAGGGCCCCAGTGCGGGTTCTCGAATACCCCCCCCCCCCCTCCCGCCCAATTTCTGCGAGCCTTATTTGGAGCTGCAGCCTACGCTCTTCAGCCTCTGCTAGAGACTTTGCATGCTCGCGTTCGGCTTCACGTGCAGCGCGTTCAGCTTCTGCTTGGGAGTGCTCGCGTTCAGCAGCACATGCAGCGCGTTCGTTCTCCTGCTCACCGGCAACCCACGAACCCAGCTGAGCATTTTTCAACCCCAGCTTTTCATCTAATTCAACAAAATCCTTTAGCGTTGTCTTTGCTTCTTTTTACGGGCCCACGAAAGAAAAAAAAGCACGGCTTCGTCCTGTCGCTCGGACGCCAAATTGTCGTGATTTGGTGTCGCGTCCCCGACTGCCGAAGGGGAACACTATCGCGTGGAGGTTTTAAGAAGAAAACAAACAGATCAAACAAAGAAAAAGAAACGAATGCATGTTTATACATTAAAGGAAAGGAGCCAATACAAAATGAAAACAACAAGAAAAACAAACACTCGACACGCGTACAACACTAGAGATAAAAGGAAAGAGTCCACCAGATACAGAGCGTCCCAGGTGAAGCGGGAATTGTCTTGCAGGCAGCAAGGACGCGGCTTGATGACTTGCGATGCGTCGCGGGCGTTGCGTCGAAGGAAGCGGTGGTAGCAGGAAAGGCGTAACCAAGTCCCGCGGACGGCGTGCCGAAACGCCTCAGGCTTATGCAGGCCATCAAAGAAGCCTCGGCAGCATGGACCCACAATCCATCGGCTGCCACTTCCAAACTTAAAAGGGACGCAATAGGCTTGCGTCGGTGATCCAAGTGAAGTCCCTGGCAGCACGGACTCAACGTCCGACGGCTGCCACCTCCACGCTTGAACGATCAGATTTCCGCTGCGGTGCCTTCCTTCACACCTAGGTTTACTGACATGTCAGCTCTGCGCTCCTCGTGCCCGAGGTGGCAGAGTCTACCGTCGGGTCGCAGGACGACGGTGTGGTGCTGCGCGATGTCAAGCTGTTGCTGTTAATAGAAAGACGGCTCTGTCGACAGAGGTCTTGCGTTTTGGGCATCCGGCGGGTGAGTACGAGGACGTTCATTCACCTGCTGGTAGACTGCTGAAAATTCCTTTCCCGCAGTGTTTCATGACTCAGCCTCTACCCCTTCCGGAACTTCGACCAAGCTGCGAGAGAGCTGGACAAACCAGCACCGCCCCCGGCCGTGGGTGGTACCGCCAGTGTTCACAAGTGCCAATATGATTGGACGATGTTCTTCGAACTTTATTCCCCAGTCAGGGATCTGGGGATTACGAATCCTATTTAACGGGATGTTGTTTTGTGACCAGAGACTAACGTTGGCGAAGAAGGCCCCTTCCACTGAGTCACTCTCATTAGCTCTGTTTGTAAATCATGCAAATAGCCTGTATAAAGTTTCCCTCCTTCGCTGCATCGCTCGTATCTATTGCAACTGTGTACGTATGGCTACTGTGTGCATCTTGCTTGTGGACTGCTCGTTGCCATAGCAACTGTGACAGCAATCTTAAGCCTACGTATAGCTACTGTGTGCACCTAGCTTGTGCATCGCTCGTTGGCATAGGAACTGTGAAGGCAATGTGAAGGCCTACGTATAGCTATTGCGTGCATCTCGCTTGTGCGTCGCTCGTTGCCATAGCAACTATGAATGCAATGTAACGCCTATGTATAGCTACTGTGCGCATCTTGCTTGTACATCGCTCGTTGGCATAGCAACTGTGAAGGCAATGTTAAGCCTACGTTTACCTGCTGTGTGCAACTTGCTTGTGCGTCGCTCATTGCAATAGAAACCGTGACGACAAGCGGTAAGAATAAGGCCGGGGCCACACTCGAAATTTGACCTCCGTGAATTTGGAAATCAATCGATGTACAACCATAACTGAGTGCACCCGGCACGATGGTGACCTACAAATCTGGCCCGGGCCATTGCGAGAATTTTACCCCGCCTAGCCCCTTAATTTAACCTCGGTCGATTTGGACAAAATCGATGTCCAACCGGAATTGATCACTCCCGACGCAATGACAACCTGCAAATTTGGCCCGAGCGGCCCACAAAATTTGACTTTGAATGGTTTAGACCAAAATCAATGTCCAACCATAATTGAGCGCGCACTGACATGATGGCAACTTACAAATTTGGCCCGGGTCACTTCCAGAAATTGGGCCTGGTACAGCCCTTAAAAAGTAGTTCATGTCTTTGAGATTGGCCACACCTCGTTGCTATATATGGTGGGGCGTATGGCGTCACCTTTTATGTCACCACGCTTTCGCACCTCACACATCAATTTCAGCAGGGTTAACCCCGGCTAAATTTTTCTGTCGGCAACCGCATGGCGGCGCTCATGAAGCATAGCCAAGAAAGAAAAGCTGAGCATGGTGGCGAGTGCCACCACACCGTTTCAAAGGCGGCGCTCCTATCCATCCGTCCATCCGTCCATCCATCCATCCATCCTGACGAGTCGGTTCCGCAGAGTGCAAAGCGCAATTGGCACGAGACAGAATACGGGCATCCCTGTAGCGTTCTGCGTGAAACTATTTAAGCTGGCACTTCACACCAGCAATTTCCTGCATAAACATCTCTCATGCTCCATGTAAATGCATTCCCCTTGAGAAACAGCAATCGAAAGCTAAATTTAATCGAGCTCTAAAATACTCATCGCCAAACAGCGTAGCGTAGAGCTTCCAAAGCCCCCAGCGAGGTTGGAACTTGGGGTCGGCTGCATTCACCAATAGAGGCCGTAACCATGTTGTGGTTAGAGAAAGACGCTGGCAACGCGAGATGAGCCGAGTAAGGAGAGCGAAATAAATGTAGATCCGGTCCGGACGGGCATGCCCAAGTTCACTAGATAGGTGTACAGGAGCTGGACGGCGGCCCAGATAGACCAATGTCAAGTAAACCAGCGATTTCTGTGATACTAGATAGCACTTGAGAGCTATCGCCACTTCTGCTCGATCAAGAGCGATCATTAGGGTTACACACGCAGTTAGAGTGCACTATAAAAACAACGTGACGCTCAGATTCAAGATGAACACACAGTTTTAAAAAGAAAACGACTAGCTTTGACTGATCGCATAAAGCGTAGACGTTAATCGACCGCCACAACCACAATCAACCGCCAGCTGTGAAGAATTGAGCAGCGCGTTTTATTGTGCGCAACTATGATCGTGCTTCCAGTGTCACAGAACTCAAAAATAGTTTGTCGTTAACCCGTCTTGCTCTGCGCAGAAATGTGCCACGTCTGTGTCTGTTTCTGTTTTTAAATTACAACATGAACTCTACTCTTAAAGATGCATTGATCACAACACCAAAATATTTTTCATCCCACATCAATTACTAACGAAAAGTTGGCGTTCCTCGTTCCCGGACAACAACCGCTACAAATTTCTTTATTTCAAAAGCAACGTCGGAGTGAAACCACCTACCACCACATAATGTAGCTGCAAAGGACGTTCACCAAAGGATGGTTGCAAAGGATGGGTTACCATCGCCTCAGTGTGTTCACTTTGTTTTGAATATTGTGTATTTAGCTCTGTTCCTTCTTTTCGTGTGCACTTTGTCTTATTTGTAGCCTTCTGCCATCGTACCCAGTTGCTCGTTCAATGTTTCTAAGAATGGTGACGTTCTAGTACATATCTTTGTGTTTACTTGCAACGTTCTTCGACTGTTTTTGTGAAGTTATTCGTTTTGGTGTTGGTATTCGTAATTATTGTACTGTTTGGCTTTTTCGAAACATGTATTTTCTTGCAGCTAGTTTTCTTTTTGCAATCATGGGTATCATTTTTGTAGGCATATCTATGTATGCGTTACCCCCTTTTTGTAAGTTTCATTTTATATCTATGTTCCACTCCCATCAATAATGCCCTGAGGGCCATGAGGGTATCGGAAATAAAATAAATAATCTCGCCATACATCCGAAAGTCGCATATTATGAACCGCCCCTCCATATCTTATCTTTACGCAAGGTCGGAATAGGGTGTGCTCTTTTTCAGAAACAGGAGACAACCCACCGGAAGAAAGACCCCCCCCCAGTGTGACACGGAAACACTGTAATCTTCGAAAAGGCCGAGGGGTCTTCCTTTCGCGTCGACGCTCTCTGTCTTCGTCTCTTCTATTGCGGCAAAGTCGAGCAGACTGCCCGAAAAAAAAAGGGCGGTCCATTTGTACCCGCTTCTGGCGAGTACGGACTCCACACACAATCACAGTAGCGAAGTTCATTTGCTGGCCATGATGAACTACTGGCGCTGCAGTTACGTATCCTCCATAGCAAGGCCTCTCTTGAGGCGCCGCCCTTTCACCTTGATCTTGAGCGACACGATATCTCATTCTTGGACGCTTCGCGACGGGGCACATAGGCCTGGGGGGAAGATCGTCCTCCGTCTCCTGAGACGAATCAGATATTGGCGATGCGCACCGTTTCGCAGTCAAGTTTTCAAAGCATGGGTCTTTGATTTCCTGTGTCGCAGTGTACTTTTGTTCCTTTGTTGCCATTGCGTTTTGTTTTGGCCGCATGTCTGGCATTCATGCTACTAATAAGTATCCTGTATCCTATATGTATTTTCGCCTTTAAGTTTTGCTTTGTATATTAGTTGATTTTTACTTACTCTTTTGTATCTCAGGTTGTATTAATTAGTTTCTTTTGCACTTTTTGTCGCTCTTTGCCCTCCTTACTCATTGCCCTTGTGGGCTCTGTAAGGTATTATGAATAAATCCTGCTGAACACGGCGCTGGTTTAAAGGCTCTTCGATTGCACACATGCGCAAGCCATCAGATTTCATTAAAGAATGTCATTAAGCGTAGAAAGTTGGGCTAGTTGGTTGGTAGTACTATTATGATACATTCCAGCGGCTAAAAAGACACGGACGAAGGTAGACGAGACAGGACGAAGTCCGTTGAAGTTGAAGTCCGGCGTTCGTCCTGTCTCGTCTACCTTCGTCCGTGTCTTTTTAGCCGCTGGAATGTATCATAATAGTTCATTAAAGAACACTGATTAGGCGAAGTTTCAGCAGGCCCAACTCCACTACTCTGCACCTCAACGGCCTTTTTAGCACTGATCCATGTGACTTATGTTACTGCTGTAGGAGAATCCGTGGAAAAACTCGGCTTCAGAAGGCAGCTCAAAATTAAAAAGCAAATTAAAAGTTATAAGCTGGCTGTGTTCCCTAGGCCTATATGTTGGGCCCTTTTTCATTATTTATTCTGCGTGAGTATTTTGCAGACGCCCTCAGTAAAGACGGTTCACTAGAGGGCTGTTCACAGATGACTACGTAGTGCAAAAAAAGAACTATGATCTGAAAATGATCGCATTTTGTGTAAAACTTCATTGTAGCAGCTGCCGACTGGCGTGATCGTTGGGGGATAGATTTAACTGAGTAATACTTGTTGGGGGGCTAGTTGGTGCATGCTTCCAGAAAATGACGGTAGCGCCGAAACAGACAACACACAGAAAGCTGTTCCGCCTGTCCCGTCTGGCTTTCTGTGTGTTGTCTGTTTCGGCGCTACAATAATTTTCTGGGATAGATTTAAAATAACAAAAACAGCACTCATGGGTAACACACCAAAATATCAAAGACCTTGTGCTTTTATTTCTACATTAGTGAAATCTCATTTTTTATTCGAAAAGTATAACTGTCATAGTGTTATGCTCGCTCATAAGCTTACTTGGACTACGCAGTTCACACCACTTCATGGGTTTAAAAAAAACAGATGAAGCTATCAGAAGTTCAGTACAAGATCAAAAATTGAACATACAGTTGGGGCGTCTCATAATGAGAAAAATATCGTGCAATTAGAGCATGTTCAGAGGAATGTTGTGCGGTTTATTTACGAAAAGTATAAGAGGAAACATTAGTAGACTAACTGAATGTCATTAAATAATATCCGAACATCGGAAGTGCGCACAAAGATTTTTCTTTTAACTATACTAATAAGTACCTTTCCGGGGACCTGAGGGAAACTATTTCAGTTTTTCATGAAGCAGATAGGAACAGAAGAAAGCTAGATACCTAGCAATGTTCCCCAACTCCAGTGTTAACCTGAATTGACACGTTCGAGTGCAGTTCTTTTTTCCTGATGACAGTAGAAGACTGGAATTTTCTTATGGACAACATCGTTGAATCTGACAGTTTTTCAGATAAGCTGCAACGAGCTGTCGTTAGATCGTAGCCATTTTCAACGCAATTTTTGTTCCTGCTCCTGGATTCTTTCATGGTTGATTTGTCGCACATTTTGCCACTTGGTGGCTTGCAATTCGCTTATGACCTCTCCTTCTTCGGCAATACTTTTAGCTCGAAGTTTGTAGAAATCAAATAAATAAATGTGAATCGTACGGTGGCAACGAATCTATAATGATTACTAAATGTTCATCTATATTCTACGGGAATAGCTGCAACGCCTTCTTCCGACGACTTTTCGTTTTACCTCCGTGCATAGTCCCGCTGACGCCACTCAAAGTTGACCGCAAGTCCTCCCGACGACCGCGTCCACTACAACACTGCCGCCAAGAGGAGTGACTGCACTCGCAGATACGTTGTGGCGTGAACTTCGACAGCCCTGCTCGCAGTCGCTGGCCTGAGTGCATTGACTGCAGCCCTTTTCGCCAAGGGCTTAGCTCCTGTTTCTTCTTCAGTTATTGTTATCCTTTGCAAGTCGTGTTGGGGCCGTTCACATGGTCTTCCTTTCGAGCTGTTTCTCTGCACAACCCTCTTTAGATAAGAAGCCTTCCACTGCAGTATGAACACTCTATCTTTTTATCTTGATGGCTTTTTGATTCTTGAGAAGAAAACATCTCCGCGGCAAGTGCTTCTGAGACAGCTATAAAAGCCGCTTTTCGTTTCACGCAGCTGCCATTAAGCCCGTGAAAACAACTCCTTCAACTTCGGTGAGTACGCGCTTTAAACGTCTCTTTTTTTCATTAGTCTTGTAAAGCTTGACCATTTGGGCAGTTACGTATTTCTTGCTTCATACTGGAGGGAGTAGCGGAGCCTACAAATATGTCAGATAACGTCATTTTGTTGTTTCTAAAACATGCTTTCTTCGACTAATTTTGAAGAGTTCGTACTACCCTTTGAATCGGTCACCGACTCTTACCAGTCGCTAAAAAGACTGCGAAGGAAAAAGGTCTTGAAGCACTACAGCATGGAAACAATATCACTACTCTGAACAAACCTTCGAATCTCCCGCAAAGGTACGGAACTATTTTCATTCGTTTGTACTTAGCCCGTGCTGCGTAATAACCAGAAGAAAAAAAATTCGGGAAAAATTTGCTCCTTTCTCATTTAAAGCCCTTTCGATTCTCCTAACTAGATGCTTTCGCTGTACCAGATCAGGAAATAGTCCCAGGATTACATCCAACTTTTTTCTCTACGTTTATTCGACAGCCAGTGCAACCTTACTAGATTATTACTGCGACAGAATTAGGTGTCCTGCTCAGTGGAAAGCCCGGAGTTGCCCGGCGGCAGAGTTCTTATTTCGCATCTCTCAGATGACTTAGCTTTATAAAGTAACTGGCTTTAAGCGAAGAAATGTTCTCATTAATTTTAGTAGAGATTCCAAGCATGACATTTGGGTCCCCAGCAAGGCCTGCTATCGACTGGGCCATATAGGCGCGTTGACATCGCTTAGGTACAACAGGGGTGATGCGTATATGTTGCTGGCCTAACTTGATGCTAAATAAACAGCTATCTACTGTAAATAACTAGAGACGCGATAATTAACTAAAGGCTTCTCTTGTGAGACTCAACTACTGGAATTTACTAACGAGCTGCTATACAATGCGGACGAGAACTCCCAAACAGACTGCAAATTCTTATATTTTTCAAAAGCATTCGACCGTGTTGCGCATTCACTTTTAACAAGTAAAATTACTTCCCTCAACCTAGACTCACTAGCAACCTCATGGCTAAAGAATTTCTTGTCTTTTCACAAACAGTTTACACTTGTTAACGGTCAATCATCTCCATTTAGCGATGTTCTATCTGGTGTTCCTCAAGGAAGCGTCCTGGGCCCGATGCTGTTCCTGATTTACATTAATGATCTGTCATCTAACATTACATCAACCATTCGCTTGTTCGCAGGTGACTGCATAATTTGCCGCAAAATCCGATCACCTGCAGATCACCTTGCACATCAAAGGGACCTAGATCATGTAACCGCTTGGTGTTCATCATGGCAAATGTCACTTAACACCGAAAAATGCAAGTTGATGACAGTCAGCAGCAAAAAATGTAACTTTTCATTCAATTTCGTACTCAATAACAACTTAGTCTCTCAGGTGTCTTCTTACTAATACCTCGGTGTCCATTTTTGAAGTAACTTGTCCTGGACCACTCATATATAAAAAATAACAGCTAAAGCATCCCGCACCTTAGGATACCTAAAACGAAATCTCCAGGGAAGTCCTGCTACTACCCGTAAGCTCGCCTATGAAACATTCGTTCGTCCGCAACTCGAGTATGCATCATCCATTTGGTCAGCTCACCAGGCTTATTTAATTGATTCCCTTGAGACAGTTCAAAATCGTGCTGCGCGGTTTCATCTCCAGAAACTATGACCGTCACTCAAGCGTCACAAACATTAAATTATCGCTCTCTCTTTGTACCTTGCACTCACGAAGATTAATTGCCCTAGTCTGCTTATTTCACAAGATAGTCTACAGTACTAATCATTCGACTCTCCCTCTTGCGCAACCTCGCGCCGTTTAAACAACCATCTCAGCTTCCAACGCCTTTCAGGTAAAACCGTTCCGCTTTGCCGCAGGCTATTGTTCACTGGAATGGTCTTCCGGAACACATCGTCAATATTCGTGATCCATCTTCTTTTAAGACCGAGATAACAGCCATTTTTTCTAATTACTGACGCGTCTATAGCTATTGTATAATGACGTTTTTATTGTTTTGTCATGAGTTCAAAACTCAATTAGCATTGTGTAATAATGTTCTGATGTTTAATGAGTACTACCAGTCAATTAGCATTGTATAATCATGTTATTCATGCTCCTGTTATTACCCCTATTTATGTGATCCCCCCTCACACAATACTCCAACGCTTGGAGCATGTGAGGTAACCTGAATAAATAAGTAAATAAATACATTGCAGTGCCAGGGAGGAGGATAAAGTGGCTGAGGGCCCAACTTGCTTCACAAAAATCAGTCGTTTTTCTTCTGTTCCTTTGTAAAAGATTACCTTAGGCTCCCCCCCCCCCCCCCCCCCGTCCAGCTAACGGCAAGATTGTCAAGTGCAAATTGCATTTAGGTTATTAAAGCACTCGCAACATCGACTGACGCAGTACGCAAACCACGAATGTCCTACAGACAAACGTGAGCTTATGGTGTAAGTGTAATTATCACATTAAATCGAGGCCCGCTGATCTTGTTGTTACGTGCAGCTGAGCGCGAGGAGTAAATATTACATTTTTTTTTAATGGGCACAGATTAAATGCGCATAGAACGTGAGCGTTGGAGCTTTATCCTCCCATCATGTCAAATTAAAGCGTCGAATATTTTTCGTCGTACTAGAAATAGTCTATAAGAAAAAAGCTCTAAGGATTTGCATTCCGTTTTCAGCATACACTGCACAGTGAAAAAATTTGCACCCTTAAAGGTGTAGCGCTCATGGCTGCACAATTTCCACACCCACATTTTTTCTTATTTTTTTGGAAAAGGGTGCGCTGAGCACCATAGCACCTTTAATGCACCCATGGACCCTTCAAGGCTGCACGGGTGCAAGGGTGCGTAAGGGTGTACGGTATTCTTTGACTTGTCGAACAACATTCCACTAGTTCAATCAAGCGTGTTTTTAATAAGATGTCAGCTATACGAGTTTTCCATTAAAAAACAGCTGCACCCTTGATTCGAGCAGCTATGACTGGGATTTGCGTCCCCAGAATGTGATAATTAACTGAATTATTGTAGCTGAAGTGCTAAGCGTCACTAACTGCAAAGAGGGGGTGGCTGAAATAGCATATATAAACTTAGAGAAAGTACGCGCGGTAGAGTATCTGTTGCCTAAGCCGGCGTCTTCGCTTCGGCGGACACAGTTGTTGCGATGCGCGTCTTCTCACTTTTTTTTACTCTCCTCTATCTACACGTGGCAGCGCTGGTGGCTCGGCTCGAGCTAATCGGCAGGCCCGTGCACTTCCTTCTTACAGTCGCAATAAAAAAATGTGACTCCACAGCAAGGAGGTGCAGAAACACCGTTAGACACACATCTGGGTATTATAATTATAGTTGGAGATGCCGTAACGTTAGTGCAAAGTTACACAGGTCATGGGCAACTTTTCGTAGGAAATGTTTAGCTTCCATTGAAGAGTGCACCCCAAAAAAGAAATTGATCAGCGCCTTTTAAAGCAATAAAAACCTACGAAACTTTAAAGCACTCCGAAAAAAGGGCGCCACAAGCATACTTTGCACCCTCTTAGCCAGCCAAAACATAAGGGTGCAACTGTAACGATCCCACCCTTGCTATGGGTGCGACGAGCATACTTTGCACCATTTTGGGAGGGTGCAAGGGTTTGAGTTATAGACACGGAAATGCACCCTTAAGAGTGCAAATTTTTTTACAGTATTCTCAGCTTAATCTTGTTACTTTTTGTATTTGCCGCGCAATAGAAATCGACCAATATATGCGTTCTTTGCCGTCCCTCTATGATGACGGCGCGCATCAAGGCACTCCACCAAGATGCTCCACGAGCGGCCGGTCTTGGCACACAAGCAAACTATACTCTTCCCGCTGTTTTAGGGGCAGGAACGCACGCGCAGTTTTCAACACTGGTGAAGACTGTAAGTAGGGTGCAAGTTTTCTGAAAGGGGGCAAGTGATCGGGAACGTGCTTTTAACGGTGTAAAGTTATTCCTAGGGTCTTCTAAAGGATGTAAAAGTCCATGCTATGCCCTTTTTATCCCTTTCTCATACCCTTTTTTTAAGAGTGTGTGCGCTACATGTGTTGGCATTGACAACGTTGGGCCAGAAACGCGGCGCTGAAGCGATAGGCCGTCGGCGTTCATTGCGGTCATTGCCAATGGCGTTTTCAACGTTTACACTCCGATCATTTTAAGGAAAGGAAGCCGAGCGCGCGCGGCGAGGCACGCCAGCTGTGCGTAGTGACGTTACTTGCTCCTCGCGCATACGCATCACGGCTTTCCAGTAGTAGTAGTAGTAGTAGAAAACTTTTATTTAGATCTTTTAAGAGATTCGCGGATTCGAAGCCTCCGTCGTCTTTCGTGGCGCCGGCGACTTGAGGCTTCTCTTCAGCAAGGTTGGGCCCCTAGTCCAGGGCTCCACTGAGTCGCGCTGCATCAGTAGCGTGCCGCACTAAGGCCCTTTGGGCCGCGAGCTCGCTGCTGGTGAGCCGGCTCTCCCATTGCTCCGCACTCGGGAATTCGTGTTGGTGGAATGCTTTATTTCGTTCGCACTCCCATGTGATGTGGTATAGTGTGGGTGTGTCGCCGCACCAGGGGCAGTTTGCTCTGTATTGTGTTGGTGACATCTTGTTATAGATGTACAAGTTGGGGAAGGAGTTTGTTTGTAGCCTACGCCAGCCGACTGCTTCCTCCCTCGTGAGGGCTTTGTGTGGTGGTGGGTACTTGAATCTAGTCCCTCTGTATAGTTGTAATGTCTCTGTGTATCCCCCCTCGCATGCTAGTAGCTGAAGCTCCAGAACATCTGACATGCCTGCTCGGTATGTAAGCCCTCGAGCTAGGCTGTCTGCTGTTTCGTTCCCCGCTACGCCTGCGTGGCCTGGGACCCAGATTATGTGTTGTATGGGTGTCTTCTCAGCAGAGGCTGCTGCCCCAGGAGCCATGCGAAACTGCTCAGCCTCGGCCAGTGTAGCCCACGGCTACAAAAAAAATTTTCGGCATGCAGACGCTCCATCTGGTGGCGACTTCGCCTCCAAGCGTTTGTTATTTCCAGCAAATATGGGCGTGATTAATAACGCACAGCAAAAGGACGTGCACCGCAGTGTAAAGGTAAATTACAGCTTTTTCGGTAATTTTTCGAAAGCTGGTCCTCCTTAAGTCGTCCATTTATACATCGCCCTGTTTGGCCGGTGTAATTTTTCTCAGAGGCAAGGGTGATTTCATATACAACCCTAGCCGAGCACCTGAAGAAACGAGAGGCATGATGCTTCATGCAGCCGCGCGCGCATGATCCGAAGAGGACGATCCGAAGAGGACGATGACGCCAACTTGCGTGGGGCAGAAAATATCAGCGGCAAGCCGTAGAGATTGGCTACTGTCCTCGTTCTCTTCGCATAAATGTTTTTGTAGCGCAGTCCCTTCCTTAGCTATGCACGACCGACTTTCCCAACAGTCTGCCTGCTTGAGCTGCTTTCATTATGTAGCGAGGTAAGCATTTTTTTTTTCATGGTTCACGCTTTACTGCAGTGCTATTATTGCAACTTTTGGTACCGTTTTTTTTTTTAGGAAGAGGCTGATATTTTAGGGACAAGAAAGGAACTGCCGGTATAATAACGAACCATCCTTTCCTAGCAGTGCTGGGTGATAGATACATATCTTATTCTTTCTCTTATCTCGAAACTGCTACCACGTTTGTATAGAGGTGGAAAAAAGTCCTTTGGACCCCTTTTTCTCTGTCGGAGTACGCATCGCGGCATGAGGACCGAATTTTACGGCGTGACTTTGATGGGGTGCGGTCGTAATCATTCGCTGCTTCGGGCAGGGAAGGGATAAACAATGCGCGAGCGATCTGCACGCACTAGTTATGGTTAACGCGTGAAGAACCCTGTGCTTAGGCACTCTTTGTCGTCTTTACAAAAAATCGGTTGCTTTCTCGTGTTTCAGGTGTCTCTCAAGCTCCACGATGTCCCTTTGCGAGTACTCTGGTATGAAATACTGGACGCATCGGTGGGACAACGACATCATTCCTTTTCACAGGCCTTCTCTGCACCCGTGAGTGTACAACCGCAAATTAACCGACACAATAAGACGCTCCTTCTACTTCGCACTTATCTGGCATGCAGCATGTCGGACATTTAGGTGCCCCTCCTCGCAGACGCCATTTCTGCGCGTACAAAATGACAGGCTTCATTCGTTCGTCGTTTATTTTCAGAATTTCTTGGAAATGCAAAACACTTGCTGGACCCATAGCCATTGGCTATTTAAGGGTGCACTCATGACATACTATACAAATCCTAACATGGCAGAGGAGGAAAGTAATTAACAAATACAAAAAATAATTGCTGACGCACATAGCGTAGGCAACGCCCTAATATTCAGTCACAATTTCATTTAAACACCACAATAGTTTTTAAAAAGTGTTTCGTTAGAGCTGAACTAAAGTTATAGGTTTGCTTGATGTGTACTGGCAAAGAATTCCAGATCAGGGCTTTGTTAAATTCTATGGGCCTTTTCTCGTGCACATCATGACATGGAGGCAGGTTAAAATTATGATTAGTTGCCGCTCTTGTATTTTGCAATGAGAGTTTAAACAAAGCTATGGGACAAGGATCATTGGTCTCTGAGTCTCTGTGCACAGTTTGTGCAATTTTTAATTCCTGTACTGGATTAACTGGCATGTTAACTTAACTGGTAGCACAGGGACTGAATTATACAGGGACCTACTGGATTGACCACTACTTGATAATGTAATGATTCGTAAGGCAAGTTTTTGCAGACGAATCACTGGTTCGAGACAAGTTGTGAAAGTTTCGTCCCAAAAATCAATGCAGTAAGAAAGGTGACTATGAAAGAAGGAGAAGTAAAGAATGCCTATAATGGGGTTGGGAAACGTTCACGAGCTTTCAGTAGAACATAGCATGCGTATGCGAGCTTCGAACAAAGGTGTTAAATTTGTGTCTTCCAGAGCGTGCCTGACTCAAATAAAATGCCTGAATATTTGTAAGAGGCTGCATGTTCTGGTTTTGTGCCGAGTAATGATATATGCAGTTTCGCATATTCATTTGCTTTTTTCTGGAATGAAAAACTGTATACTTAGTCTTAAGAGATGAAGGGTTAATTGATTCGACGTGAACCACGTAAAAACATTGTCTAGCTCTGCATTCATTTTATCCCGTATTTCATCCAAATTCTGCCCTATAAATACAATGGCGGCATCGTCAGCATACATTAGAGGTTGGAAACACTTAAAGATCGCAGGAAGATCATTTATGTTGACTGGAAATAGCATGGTCCCAAGAACCGATCCAAGTGACTCGCCAGTTATTACGGTTTGTGAAGTCGATGTATATTTTTCAATTCCTATACGCTGCTTGCATTCGCTAAGCTAGCTTTTGAGGACGTACAGAAACTTACCCCTGAATACATAATTGCTAACTTTGTTGAGTAAAACCTTGGGGTTAACTGTGTCAGTGACCTTTTCTATATCAAAATATATACAACGACAGCAATTCTATTCTCGTGGAGAGCTGCATTTAGCATTTGTGTTAGGTTGAGAACCGCAGAGGAAGTAGTTTCATGAGGTCTGAAAGCATGTTGTTGGGGCCTAAGTACATTGAATTCGGATGTAAATTTGTTTATACGTGTACTTAGCAATTACGCGAAGTACTCTTTTCTGCAGTACTAGAAGCTCCTAGATGTTGCATGCTGTGGTTTGTCCCCATACAAGAAAGCAATATGATACATAAGAATAAAAAAAACACATAGTACAGAGTCAGTTTAATTTCGGCGGTTAGAATATGTTTATTCCTCGAAATTATTACAATATATCTGGAAAGGGATAGACACACTTTGCTTACGTGGGCGTCCCACGACATAGTAGCAGTAAATACCACTCCGAGTAATGTGAAGGTTTCCATGTACTCAATAGGAGCGTTGACGAAGTAGGGCGGTGGCACACTGCCTATATGCTGCCCCTTCGGATGGAATAATAAAGCTTTAGTTTTTAGTTAGTTTATTTTTAATGAGTTCAAAGTTGACCAGTCAGATAATGATGACAAAACTGTCTTTGCGGTGTTAGTTAGCTCTTTGATATCTGGTGACGGCGAAAACAGACTGGTGTCGTCAGCATATCTGATGTACTTAACTAAATTACTGATGTTGCGTACGTCATTAATATATATGTTGAATACAACCGGCCCCAGAGGCTGCCCTGGGGAACGCCGTTTGTGATTGCTAACAAGTCCGAAGAGCAGTGATTTAAAGCAACATACTGGCAACGAACACTGAAATACGATTGAATTAGACAGAGGGCGTGGCCACGTATACCGTAATGGTCGAGATTTTAAAAAGAGTTTCGTGATTCAGTCTATCGAAAGCTTTGCTAAAGTCTACAAATACGCCTAAGCTGAGGTGTTGAGCTTCGAAGTTATTTAATATGTATTCTTTTTGATCAAGCATGGCATGCTGAGTTGATCTATGCTTTGCGAATCCTTACTGACAGTCGGCTATTACACAGTGCTTCTCTAGAAAATTGCAGTAACGCTGATGCATTATTCGTCTAGCCCCTTGGAAAAAAGGAAGCACAGGTATTCGCCTGTAATTTCCTAGAAGGTTTTTATCGTCTTTTTATAAACAACCAAAACTTTGGCCACTTGCATGACAGCGGGAAAACGTCCTATGCGGAGCGCGGTAATATAAATATGTGTGAGGCATGGCACGATCAAACACAGTACGTATTTTGCAAGTAAACTTTGAATATTACTTGAGTCAAGACTTGTCGTGTTCCTTAAACGTTTGTACACTGAATAAACCTCAGCTTCGTCGGTTGGTTCAAGAAACATCGATTCGTTTAGCCTGTCGCCCAACAATCGAGACATACCTGGATTGTACTGGCTGCTTTCAACTTCAGTGAAAAGGGACGGCCCAGCTAATTTCTTGCCATGCACAGCTAGGCTGGCGAGGTCCTGATGTTGGCTATTTCGAGTTAGCAGAATATTTAGGCGTCTCCACTTTTCTTTCGACCGGTCGGAGAGATGCGCATTAAATAAATTATTATAATAGGCAGTCCTGGATGATTTAATTTCGCGTTTTAAAAGGTTCCTTAGCGACTTATAGATGGCTAACACTGCGTTGGCTCTACTTTTTATGCAAGTCGCAAAGAGTTAATATTTCTTTTTTACCAGTCGTACCAAGCGAGCAGTCATCCATGGCTTTCGTGCTTTTTTTGAAGGTTTTATCTCAACGATAGGGAAACACCCATTATAAATTGGCAGAAAGAGCCGAAGAAGCTCACTGTATGAATAATCTGGTATTGTGTGCTCAAAAACACGATTTCAGTTCACAAGTGAAATACTGTCTCTGAAATGGTCAAGGCGGCACTGGGAAGGTAGCTGTCGAGGGACCTTCAAAGCTGTCTTGGCGAAAGGTTCTTTTTGAAGACGGACGAAGATAGGAACATGGTCGCTAATATCTGTCGCAATACGGCCGGCAAATGACGCATCCTCGCGATTGGTGATCAGTAAATCCAAAGAAGAAGAAGAATGTGAGGTAACACGTGTAGGTCCGCGGATTGTATTCTGGAAGCCAGCTGTTTGTATGGTGACTAACATTCGCTCTTGCACTCAACTGCTTGTGCTCATATCTATGTTAAAATCGCCCCCGATGCGCGCCAAGAAGTTTTCAGAAAGAAAAGATAAGTCGTGTTCAAAGCTGCCAAAAAAATTGGCTATATTGCCACGTGGGGGACGATAAACAACGCCAAAAAGCTTGACCGCCACACCTAACTGCCACACTAACCTAACACTAACCACACTAACCTAACCGCCACACTAACCTAACACCTAAATCGTTCCCGCCGGTCTAACACTCTTTTTTATGGTGTTCAGGACACTGATGAGTCTGAAACTTGGGAAGACTCTGAGCGTCTTGTGAACGAATTCTGTTCTAGCAAACATGGTATCACGTTGTCTTCCTTAGCCCGTGCTCACCGCATAGGCCATTTTTCTCAGGAAAAAAAAAAGAGACCCATTATTGCAAAGCTCTTCAACGAAAAAGAAGTCGAAACGCTTAGGAGTAAGGGCTATAAACTCAAAAATACCGATTTCAGCATTTCGCGAGATTACTCGAAAACGGTTCGTGAGAAACGCAGCCAACTTTGGAAGTATGTCAAAATAGTAAAAAAAAGAAGGTGACAAGGTTCGTTTGTCTTTAGATAAACTGCCTATCAATGGTGTCTCGTATTTCTGGGATGATCAAACCAGTAGCGCAGTGCGCGTGTCCCTTGCCTGACGCATACCTTCCAGTTCTCGTAAAGTGGCTGGCAAACCACCCGTGCGGTTAAACGCGCAACGTTGCTCCAATTACGATGTCAGTTTTCTGTACACTAACATAAGGAGTGTTCTTTCTAAAAACGTAGCTCTTTCTTCTTTAATTGATTCATGCTGCTCCTCGGTCATCGCGCTTACCGAGACTTGGTTAAATGACATGGTTCCTGATGATGTCGTTTTCGCCTGTGACTCCGAATTCAACATATTTCGTTGTGACCGCACGGGCCATAGAGGTGGCGGTGTCCTTTTGGCTGTCAATAAAGTGCTCACTGCTGTGCCTATCGAGGTCACGTCGTACATAGAATCGGTATGGGTTCGGTTGAGTTGTGGTCCCACGGTCGCCATCACTGGCGTCATTTACCGCCCTCCGGACATGAATTCTTCATTCGCAAGTCAGTTTTCTAATTTACTAAGCGATCTTACTTGTCGTTTCCCGAATTCAAGCTTACTTTTACTTGGTGACTTTAACTTTCCGGCTATTAACAGGTCGTCATTAACAGCTCCTGCCAATGATCCTGAAGCTCAGGCTTTCCTCCAGTCCTGTCTCGATTTCTCTTTGCAACAACTTATTTCTGAACCTACGCGTCGTTCCGCCACTACAGCCAATATTCTCGATCTTATCTTGACAAGTGATCCTTACCTTTGCTCCAACATTGCGCTCTTAGAAGGCCTTTCCGACCATTCCATAATCACGGGTAACCTGAATTTTGTGCCCCATAAAAAGATGCCCCATAAAAAGGTAACTCTTACTAAACAAATAAGGTGCTACAACCGAGCAAACTTCGGTGAAATAAACGCTCAGTTGTCAGTCTTTGCTGATCATTTTCTTCACGATTTTTCGTCACACTCCGTGGAAACGAACTGGAACCTGTTCAGCGTTAAACTTGCTACTCTCATTGACAGATTCATACCCGTCATCAGTATCCCTTGCACTAACACAGCGCCTTGTTTTAATAGGCATCTACGTCGCCTTAATAACAAGAAAAAGCGCCTTTAGAGACAAGCCGACACGAACAGACACTCCGAATCTTGGCAGCGGTACAAACTATCTGATAAGGAATATTAGTCTGAATTGATATCTGCACGTAGGCACTTCTTCACACACGATCTACCGGCAATGCTAACAAACAATCCACGGAAGTTCTGGCAGATAATAAACCCCGCTAATCATCCTGACATTACTCTTACCAACGCGGAAGGCAGCAGTGTTCCAGTGGCCGAATGCGCCGAACCTTTCAATAACGCATTCACATCCGTTTTTACTCGTGAAGATCTGCCTCTACCTCCTATTTCTGTCAGCACTTCTAATACATCAGTATCCGAAATATGTATCAGTCAGACCGGTATCTTATCCTTACTAGGGAAGCTTAAAACAACATCAGCATCAGATCACCTTGGCTTTAATAACAAAATACACAAAAATTCATCTGATGGTATTCATCGCATCTTGTCCGCTATTTTTTCACAATCTCTATCATCAGGCGTGATTCCGCTGGACTGGCGCCTAGCTAAAGTCGTGCCAATTTTCAAGTCTGCCGATCGTTCCTCACCACTAAATTAGCGACCCATTTCATTAACTAGCACTGTTTGCAAACTTCTTGAGCACGTAATTCACTCGCAGATAATTAACTATCTTGAAGAACATAACTTTATCTTTAAATATCAACATGGGTTCCGTAAAGGCTACTCATGCGAAACGCAACTTGCAGGATTCATTCAAGACATACATTCATCGATTGATGCTGGCATTCAAGTAGACTCCGTATTTCTTGATTTTTCTAAAGTTTTCGACAGAGTACCTCACAACCGGTTATTAATGAAACTAGCACTGCTTAATATTCACCCTATTGTCATTGCATGGGTTAAAGATTTTCTCTTTTCCAGGTCTCAATTTACAACTGTCAATAACCACAATTCGTCTTTCAGCCAAGTACACTCTGGCGTCCCACAAGGAAGTGTGCTTGGCCCCTTACTTTTCCTAACATTTATCAACGATTTACCGGATTCCATTTCTTCCCATATCAGACTTTTTGATGATGATTGTGTAATTTATCGCAAAATTTGTTCTAACACCGATTGCCAATCCCTTCAATCTGACCTGGATTCAGTAACAGCATGGTGCTCAACCTGGCTTATGCAACTTAATCATTCAAAAACTAAATTGATGTCTTTTACTAACCGAATGTCTCGAATTCAAACAGCATACTCCTTAAATAATAGCTCACTCGAGCTAGTCACCACGTATAAGTACTTAGGACTTCACCTTTATAAAGACTTATCATGGAACCACCATATTAACCTTATGCTTGCATCTGCTAATCGGTCATTAGGTCTCTTAAAACATAACCTAAAGAATGCTCCTCCTCACCTCCGTGCTGATGCCTATACCACTCTAATTCGACCTAAAATTGAATATGCCTCGGCTATTTGGGACCCTTACCAATCTTACCTAATAAATAACATTGAATCATTGCAGAACCGCGCCGTTCGTTTTATTTACTCCGATTATTCACGTAACACCAGCATCACAGACTTAAAGAAACGCGCAGGTCTCCAAGATTTATGTCTCCGCCGTAAAATTGCACAACTATCACTTTTTCATAAACTTTATCATCATCCATCACTTCATAACGACTTTTTTTCTTTGCCTCCTTCGATCTTTGACCGCCGCGATCATCCCTTTAAAGTTAGACGTTTCACGTGCAGAACATTTATCTATGCGCATTCATTCTTACCACGCACAATATCTGACTGGAACACTCTGCCTTCACATATCGCAACCACCACTGATCCTGATAAATATTTTAAACTTATATCTTCAATAACTATTGCTTAACTCTTTGCATACGTTGTTATTTTATTTGTTCATGGCTTCCTTTTTTTGCAGGGTTTGTTACTAAAAAGATTCATTGTATTAGTGTTCCGTTTGTATAATTTTAATACTGCAGTAATCTTCGTTCTTTGCCGCGCTGCCATTATTTTGATTCTTTTGCTTACTTATATCATGCAAAGTGTCTTATTTGTGCTTTAGATTGATTCTTTTGCTTACTTATGTCATCCAGAGTGTCTTATTTGTGCTTTTGTTGTTTATTTTATATTTGTGGTTTTGTTTTATTTTGTTCAATTGTCTGTGCCCCCCCCCCTATGTAATACCCTCTCGAGGGCCTTTAGGGGTATTCTGTATAAATAAATAAATAAATAAATAAATAACTGTCAGCATTTCTATGTCATCGTCACTGAGGCAGTGACCAGATGTCACAGGAATAGTTTTCTTTGATCAGCCTTGCTACGCCTCCGCCCCGCTTCGTAGTACGATTAAGACAAAATTATATGTACCCGGAAAGATGACATCAACGTCTGAGCGATACCATGTTTCCGTCATAGAATAAGTGAGTAAGTAATCTTTATTTCAACATCGCAAAGATGCTAGGGGCGCAGCCAAAAAGAATCGAAGGGACATCGAAGGGACAGGTTAAGCTGCATAAAAAGTATGTTAGTTGGTCAGCTTTATTTACGGCCGATTGCATATTCAAATGTACGATTTTGGCAGCATTTAACGTTGTTTTGGGAAAAATATGCGTTGAGCTGTGAAGGTGTGAAAAGTGGCGATTCCTTCATTGTGAATGGTAGAAAAGCCATTTCCACGTGTGCTTCTTTACGGCATCCCTGAGTCGTCTTCGATAAGTCTGCGTGCAGTTTGGCGGGCTAGAATAGTGCCATTCCTCGTCCACAAATTTTTCCACGAGACCTCCTTCTTTCTCGCAATCGCAGCGTCCAGAAGCCTTTTGTTGTTTGGTGTCAGGTATTCATTTACATAAATCGGCAGTTAAGTTGGCGAAGAACAATCTAAACTGATGTCCTTATTTGTCAGGCGTGCTTTTTTCCCTTTTCCAGTAATTCGTACCGTTTTACACGGGATTTAAATTGAACAACAATATTAGACTAATCAGGGTCAGGGGAGGGCACTCGGTGGCAACACGCTACCTCCAACTCAGTGATAGGTTCATGAATAACATCTCCAAGGTTTGTGACAAGATTAAAAACATTTTCCTCGTCTTGCTTCAGGACACCTTTAATTTCAGTGTTTGACCTTCGCAAGTACTGTTCCGCATGATTAAGCTTCCTCTCGAGCTCCTTTGCGCACTTCTCCACAGCTGCGCACATCACGCTCAATTCGTTGGTTACTTGCTCCAAATTGGCGTGCTTTTCTTTTTCATTTTTAGTTCACTTTTTAGCTCCTCAAGTTCAGCATGCTCGTGGTCAATGCTCTTAATCATATCAGTTTGCTCATTGCGAACTAACCGGATTTCATTGCGCAGGTTTCGTTCGACAGATTCCCGTGACGTTTTCAGTTCCTACTTTATCTCTTCTTTCAACTTTGACACATCGGCTCGCATTTAATTCTTTACTTTTGCCTTGTCTTTTGATTCAGAACAACAATGCACACACCCCTTGGCAGGAGCGGCGACGGAGAAGAAATGCAAATTTCGATGTGTAAATGCCAAGCACTAACCTGCGGATTCAGGCCAACGGAACGTTAGGCGTTGTTTTTGGTGCGTCGTCGCTACTGCCAAGTGATGAGGGTAGCCAGCGATAGCAGTTTTATAGCCGGGTTGCGGTACGCCACTGCTGCCGGTGATAGCAGACGCCCCTACTCGTTGACGATTACGTCCCCTGGTGCCGGCTGTCGGGTAAAGGGCCGCGCGTCCAAGCGGGGGGAACGCTCGGTCGGCTCGAAACTGTCGATGCAAAGGGGCGGAAACGACCTGCATATCCAGGCAAACGGAATGTTAGGCGTTGTTTTTCGTGCGTCCTCGCTACTGCCGCAGTCGTGGCCTAGCGGCCTGGGCGTCCGCTTCGGCTGCGGGAGGCGGTTGGTTCAGAACCCACCGCCGGACACCCACCGGTAAAAATGGGTACAAGCCACCCCCGGCCCAGCGCCCGGCTCTCTCAGGGGTGTGAGCTTCGAGGAGGCTCCGCAAACTCCGCTGCGCACTGTCGGGAGGAACCTAGTTTCGAGCACTAAGCCTGCAAAGGTGGTTCATGTTTCACTGCAAAGTGAAGAATCCGACTCAAAACTCGTACGCTCTAACCAGCGCGTCTCAAGATGTACAGGTTCAAATACTGCTGTAAGCGGTCCTTCGTTCCGAAAATAATATTTCAGGGTATCGCAGCTGACCAGAGAGTCCGGTTTTTCCGGCTGTCTGTCTTGCGGGACAAAAAAAGGGCCACAAGTTGGGCTTCTACCGCACAAGGCGGATTTAGGGTTGCTTTGCGGCGGTACTTATCTCTGATCCGTCAAGGAAACTGTTGTCAAAACCCTTTTCCCCAGCAACTCACCCTAGAAGAGCCGAGCACCAGGCCAGGGGAAGTCTTCTACACATTAAAGAAACTGGTGGGTACCCGGCGGCACGGGGGATCGAACCCAGCACCTCCCGAATGCGAGGCAGATGGTCTACCACAAGGCCACGCTTCGGTTATGGTCCGAGGTCACCAGCACGGTTGCTTTTGACAATGAGGCATGTACTATGCTGCAAAGATCCCTTTTTAGAGCTGTCCAGTTGTACTTCTACCGTCATCTGTTCCGGCAAGAAACCGCATATTAACAAGAAAAAGTTTGCCGGTTTCGGTGCAGCGCCTCACCAGTGGCTTCTGAAATTCTTCTTGATTGTTTTTTAATCTTATATTTCGGGAAAAATTTCGATATGCGCGTAGTGGTTCAGTAGTTTCAAACCTCGCACCTTCCAACGTCTTATTTGAAGAGGCGGATGCAGTTCTAGAATCCTTAGTTGCATGTTCCCCATTCCTTAACATTAGAGTGCACCTGGACTACTCTGATCCGTTCAGCTTTTAGAGTCGACAATATATTGTAATTATTGCTACCGCTACTACTTGCCTTCGCAACGCAAGACTAAACCATTTATATTGTTACGTTTTATACGCATCCTTGTGAAATTTTCTGAGTCGTGTTTTCGTTATAGTAATAAATTCGAATTACTGGACTAAACGGGTTTCTAATTTCAGTATTTGTTGCTATATCTTTGCTAAACAAGTTTTGTTAATGCAAAAAACATTCCTGGCAAGTACGGCGTCGATACCGCTTTTTCGTCACACTGTGCACTTCCTTATGCATCACATCTTACGCACTGTTAGCTCGCATCAATGCGTCACAAAGTGACTAAGCCATAACCTCGTAACTCTGGATCATCTTGTTTAGGACAACTGTGAATATTTAATGCAGGTAAAGCTGTGCTGCACAATACTGGTAGGCTTTTTGATAATCTGTTCAGACAGACAACCATTAGGTAAGACTTTGATTCAGCATTTAAATCAACAAATGCCACTTTCCGTCTCTATCAATTCCTTCCCCCTGAGAGCAACGTTGTCCAGAATCCTGAGAGGTCACCATTTTCTTCTATATTTGCAGTTATCTAAAGAAGATCGCGGATCACTTTACCAACGTGGGAAAGCAGCTGCGGGTCTTTTTCCCTTTATGTGGCAAGATGCAGGAGATGAAATGGTACGAAAGCACTTTCGAATTTCGTTCCCACATACACTGTGGAGGTGTTACTCTCGTCACCGCATATCGTTTGCAGGTTCTACGAACACGGCCATCAAGTTGTTGGAGTAGAAATCGCCGAGAAAGCTGTCCGCAATTTCTTCTGCGAGAACAACCTCCCAATGGTCGAAAGCCGCTCTTCGGACACAGAATGCAAGATTTTCCAGGTGATTACAATATTATAGAGTGAAAGCGCTAATCTAGACGTTCAGAGCTTAGCAAAATCGTCTCTTGCCAATGTTTGTGCAACAAAACTATCAGAAAGAAGAAACAAGGAAAAGAAAATCACATCGATATCGATGACTGGGAGTTTAAACCGCGGCGGTGCAAACACATTAGCTTCAAAGACCGCTGCGCGAGATGACTGGGCTTTCGCTTTTTACTTTTTTTGGCCAAGGTATCTATAACAATAATCCGATGTCTTATGCACAGGAGCTATCTACAAATAATAATGAAACAGTAACAAATCAACGCACCTATAAGCTACAAAGCTCCAGAGAGTCAATGCAGAGCGCGTTGCCGCAGCAGAACACGTCCGTGTTGAGCCCATTTGATGATGATGATGTCCTCAGGCTTAATGGCACATACTCACGGCGGGAGATTGGCCAGGGTGCATAGCGGATACAAACGCACTTATGTACAGGGAATGGAGTATATTTAAAATGTTTGGACGCAGAGCTAGAATTTTTTCACTGTGCACTTCGGAGCGTCGTCATCATCAACATCGATTTGCGAGCCCACTGCTCGCTCATCGTCGTCGTCTTTATGCTTTCTCACTCATTTTCATGTTGTTAGAGCTCTCAGTAATTCTTTTTTGCTAGCCTGTTCAAAAAGTTTGAAGCTGCGGTACTTTTAGTTTACGCTCAACTTTGGCAGGTAAGAACGTGAAGCAGCAGGCTGGAGTAACACCGAGCTTAATATAGATATGCCAAAACTAGCGTTACACTTTGGGAAAAACGTTGCTAGGGCAACATTACAAAAAAAAAAAAAATTGGTGACGACGACAGCATGTAGGTCTTCAAGCTTTCTTCTCAGAGACCATCTATAGATTTTTGTTTTTCATATCCAGAAATCCGGCGAACGCTGGGCTTTCTGGTTACACGTTATGAAAACAGCCTAGCACCAATGTTCATTAAAAACAGAGAGGAACTGGCACCGAGCGTTCGTGGTATGCTGTTATTTCTTTTTGTCCTGAGCGTTAGTACTAGATGGTCGGGACACCCATAACAATGGGGTGGAGCGCATATGGCAAGTTCTCTCAGATCATGAAAGGAAGTTTACCAATATCCTTCAAGAGAAAAGTATACAACAGCTGTATCTCACCAGTACTCACCTGTGGGCAGAAACGTGGAGGCTAACAAAGAGGGTTCAGCTTAAGTTAAGGACAACGCAGCGAGCTATGGAAAGAAAAAATGATAGGTGTAACGTTAAGACGTCGGAATGGGCGGAGTGGGTGAGGGAACAAATGCGGGTTAATGACATTCTAGTCGAAATCAGCAAGAAGAAATGGTCTTGGGCAGGGCATCTAATTCGAAGGCAAGATAACCGCCGGTCCTTAAGGGTACTGGAGTAGATTCCAAGAGAAGGCAAGCGTAGCAGGGGGCGGCAGAAAGTTAGGCGTGCGGATGAGATTAACACGTTTCCGAGGATACGGTGGACGCAAATGGCAAATAGGGGTTAATTGGAGACTTGAGAGTGACCTTTGCCCTGTAGTGGGCGTAGTGAGGCTGATGATGATAATGACTACGAAGAATCTTGAGATTTGTGGGATGCAAAATTCGGGCAAAAATTCGTCTTCAGGAAAGAAACATTTGGCTTAATAGATCGTATCAGTGGTTTATTTCAAAACAACGGGTTTAAGACATCTCATAGTAGCATCCTGGTGGTTGCGCTTTGCTCACGGAAGCTCCTCATTCACTCCTTTAATGAAATTTTGGCGTTGAACAAGAAAAACGTTTGTCTAAAAGCTAAAGCTGTCTTTCTCATCTCCACATTTAGGTTGGCATGTACTGAACAGAATAGTCAAAACCGGAGGCCAATGTACCAGTTCTTGGCAGAATGCTTTAAAACAAATATAACCCATCTTCCCGTTCGAGTCACCAATTTCGATGCATGCACAAGCGAGGAAATTCGATGCCCCCTATCATCCTTCATTTTCTCGTCTCACTGTCAAAAACTTCCCAAAAAAGTGTAGGAACTCCCGTCATGCAGATTTTCAGGCGACGCTAGAAAACCAGCAGGCTGGAGAAGGTGAGAGCTGGAGAACTTGCACCGTCCCGACGGCGGGCGCTCCCACGTAAACATGACATAGCAGCACTAGGTCCGCAGAGCAACATTAGGCAGCAGTTTATTAAAGAAGCCAGCGAAATAGGCTACCTACAACTGAGCAGAAGTTAGGAAAGCAACTTTTAAAAACAACCGGATGGTATTGCGCTATACCAGACGCGGAGGCGCGCGGTTCATCCCTCACTGCTCTTTCTTTAAGCAGTTCACGAGCACTTAATGGCAATGTTGAGCATTAACATACTGTGGAGGGCATACTAAGCATCCAGATGATGAGGCAGTAACCATTCTTTTCACAGACTCCCGATGGTCGACTCACTCTGCACTGCACGGACATATTTACCTTCCTCAGGTGAGATATCAGACGTCTTCATAACAGCTCATGCAACGGTCGTGGGCGCCGGTAGTGTTTAAAGTGTAGCCTACTGACTTTATTGCCGTTATTTGGTTGCATCTTCTAAGGCCCGCAAAGAGAAAAACTCATCAAAATAATAAAAATATAAGCGATCGGCACGTTTGTAATATCCGCAGAAGGTGCTCATTTCCCCCGAACACACTCCACGAACGTCCCCACAACCAACAGTGTCCGAAAAGTTGTGCGTCCCAGACGAGCCTCCAAAAGGTTACTTCAAAATTTCTCGGCTGTGGTTTGACGCTGTCGGCTGTAGGGGAACCACTAGAAAACGCTGTCGCTGGTGACCGCCGCACGGTAACCGCACTTGTCGGTTTGATCTTTCAAACCGACAAGTGCCAAAGCAAACCCTTTTCACCCCGCAACTTGTGGGTGAGGGAGAGAGACAAGAGAGCGACCTGCTTTTTTTTTGTTCCTGATGAAAATCATTGGTTGCGGGAAGTTACCAAGTCAAATTTCTGTGAACAAAACCGGCTGTTTCGTTTTCGTTGCTGCCTAATTCAAACATTCACTAGCAAAACAAAACTGTGTAGATCCCTAATGGGGTCACTGCTATTTTGATTGTGTTCCTACTTCCTGCCTGTACGGTGTGTAAATGTTTGATAACTGTTGTATTGACACAAAGACACTCCATTCTGTTTAGGCCAACCTGGGGGATACGGTGCTTCCTGAGAAGGCCCTTACAAAGACAAACGAATACACTGCTGTGGCATTTTACAAAAGACCAGAACAAGTTCAAGCCCGTTTTAATATATATTAGTCTTTTCAATTGGTAGACAGCGTCTGCAAACTATGTCATTGGCGACGTGATGCACAGGGACCATAGCAACTCCGAGCGCCTTCATAGACGAAACGGCGCCACTCAGGCTACACGGCGGTAATAATAAACATGACATTCACCGAGATACACAAGTTCCGACAAAGATACAGTTCTGCAGGAATACGGGATATTCAAACGCATCGCCATAATCAGCCTCTCTACGTCCACTGCGTGCAGGACAAATGCCTCTCCAAAATCCTCCAATTAACCCTGTCCCGTTAAAGAGATACATTTGAAGGCACAATAGAAAGTAGTGCTAAACAGCGGAAAAATGGCGAATACGTACAAAAGAAAGCAGTTAAGGAGGCTGAAGCTTTTTCCAGTAAATATGACAAAAATTGTCGGCAGGGAAAATGCGCATTAGGTGCGATGGAACTTCGGTTTTCACTTGACTTCCGGTGTTCGGATCCATTGTTCAGGTATGGAAGTTGGTTCTCTAGTTTTCATTCATACATCCCTGGGAGTCATCGTACAACTTCTAGCACAGTGGTGCGGCGGGTAAGGGATGTGGCAGGCGCTGATATCGGTGGGGCTTGTGAGACCCACGATGCTGTTCTTGAGCAACTTCTTAGGACCAATCACAAACTGAACTACCCCCTACCATGGTGGGCAGTTAGCACGGTCAGCAGTATTAAGTACATATACACGGTGTTGCACCTAACACTTTACACGCTTTTATTTAAACAGCCTTTTTGTGCTAGAAGTGCGCTTTCTTTTTTTTTTTTTGGGGGGGGGGAGGGGTGGATATCACTGTAAGCGGTGTGGTATATCCGAATACAGCTAAGACGTTTTTAATAATAGGCTGGTTAACTAATATTAATACAGCTCAGAATTGAAGGAAGAACAAGTGCTTCGCCATCTTCTTTGCGCTAAAACTCTCTATGCACCCCACTTCCTGGGCGATCCTCCTGTGTGGCTATGCTCAAATTTTACGAGGTGAACAACAACAACAACGACCTCTCTTTAGCCTGCAGCAGTTCTTCTGTCCGCAATTTTGGGGCGCGTAATATTCGTGAAAAATCAGGTGGAGGAGCCGGGTACGCTTCCAGACCCGCGTAGGCTACCGGCCAATACGTATCTGACCTCAGTACACCAGCGCCGCGGCCGCCGCCTCCGTGGAGCGTCCCCTGAATTCGGACTCCTTCGGCTGCAACCAGGGCGACGCACCCTCGGTCTTCGGAGGCACCAGCTGCCATGACATCTGAGACCAGGCTCCCGGGGCACATCCTCTGTCACATGCCACGAACTCCCCCGTCGTTTCATGGCAACTTATTTTAGGACGCCGAGGACTGCCATGCTGAAAAAAGTTGTATGATGCAATAAACTCATTCAGTTTATCACACAAATATCGTAGACTTATCATACAAATCATAGAAAATTATCACACAAATGTCATACATTTCTGTAAAATCATACAGTCATCATAGAAATGTCATAGAATATCATACAAATTGCATGATATATCATTCAGATTGCATGATATTCTATGATGAAGACTCTATGAGGTTATTGCATCATAGAACTTTTTTTCAGCAGGGTGGCTCGAGATCCTCGACCGTTTTGCCCTCTACAATGGATCGAGCGACGACCGTAAGATCCACAATGCCTATTTCGCGCTGGAAGAGTCGGCTTGGGCTTAGTTCGAAAAACATGAAGCCTCATTTGCATCCTGGAACGCCTTCTGCCGTAATTTGATAGCCACGTTCCCGAAAGCAGACCGTCGAGAGCGACCAGAAGCTGCGTTACGCTCGCGCAACCAGCGCCACAACGAGAGTGCACGCATGTACAGGGTCGTCCACTCTTAGTTAGAATGAGCTAGCGCATGGCCGTGCTATTATGAGGGTCACTGCGTCCGAAACGGCTGCGCATCGAAGCGAAGTGGCAGATGACGCGAAGCACCACGTCCAGGTACACCTTCTCCTACGGCACTGTGCTGCGGTGAGCGACTGTGTCGCGCGCGGTGGCACTCTGAAGAGTGCGGCCATGCGCTAGCGCATTCTAACTAAGAGTGGACGACCCTGTACTACGAGAACACGACCCGCCTTTTTAAACGCGCTGATCTCAACATGACAGAAGACAAGAAGCTCCAACGCCTCATGCTGCGTGTTAAGCAACGGCATTTCGCAGGACCCGTGCGCAGCCCACCGCGTACTCTGGCAGAGTTTCTCACCGAGGCGGCCACTATGGAGAAGACGCCAAGACCCATAAGCTGTAGTGCCGGCGCCCACATTTCGCTGGCTGGCCTCTCCGGAATCAAGCGCTGCGCGCCCGCCGTCGCTCAAAGCAGGCCCAGACACTCTCGGACATGCCGCGACGTGCAGCGTGACTCATCCAGCCACGCCGGCGCCGACACGGACCCTTCCTCCTCCCCTCCTCTCCGTCGGTGCGAACTCCTCCGACGCTCGCCGGCTCTCGACCATTGGTCTAATTTGAACGGTGGCCAGTGCCGTGACCTGATTGGAGGATTTGAACGGCTGGCTGCCGTAACCGTTACCAGCGGCTTTAAAAGCGGAGCCGCGCTGAACCCGAGAGCAGACGGGCAGCAGAGGAGCCATCACGCCGGAGCTACGCTCGCCGCCAGGGCCGCCCTTCTTCTTTGTGCTAGCTCGTGGTGCTCTTGGCCCTTGTATCATGTAAAAGCCCTTGTACATACTGTACATAAAAGTCATTTTACTCACCGTCGCCTCGACCGTTTCCTGGCTCGGGCACCCAGTCCCAACAGTGGTGGCAGCGGTGGAATGCCCCAGTCCCAACAGTGGTGGCAGCGGTGGGATCGACCGGCGTCAGCTACCTCGGCGCGGTGAGTGCCTGATGTTTTCCCCTCAATTCGCCAGACTGCTCTAGCACACGTGATTGTAGTCTAGAGTAGGGCTGTGTGTGTAGCACTGTAGAAAGCTTTGCTGTTTCGAGCCAAGTCGGAGCGCTTTGAAACGAAAGCTGGTGCCGAGGGAGTAAACGAGGCGTTTTGGAAAGAATTACTTGCGCGTGTCATACTAGTAGCGCTATAGTAGTGAACGGCAAGGGAATTCTAAGAAAAGGGCAAACTACAAGAGGCTATTGTGAGCGATGGAGAACTTCAAAGTGAAGGAACTCATCGAAATTTGTGAAGAGTTGGGCATTGATTTGGGCCCCGCAAAACGAAAGCATGCGATTCTTGAGATCATGCGAAAGGAGAACGTAACGGCTGAGGAAGCCAATGAGGCCTGGGAAGAGATCACAGAACGCCGTGAGCACGAAGAGGCAGAAAAACAGAAACAGCTTGAGCGCGAAGAGGCAGAAAAACGGAGGCAGCTTGAGATAAAACGGCATGCCCGCGCTAAGAAACTGATGGACCTGGAGCTTGAAGCGCATGAGATCGATTTCGAGAGATATAAAACATTGTCCGCTCTGCATGAGACTAAAGGTCAACAGCTGAGAGACAGGCCGCAGCCCTTCGTGATCGCCGAAGATATGGCGAAATATTTGGCGGAGTTCGAGCGCGTCTGCGAGAGAAAACGCGTTGAGCGGAATGGTTGGGCACAGAAGTTGGTAGCCCTGCTTTCCAGCGAAGCGTATGACGTTGTCAAGCGCCTGTTGGACGACGGCTTGGCGGACTACGATGAGCTAAAAAGCTTCTTACTGACGAGATATAACGTGTCACCGATGGACCTTCGCCAAAGGTACCTGCGAGAGAATAGCACCCCATCGTTTTACGATTTTCCCTACCAGTTTAAAGCCGACATTTTAGAGTGGCTCGAAAGTGCTGAAGGGCCGGAAGATCGTGACGCAGAGGTAGAGTGCGTAGCTGTAGAGCAGAGCTGCCAATACGGCACAGAGGAACGTAGTCCGTACTTGGCAGATGTAACTGCTGCGGTAACGGTGGGAATTGCCCCGCATTCGCCAACCGATAAAACCGCTATACCATCGGATAATGTAGTCACAGCATCGGACGATGCACTTACATAGGTCTCGCCCATTGAAATTGTGGCGGAGTTACCGGAAAGCGAATCTCCTAGCGCGTCGAAAGCAGGAGAAGTTGCCGAACAGGACAGAGAGGACGTCCGTCTGGACATTAATGAAAACGCCTGCGCCGACGCAAGCGAAGTAAACGACTACGGCACACCTTGTTGTGCAGCGCATGCAACAGAAATGTAGAAACCTGAGACTTCCGATCAACGGATGCGGACGCATATAGAGTTTGCGGACGCTGAGTTGTGCGCTAGTGTTTGCAGCGAGCGATGCGAAACGAGCCCCGTGCTTTCGCACTGCTCTGAGCTTTGCGACATTCCAGAAAGCAGCTGCAGTAGCGGGAACACCGCGACTGAGTGCAGAGCCGACCCTCATCCGAAATTGGCTGAAACGCGTCAGGAGCATGACGAGAGCTGCGTGTCAGTAGCAAACACTGGTTCGTCTGCGCCTGAAGAAACTAAGGTGCTGGACGACAGTGGAGAACAGAACGTTCCAGACGACATAGGGGCGGTAGACGTCAGCCCGTCCGAGAAAGATGAGGACGAATGTGCACTCGTAGAGGCTGACGAGGAAGAACGCAGTTTGGAGGACGCTAGTAAAGGCGCTAAAGACAGGCCTGATCTAGGTAGCGCATGTGAATTGGCTGACAATCAAAGTGATGTTGTCAGAGAGCAGAAACCTAGGCGACGGAAGCAGAATGTGCTTCCACAGGCGAAAAAGAAAGGAAAGCTCACGATAGAAAGCTGCAACCGGAAGAAAAGGAACCGCCAGTTCAGGAATGTGAGCTATCGCCACAAGGTGATAGCCAAACTAAAGAAACAGTATTGCCATCGAAAAGTGAAAGGCAAGCATAAGAAAGAAAGCTGCAACCGGAAGGAAAGTAACAGCCAGTTCCGAAAAGAGAGCTATAACCACAAGGTTATAGACAAGCAGCGCTGCCGCCGAAAGGACAGTAAAGGCAAGCTCGAGAGAGAGAGCTGTCACCGAAAGACGGTGAAAGGCAGGCAAAAGAAAGAGTGGTGCCGCCGAGAGATGAAAGACAGGCATAAGAAAGACGGGCGCTGCCGAAAAGAGAGAAAGGGCAAGCGCGCGGAGACGGGTTGCCACCATCGGAAGCGCCAACGTCGCCGGCAAAAGGACCCTAGTAAAGTCAGTCACGTGGTTAGCCCTGAAACTAACGTCAGAACCAGAGCTAGAGAAATGTGCGAGGCATCACTATCGCGCAAAGCGAAGCGCATAAGTGGGTCGAGGCACATAGATCTTGGCAGTAATATAAACTGCAAAAAGAAATCGTACGAACATTCGCGCGGGAAATAGTATCTTGGGAGGAAACCGAGATACAAGAGAGCGCTGCCCGTGAGGCGAAAAATTAAGGAGCGGGATAAGTGTGAATCTTGCCGCCAGCACAGAGAGAGCGAGACGCGCAAAGACGCGTGTTCTCAGGACGGCTCTCTTTCCGCTGCAGTCACGGGAGAAACCGCGCTCCCACAGAAAGCGGCACGCGCGCACAGGGAAAACGCGAGGACGGCTCAAAGAGCGAAAGATTGTACGAGGCCGCCGTGACAGGGGCAAGAAAATTTGCAAGAAACCGTCTAAGCACAGTTATCGCGATGAAAAGCCGCGTGTCAGGATAACGCTATTCGGTGGGCGTGAAATCAAAAGGCCGTGTAGATGCGAACCTCACATTCAGCGGAGAGGCAAAAAGGTGCGCGAGAAATTGAAGACTCGTGGGTCTCACTTGCCACCACGAACAAAGAGGAAGAAAGAACGGTCCCATCGGAAGCGTTGCGCACTCGCTATGGGACGTCGCGACTGGCGCGCGAAGCGCAAAGAAGGGGACAAGTCGGAAGTGAGTGAAAGCGAATCGTTCTCGTACAGTACCTCCCCTAGAAACTGGAAAGACAACTACAGAGAGAGAGAAAAGTGCGTATACCGCGAAATAGGCGTAGATATTAGCTACCACGGTAGTAGAGAGAGAGAAAAGCGCAGCTACAGCGAAAGAGGCAGAGACATTAGCTTCCGCGGTAACGGGTGTCGTTTAACCGAGTAAAACGCTGTCGCGGACGCACTAAGCCGTGTGTTCTAAGCAAGGCTGCCTTCGCCTCCTCATAACTTATATTTTGTATCTTCGCAAACAGCTATTAAGTTCGCACGTAGATCGGGGAAAAATTAATGTCCTCATTTGTGGCCTCAGCTGAGTGTTCTTCTGGCCGAGTGATCTCAAGAGAGCGAATTTGCTTTGCATTCATTTTATTCCGTGTGTTACATGAGTTTGACACTTTGTTTGAGTTAATTACTTTGGAGTTATTGTATCCCACATGTGTCTCTTGTAGAAGAGGGAACAAAAAGGGGACAGAAATATAGCCAGCAGAGTTTTTTTTTACTTTGAAGTCTGGTGTTTTGACGGGTGACGGAGGGCACTTGCTCGTGTTGGGTGTTGCCTGTTGTCGGTCGGTTCTTGGCAAGATGCAGAATGATCAACGACCGATGCTGAGAAGCAAGCTCTTCCGAAGGACCGAGCGAAGCTGATCCAGTCACCTGGGCGACAAAGCTGCGGAGCAGTGACCCTGTCCTCACGAGCGGGACCCGTTCTCGGAAAGGAGCCTGGAGCTACCTGCGGCTGAACACCGGACGAGAACTTGGAGGCGCCTGGCGTACGAGCGCGCCCCGCATCCGAGCCCCGCGGAAGTAGCTCGTCTTCGTGGCGCATTGTCTGGCGGCGGTGGTGCTGTAGTGCCGGCGCCCACATTTCGCTGGCTGGCCTCTCCGGAATCAAGCGCTGCGCGCCCGCCGTCGCTCAAAGCAGGCCCAGACACTCCCGGACATGTCGCGACGTGCAGCGTGACTCATCCAGCCACGCCGGCGCCGACACGGACCCTTCCTCCTCCCCTCCTCTCCGTCGGTGCGAACTCCTCCGACGCTCGCCGGCTCTCGACCATTGGTCTAATTTGAACGGTGGCCAGTGCCGTGACCTGATTGGAGGATTTGAACGGCTGGCTGCCGTAACCGTTACCAGTGGCTTTAAAAGCGGAGCCGCGCTGAACCCGAGAGTAGACGGGCAGCAGAGGAGCCATCACGCCGGAGCTACGCTCGCCGCCAGGGCCGCCCTTCTTTGTGCTAGCTCGTGGTGCTCTTGGCCCTTGTATCATGTAAAAGCCCTTGTACATACTGTACATAAAAATCATTTTACTCACCGTCGCCTCGACCGTTTCCTGGCTCGGACACCCAGTCCCAACAAAGCAAAGACCTGTACGCTGGACGTTCCCTTCAGGGCAATTGTTTCGGAGCTGGACACCTGGCAGCATGCTGTTTCCGGATTTCTTCAGCGTCATCGGGTTTCTTTAAGGTTGTTCGACCGATTTTTGGTGAAGAACTCTACAGATCTTGGGAAGCTGCTCTCACAGGTAGAGTAAAAGAGGAATTTCGCCTTCAGCTTAGATTAGTTTACTTTAGTTTACTCTTTACCCCATGCACAGCTTATGAAGTATGTGAAGGATTGCATCATCGAGGATAATGATGAGGTTGTGTTTATGACAGAATATGTTATTTAAGTTGAAAGTTTCCTAGAGCTCCTATCATTTTACCTCGACTCGACCTTCGTCGGGTGGGGCGAAAAGTGTACGTCCAGAGGTCTGGCGTCTGCATTGGATCCCGTGTCGCACCTGTTTTGAGCGACATATTCCTAAGCAGAATGGGCGTAAAACTAGCTGAAGATCTTGCTGATCTTGCAGAACGAGTCTTCCGGTACGCTGATGAATTTTTGATTCTCCTAAAAGATGGCTCCTCCCGGGGTTGTCCCGGACGTCGTCAAGATGTTCAAGGAAAGGGGCGACGGTCTGAAGTTCACATTTGAATTACCACAGCCATGCTCCATCCAGTTCCTAGGCCTGACGATTGGTTGCCATGAGAGTGGGGTGTGCTGGGAGTGTCGCCCAAGGACGGAACAGCCCCTCCTCAATCACAGATTTGTCATTCTAAATTGGTAAAGGCAGGCATTGGTACTTGTTACTAAAAGCCTCCTTCTCAACATCCTGCTGCCACAAGGTTGAAACAAGCTTCCTGGGACAAATACGCAGGCTTAAGGAAGCAGGTTTTCCTGATCAGACTCTGGCTAGAGTCACTAAAAAGATCTTGGCCAGGACAGGTAGGCCCGCGGTCATCGTCAAACAGAATTCCGCGAAAAAACAAATGGTATGAATTCTGTACATCCACGGCATTTCACATCGCCTAAATAAAGTAGGGGCGAGGCACGAGGAGAATGTTGTTTTCGCTGCGAATAATAAGCTTGCTGGTGTGTGTGCAGAGCTGTGCGAAAAAAGCTTGAGTGAGGTGGTGACCGCGCAAGGAGTAAATGTACGATAGCCCAAGGAAATAGGCTCACAGATTGACACAGGTGTTGTGTATAGCGTTCCGCTTTCATGTGGGAAGAATTACATCGGCCACACTGGTCGATGTATCAATGAGCGTCTAGCGGAACACCGCCGATCTTTGAAAGGCGCTGTGTATTCAACCTCTCCTTGCATTGCAGGGGCTGCAAAGACTGCTTTTCTCACTTAGACAGGACAAGCATCTTTTTGAGGCACAGTGATAAGTTATGCCGGGAGCTGATAGAAGCTTACTTGATTAAGAAAGAATCAGACGCGTGTGACGCACCGCCGTCTGTCAGCCTGCAGGATGAGAAGGTTCCTTTTCTGCGCAGTTTCTTGAGTGCGAGTAGACAGTACGGGGGTTGGCCTGATGCGATTGCATTTGTTTTCCTGCTGTTGTTGTGTTCTTATATCACGCAGGAATGAAACGCTATTAAGCATGAAATGCTTTTAGCCCCCGTTGTCGGCAGTGTGGTGACGTCACGCCGAGACCGAGATCCACTCATCCGGGCATTGAAATCCACTCATCCGGGCATTGAAATCCACTCATCCGGGCATTGAAATCCACTCATCCGGGCATTGAAATCCAGTCATCCGGGCACTGAATTCCAGTCATCCGGGCTCTGAAACGAGAACATCCGGGCACCGTACGAGACTTAACGAGAATTAACGAGACTCTGTAAGCCCTCCTACGCGACCGGCATGCAAGCGCCGGTTGGTCTCCAAAGGAGTCACAAAAAATAACTACTGCCAGTGCCTTCTCAATGTTTATCAAGATATCAGTCGCTGTGCGTTTGATAATGCACGGAATTATAATTTCCGATTTCTAATAACGCGTGCAAAAAGCACATAAATGCCACGATACACTTCGTTGTCATACGTGATCTCCTAGGGGCTTCGCGCATCGAAGCAAAGCCGCGCTGGCGCACAGGGGCCCGGGGGAGAAGCGCTGCGTTCAAAGGGCAAGGCATCGCGCCGAACGGGTGGTGGCGTTCCTCCCTTCCTTTACGGTGCGGTTCGGGTGTCCACCGAGATGGCAGAGAATTACTCCAACATTTCCTTTCCTCAAAAAACCTTGCGTTCAAATGGCAAAGCATCGCGCTGAACGGGTGGTGGCGTTCCTCCCTTCCTGTACGGTGCGGTTCGGGTGTCCACCGAGATGACATTAGGCCCGTAAACATTTCATGCTTACTCTACTCTCGGTTTCGGGAGAGGCAGAGAATTTTTTGCTTCCTTTGCACGCGTGTAAATCGGTTGCTGTGTGTCCTTTTATGTTTTCTTACGCCTTTAAACCTTCCTTTCCGTGAGTAAAAATTCAGTTGATAGTCTGCGCTTGTGTTATGTCTCCTCGTTCGCTTTTGCCATCGTTTTAAGCATGAAATTCTTTTAGCCCCCGTTGTCGGCAGTGTGGTGATGTCACGCCGAGACCGAGAGCCATCATCCGGGCACTGAAATCCACTCATCCGGGCACTGAAATCGAATCATCCGGGCACTGAAATCGAGTCATCCGGGCACTGAAATCGAGTCATCCGGGCACTGAAATCGAGTCATCCGGGCACTGAAATCGAGCCATCCGGGCACTGAAATCGAGTCATCCGGGCACTGAAATCCAGTCATCCGGGCACTGAATTCCAGTCATCCGGGCTCTGAAACGAGAATATCCGGGCACCGTACGAGACTTAACGAGATTTAACGAGACTCTGTAAGCCCTCCTACGCGACCGGCATGCAAGCGCCCGTTGGTCTCCAAAGCAGTCACAAAAAATAACTGCTGCCAGTGCCTTCTCAATGTTTATCAATATATCAGTCGCTGTGCGTTTGATAATGCACGGAATTATAATTTCCGATTTCTCATAACGCGTGCAAAAAGCACATAAATGCCACGATACACTTCTTTGTCACACGTGATCTCTTAGGGGCTTCGCGCATCGAAGCAAAGCCGCGCAGGCGCACAGGGGCCCGGGGGAGAAGCGCTGCGTTCAAAGGGCAAGGCATCACGCCGAACGGGTGGTGGCGTTCCTCCCTTCCATTACGGTGCGGTACGGGTGTCCACCGAGATGGCAGAGAATTACTGCGCCATTTCCTTTCCTCAAAAAACCTTGCGTTCAAATGGCAAAGCATTGCGCTGAACGGGTGGTTACGTTCCTCCCTTCCTGTACGGTGCGGTTCGGGTGTCCACCGAGATGACATTAGGCCCGTAAACATTTCATGCTTACTCTACTCTCGTTTACGGGAGAGGCAGAGATTTTTTTTAAGCATGAAATGCTTTTAGCTCCCGTTGTCGGCAGTGTGGTGACGTCACGCCGAGACCGAGAGCCATCATCCGGGCACTGAAATCCACTCATCCGGGCACTGGATTCCAGTCATCCGGGCACTGAAATCCACTCATCCGGGCACTGAATTCCAGTCATCCGGGCTCTGAAACGAGAACATCCGGGCACCGTACGAGACTTAACGAGATTTAACGAGACTCTCTAAGCCCTCCTACGCGACCGGCATGCAAGCGCCGGTTGGTCTCCAAACGAGACAAAAAATAACTGCTGCCAGTGCCTTCTCAATGTTTATCAAGTTATCAGTGGAGCTGTGGGTTTGATAATGTAGAAGAACTTCTTGCTGGGCGAGTTGGTGCATAGCTTTCTTGGGATGGCGTTGCGCACACGAACAAACGTACACAGGAAGAGGCAGAAGACAGAAAGAGCGCAAACTATCAACTAGATTTATTGCTTTCGCAACAGAATATATATGCAGCATACACACGTGCAAAACAGAATAGGGAGAGGGAAAGAAAGGACAGGGGGGAAGGGGATATCAAGTCAGGCCTGCATAGGTCAGCGAAAGCTACGGATAAAATTCCTTTCCCTATCATATAAGGTGACCGAGGTATCGCTAATACAATCTCCGCCTTTTTCCCTGATGTGGAAAGCTTCTAAAAGTTCGCGGGCTATTTTGCTTTTGCTCTTGCCCAGAATCTTGATGTAATTGAACATCGGCTCACAACCAGAGCATGAAATGCAATGGGCAGGCAAGTTCGCCCCGTCTCTTTTTCTTACAGATAGAGCATGCTCCCCTGCGCACTCATTTATGCAGCGTCCAGTTTGGCCGACATACACGCGTCCACACTTGAGCGGGATTTGATACACCACGCCCGTGGCACATTTGACATATTGTTCTGCATGTTTTATTGTACATGCGCTCCGTGGGGCTCCTTCCTCGGCGATCCTGGGGCATAACCCAGCAAGCTTTTTTGGAGCGGACAAAACCACCGGAACACCATGCCTGTTTGCCACTTTTTTTTTTTTTTTAAATTGTGGGCGACTTTGTGCATGTAAGGAAGCACCGTCGGCTTCGCACTCCGCAAGCGCTCAAGGTCACAGCTATGCTTGCCTTTCTTTGTCTTCTGGAGAAGGTTCTCGGCTACCGCTGTGATGAGCGAGCAGGGGAATCCGGCTGAAAGCAGCCTGGTGATCTGATTATGGAAGCGATGCTCAATTACATCAAGATTCTGGGCAAGAGCAAAAGCAAAATAGCCCGCGAACTTTTAGAAGCTTTCCACATCAGGGAAAAAGGCGGAGATTGTATTAGCGATACCTCGGTCACCTTATATGATAGGGAAAGGAATTTTATCCGTAGCTTTCGCTGACCTATGCAGGCCTGACTTGATATCCCCTTCCCCCCTGTCCTTTCTTTCCCTCTCCCTATTCTGTTTTGCACGTGTGTATGCTGCCTATATATTCTGTTGCGAAAGCAATAAATCTAGTTGATAGTTTGCGCTCTTTCTGTCTTCTGCCTCTTCCTGTGTACGTTTGTTCGTGTGCGCAACGCCATCCCAAGAAAGGGTTTGATAATGCACGGAATTATAATTTCCGATTTCTAATAACGCGTGCAAAAAGCACATAAATGCCACGTTACACTTCGTTGTCATACGTGATCCGGGGGAGAAGCGCTGCGTTCAAAGGGCAAGGCATCGCGCCGAACGGGTGGTGGCGTTCCTCCCTTCCTTTACGGTGCGGTTCGGGTGTCCACCGAGATGGGAGAGAATTACTGCGCCATTTCCTTTCCTCAAAAAACCTTGCGTTCAAATGGCAAGGCATCGCGCTGAACGGGTGGTGGCGTTCCTCCCTTCCTGTACGGTGCGGTTCGGGTGTCCACCGAGATGACATTAGGCCCGTAAACATTTCATGCTTACTCTACTCTCGTTTACGGGAGAGGCAGAGATTTTTTTTTTGCGCTGCTAAATATGAATCCATACCAACTAGCCCAAATTTCTGTTCTTATTTACAATCAAGCCTGAGAAATGCTATTTCGGTTTTGAGGGGCTTGTTGTCAGCGCATGTTGTCAGCATGTTGTCAGCGCGCGCGGTATTCTTCCAGATCCCGACAAGACCGCTGATGTCGCCAGTTTCCAAGCCCCACTGACAAAAAGTGTCTTCGATGGTTTTTGGGGCTGTGCTCTTACTACACAAGAATATACGTTGTGGGGCTGGTTGGTTCATACTCAGATTTCTTTTATGCGCACAGAAAGACGACACAATAAGGCAAGGTAGACAGGACGGAGCGCAACCTTAAACTTGTTAGCCACGCGTTTGAGGTTATGAGCCACTTTGTGCTGATATGGGATGGCCACAGGTTTCACTTTCTTTTTTGCAGCTGCAACCATTGTCTGGTTCCTATTCCTTTCTTGTTTGATCTTCTTGAGAACAGCTTCAGCAACTGAACTGATTACTATCTGGGGAAAGCCTGCCTGTTTTTGATTTCGTACAGGATTTCTCCACAATAACTGGACTAATAACAGTACTAAACAGAGACTGCACACCCTTCTTGTGGGGAAGCGACCAAGAGGATGCTTTCGTGGAGCTCCACCACCGCCTGCAACGCCCACTGATACTTGCCCATTTCGGAGACGCCGCAGCAACAGACATGCACACCAATGCCAGCAATGTAGGCCTTAGGACGGTCCTGGTACAGTGGCAGGACGGTGCTGAATGAGTCAACGCTTACTCAAGCCGCACACTTCTGCGCTCGGAACGCTACTATTCAACAACTGGGAAAGAATGTCTTGCTGTACTCTGGGCCATCAGTAAGTTCCGCCCATACCTCTACGGAAGACCCTTTCACGTTGTCAGTGACCACCACTTCTTATACTGGCTGTCCAGCCTAAAAGATCCATCTGGGCGGTTGGCGAGGGGGAGCCTCCGTTTACAGGAGTACGACTTAACGGTCGTGCACAAGTCGGGGCAGAAGCACCAAGATGCTGATTGTTTATCATGCGCGCCAGAAATGCTGGTTTCACCAGAAACCATGCTGGTTTCGCCAGAAATCACTGAAGATTTCTCTTTCCTTGGTGCTGTTAGCGCAACCGATAAGGCGCGGCTTCAAAGGGCGGACCCAGAGCTAGCGCCGTTCATCGCGTACCTGAAAGGTTGCGATGATCCCGGTGTTCCTCGTGTTTCCCTTCGTGGGCTGCAGTCTTTAACTCGGAAAAACGGTGTCCTCTACAAGCGCAACTTTTATAGCAACACCGTAACATTTCTGCTCGCAGTCCCGACACAGCTGCGACCCGATCTCTTGAGCGGTTGCCACGACGAACCATCTGCCGTCTACCTGGGAGTCAATCGTACCTTAGCAATGATTCGGCAGAGGTAATACTGGCCCAGATTACTTCCACCAGTGCGGACATACGTCAAACCCTGTCGTTACTGCCAACGCCTACCCTTCAAACACGCCGGATTTATTCACCCCATAGAGCCTCTGAAGACTCCTTTTCAAAAAGTAGGAATGGACCAACTCGGCCCTTTCCCGAAGTCATCGCTGGAAAAGTTGGATTGCTGTCACGACGGGTTACTTGACGCGATACGCTGAGGCGACGGCCCTTGCAAAGGAAACTGCTGTCAAAGTAGCCACGTTTTTTGTACACAATATGGTGCTGCGTCTTGGCGCCCCTGCGGTTACCATTAATGACCGTGGAGCTGCTTTCGCGGCCCGCTTGACTCAGGCAGTCCTAGGTGTGACCCACACCAGCCATAGGCGCACTACGGCGTACCACCCACAGACAAATGGCCTGGTGAAACGCCTCAACAGAACCCTGGCCCACATGCTCTCCATGTATGTGGATGTGGACCATAAAAAGTGAGACCAAATTCTCCCATACGTAACATTTGCCTACAATACGGCCCTGCAGGAGACAACGCGGCTCACGCCCTTCCAGCTTATCTTCGCTCATCCAGTTATTACATCTTTGGATGCCATGCTGCCCGTCGACCCTCAGTGTGACCGAGAGCTTGATCTTGACGTCACCGCTTTCGTTCAGCGGGCTGAAGAAGCACATGAACTGGCCAGGCAGCGAATACATCGTCAACAGTACGTCGACGCTGATCGCAACAATTTCGAACGGCGATTTGTTACGTACCAGCCAGGCGACCACGTGTGGGTTTGGACACCAGTTCGACGCCGTGGGTTGTCCGAAAAATTACTTCGCCGATACTTCGGACCTTACCGAGTTCTCCGCCGCATTAGCGACGTGACGTACGAAGTTTCACCGGCAACCCCAGGCCGCCCATCGCGCAGACCACCGCATCCGGATGTTGTGCACGTCGTTCGTATGAAGCCGTACCACGACCGTCCTGTTGATTGTACTTGACGCTGAGTGCCGCCGCTTCTGTGTCGTGATAGCGCGTTCAACCCCTTTTTCCCACGTTAAAAGCAAGGTGAAACCACTGTGAAAACAGGCCGCATCGAAGCGATGCTGCAGACGAGGGAGGTATCCTACAGCTCAGAAGCGCTTCGCCATCTTGCTTGCGACTGCTCGGTAGCCTGCAGCAGTTCTTCTGTCCCCGATTGTGTGTCGCGTAATATGCGTGACAGTATTGAATAGTTAACTTTTAACTATCACTGTCAGGTTTCTTAACTAATGATAGGCGTGTAGCTCACCGTAATACTCGCATCAGTTTTTAGTATTCCGGAAACGCTTCGGAGCTGTGCCTAAGACATTTTGGCCACATGGCGCCAAAATGCACATGCTTTCGAGAAGCTTGGTGGCAAAGCAACCTCGCCAGCGCACGTAACTCGTCGGAATAATCAAACATTTTTGGGCCACGGCGCCGGGGGTAACCGAGTTTTAAAAATTCTTAATATGATATGGACATTACTTATGGTGAGCTACACACCCTTCAGTAATAAAAGAGCCTTACAGTAAATGGTTAACTATTCAATATTAGTTAACCACTCTGCTAGTTAGCATGCCTTCGCTGTATTCTGAGGTACTACGCCGCTGAGAATGCTATGGTGAAGAAATCGCTTTTCGATTTCAAAAAGCATATTTTTAAAAGTAGTTTAATGTCTTAGGTGAAACACCCTGTATATGCACATTCACATGGTAGGTTCCTGGCAACTCGGTGTGCAGGTGAGCAGCCTGCCAAATGGCACGCTTCAGAAAAACAAATTAACCAATAAAGAAAACAAAACAGATTAACAAAAGAGATAAAAAAAAAACAGCTGCTTTAGTGCGCAGCTTAGTTTGTGAACCTTCCATCAAGACACAAAGGGCGACGCTTTCTAATTAGACATCCTATCTCCTCAGGTCACATAAAGTTATGGCGGCTATCACAAAAACGTGGCTAGACGCGAAAAAATGTCGCTACACCGCCCCTATTCCAGAGCTAACTCTAGAAAGAATGAGGGACATTATGCAGCCATCTTGGCCTGTAGTCACGAATCGTTTCAACAAAGTGCTCGTATCTCATTTTTCGGAGATTGATAAGAATTCAGCGGATGGTATGGGTGAAGCCGAGGTGGCCAGCTGATGGCTCATTGTGTGAAGCCTGTGGATTTTTGAAACCAGGATTCGCAGGGATGACGACAAGGTTGGCGGTCTTACTAGGCGCGAAGCATTCCTTGACAACTCGCTTCTGAAGACAAAAGGGTGGCTAATTTACGTCTTAACGCTTCTGGAGCCCAAAAGTCTTTTTTTCCAGGCATTCGAAGAGGCGCTACAGCTCAGGGTTTGTACGTTGGTGGCGTTACGCGATATCACTAGTCGTTAAAGATTCAAGAAAGGCGTCTTCGTCGTCGCCTTCCGGCTGCTTTTGGGCAGAGGCTCGCGATAGGCAGTCTGCAGCGATGTGCTTCCGTCCAGACTTGTAGACGACGGTGGTGTCGAGCTCATGGAGGCGCAGTCCACACCGAGCGAGGCGGTCGGAGGAATCCGTCAGATTGATACAACAGCACACTGCGTGGTGACGGTTGACGACATGGAATAGTCGTATGTACTGGTAGGGGCCGAATTTCTCGGTACTCTACATGACGCCGAGGTACTCTTTCCCAGTCATCGAATAAATATCCTCGGGCTTTCACAGAAAACGAATAGTTCGCGGTATTACTTTCTCCAAATCAAAGCTTTTCTGATTGAAGCCGCCGCCCAGGCGCACGCTGCTTCTGTTGGTATGAGGGGAGCCTCGCTTGTTGCAAACACAGCGGAAGTGAAATGTCTTGTGCACCACTTCAAAATGCTATTCACAGGGCAGCCAGTTCAATCAAAACTTGGGCACCTTCCGCTCTCACTGCGACCACTGGTCTCGGAAGAGCGCCGTCGGTTGGAAAATCTGGAGATGATAGAGAGGGTGGAGGCATCAGGATGGGTGTCACCTATAGCAGTTGTTCAAAATTAAGAGGGAGGTATTCGTCTCTCTTTAGACCTTCGGCTGGCAAACACAGCTGTCGTAGCAAACAGCTTTCCACTTCCTCATACAGAAGAACTATTGTAGAGCCTCTCTAAGCTGGACCTCGCATCCGCTTACCACCAGGTCCTGCTGTATCCAGCAAGTCGTGATTTGACAACATTTCGAACCCACGAAGCCATTTTTCGGTTTCAACGAGTATGCTTCGGGCTAGCTTCCGTGCCTTCTGCGTCTCATGGTGTAATGTCCAAAATCCTGTGGGGACGTAGGGTCGTGATTTTCTATATTGGTGGTATTATAGCCTTAGAGAGGGGATTGCAGCAGGGCCGCAAGGGAAACCAGAGTGAATGTTGGCGGCCTTGTGCGGGTAACAAAAACCTAAAACTGCTTTTAACGATGGTCTGGCGTTCACTTCCCCAAGAAAACTGAGCAGCAAGAAGAACCCATCGTCTTTCCGCCTTGATGACGGCAAAACATGGAACGCTTCGAAGCTGTCGACGATTCCATGAGCCTCTGCTGCCCTTTGTGGTTGGAGAGAAAAGAATGGCAGGAGTGGTACCACAAGTGAAAGCAGCTCAACGCCTACTGTGGAGGGCCCCATTCCGGAAGCGGCAACTTCGGGGTCTTCAGCTGTGGCTACAGCGAAGCAGCCGCCTATGGCACACGTAACCTGCGGCGAGCCAGATGTGATTTCACTTGCAGCCAGTGGTTTTTCTGAAGCAGAGACACTGCAGCGTAGGGCACAGCCACCAAGGAACAGACGACCCTCCAATCGCTATGGATACCAAGTGTTGGAGGAGAAGTTGTTTTGCTGTGAAAATAGCGGCATTTCTTGTTTATTTAGTTGCTTGCATTCGTGCGCAGTTAAGTGTATGGTACAAGCACGTTGTCATTACTGTAAATAGAATTTGAAGTGCAAGCACTAACACACTACATTACCAACCCATGTAGCTGTTTTTTGTAAGAAAGTAAATATGTTGTGTATTTGGATTTGGTTCTGGTATTGTCGTGACCGTACTTATGGGCACGTGGGCCCGATCAAGCAGCTACCGTTAACAGTCGAAAAGGCCGACGACCTCGCGACGGCGGTGGTGCAGTGGGGTGCTTGGACTGCCCCCCTCCGAGCCTAAGTGGATTAGTGCAGCGGAATTCCTTGAGCGGAGGTGACCACGGCAGCAGCGGCAAAGGCAGGAGACGCGCCGGAGGTATTGTCAGAGCAACCACAGCGGAAACGGAGGCGACGTGGCGGCGCCAGTCACGATGGCTGTTAATTGAAGACTGCTGTGTTCCCGACTCGTGTTCTGGACAACGGGCGGGGAAGCAAGTTCATTCACCTGCTGGAAGACTGCGGGAGATTCCTTTCCAGCCGGGCTGGATGAGTCAGCATCTCCCCCTTCCCATCGACCCAGCTGCGAGAGAGTGGAACAGCCCACACCTGCCCTGCCGTGGGTGGTAACACGAATGTCCCCTTCGGTCCATCCGATTGGACAGTGCTCTTCGAACATTATTCCTCAGCCAGGGATCTGGGGAATCCGAACCATATTTAACTCGGCTGTGAGTGTGGCCGAGAAAAGCCTGCTAGCTCCAGTCGACTACGGTTGACGAAGACGTGCCCTTCCACTGAGAGCCATTCTCAGTCCCGCTCTATGTAAAGAATGTAAATAAGTCTGTAGTTTTTCGTTACCTTCCTCTAAACCCTCATCCCTGCATTTCCCTCTCTCTCTCTCTCCTCTAAACCCAGTCTCCCATCCTCCTCGTCCCATCACCGGTCTCCGGCCATGCTACCCGGGTCGCAACAGTATGTGATTACCTGCCGCCAGAGGCACCCGTCTCGCCCTGCGTATGTTAGCAACTGTATGTTGAATTAACGGGTAATTTGTAGGTTGCTAGTCGGTATGTGTTGATCTGTGGCGCACACTACAACTTTCTTGAGCTGTGGCATAGTAACTAGCCGAATAAAACAAAAGGGACAACGAAAAGATGCATAAGGGACACGCGCTGGGCACGCGTGCGTGCATGCGTGCGTATATGTGTGGGAATGTGTGTTTGTGTGTGTGTGTGTGTGTGTGTGTGTGTGTGTGTGTGCGTGTGCGTGCGCGCGCGCGCGCGTGTGTGTGTGTGTGTGTGTGTGTGTGCGTGCGTGCGTGCGTGCGTGTGCGTGCGCGCGCACGCGTGTGTGTGTGCGAGCGTGCGTGGGTACGCGCGCGCGCGTCGGTATCTTTTAGTTGTCCCTTGTGCATTATTGTGCAAGTTACCATGTCGCAGCAAGTTAACCAAAAGCACCAACCTGCCCGAATTTCTTTAATCGCGCCCCTTTCTTCAGCGGAGCAGCAAAGGGTACACTGACGATAGAGTAATTCGCTAGTGGGTGCATTAATGCATGCAGCTTGCGACCGCCGACACCAGCTTCCAAGTCAATGGTTCTTGTCCTCGCATTGCTCATAGGCCTTGGGGCATTGTCTCGACTTCGGGTGCTATGATCGCGGCTGGGGCACGTCGCTCTGATCTCGCTGGGCGCCGGCGCCCTTGTCATGGCGGGTGTGCTCGACGTCAAGCTTCTTTGCGGCTTCGTCACAGGTGCAGCGTCGTCATGCACAGTGGTCTGTAGAGGATCTTCCTTGTTTCACCGCCAAGCAACCTCATTTTCAAAGCTCGCGTTCTTTAGTTTCCCATACGGAATCTTGGACGTATTCTGGGAATGGCTGCTGCGCAGGTGCGCATGGCGAAGCAAAGCGCGCAGTCCATGGCGACCGGGGCCGCCATCAGCGGCTTGGCATGTTTTTGGCGCGACGCAGCTAAGGCTCCAGGTTCGTGAGGTTGCTGGCAGGAATGTGGTCCTGGTTCGTCGTAGAAGAAAGCTTAGGGTGCGAATTTTCGTTATTGCCACGGGGAAGTGGCCGACCTCGTCGCAGTGAATCCAGAGTGGGCGACGCTGGTCGGTTTTCTTAAGAGATCTTCATTCCTTGGCGGAACTTGCTGATACACGCGAGGTTGGGCGGGTGACTGGAGATGCTAGGAAGGCGCTTGGGCTCGTTGTTTTGAGCTAGCCAGTCACCTTAGTCCACAGCGGTGGCGTCAGTCGTGGCCTAAGGCTGTCGGGTTGGCCTTAGGAACGGCCAATTATTGTCCAACATCTTCGCGGATGACGTCCGTGAGCGCTGCCACCTGAGGCTGCGTTGGCGGTGACAGGAGTTGGTGCAGTTCTTCGCTGACGGCTTCACGAAGAATCATCTCCGGGCAAGTTCAAGCTGCTCGCAGACGTTTTGGCCGGGAGGATGACATAGAGTTGGGCTAGGCGGTTGCGTTGACGGACTCAGGCATCAAAGACTTTTTATACAGTAGTCGCTTCTCTAATGAATTCGGCAGCAGTTTTTTGAGGGTTGCGTGGAAGGGCAGGGAACATTTCCTACCTCACGCCTTGCATCAATAGCTTACTTTCTTTTCCTCCTGAAATTCTAGAGGCCCGTGTACTGTGCGATGTCAGTGCACGTTAAACAACCCCAGGTGGTCGAAACCTCCGGAGCCCTTCACTACGGCATCCCTCATAGCCTGAGTCGCTTTGGGACGTTAAACCTCAAGAAACCAAATCAAACCATCTTTTCCTCCCTTATATGAGCATTGTTCAACCGGAAGAGACGTTTCATTTCCTCGGTATGTATAGAGAGGGACTCAATTGGCTATTGAATGGGTGAGTATAGCAGTAGCTCTTGTCTCTCCTTTCGTACGACACTCGTGTATGTCGTCAGTAGCTTTCACAAAACGTTTGAAAGCCTCGCGCCGGTGGCTTAGAGAAAAATGAAATAAAAATTTTAAAATTAAGGTAGCATGAATCACTATTGCATTTTCGGCTTAATGAATCGCAGGAAAACTCTTTTTTTTTTAATTTATAGTGTTTTTGAAAAACACCCCACGCAACTTCTTCAGTTATTGTATGCAAGCTTCCATGATCGAATCCTGTAAATTTGGGTTCATCTTTAGCTGCAGCTCAAGGAGAAGTGTTGTGATTGTGGCAGTATGCATTAAAGTCAATACTGGTGTGTTCACTGTAAACACGCATTGCTTTCAAACAAGCGTGCGCTGAATTAGCGTAGACGGAGATAGGACATAATTGAAAGAGCAGGCGCGCCCTTCGTCCTCTCCTTGTGGCCTTATGTTCATGTAAAATGAGCTTTTGCGTGAACTGAGTGCGTTCTTGGGATCTACAGCAGCGCAAAAAAGGGTATATTCAAGCGGAAGGAAGCATACACGCCTTCGTGCGTGTGTGTTTCCTTAGTTTTTGTCAGTGTGATTGTGATTCGAAGGCTCTCTACCTGGTGAGGCGCCGAATTATCTTCCTTAAGTTAAAAAGTGAGTTCCTTAATCCGAGCTGGTTTTCGAAACGTTAAAAATGTGTCTTCCGTGATTGCTAACTGGTTGCCTGGCTACGAGTGTACACAACCATTTCCTTTATGCCTTCATGTTATCTCAAAAACCATCCAATTGCCCCACCTTCTGCTATGCCTTCTGCTACGCCACCACTTTCAAGCGGAAAAAAATTGCAAATAACACCTTTCTAATAGTCGACCTCACTCTCCGTGACATCCGCATTCCAGCTCCCCGCCGGCCCCAATGGATGTGGTGTGGGACCGTGCCTCATTGTGCATCATGGCATCTCAGGAGGAGCGCCACAGGTGAGTCACTCAGTTGAGATTATATTTAAAAGAGCTACTACTGGGGCTATAGTTGGAAATACAATCTTGAAGGTATTGGTGGGCGCTATCAAAACACGGAAAAGGGACGAAAACACAGGACGAAGCGCTTTCTAACAACTGTTTAATCTCTGAAGAAAACTGACTATACACACATAATGACGTCATATCATACACAGAACAAGGAGGAACGCACGGCGCTAACAAGAATGAAGGAAAAAGAAAAAAAAATGCTTCGTCCTGTGTGTTCGTCCATTTTCCGCATTTTGATAGCGCTCACCAATACGTTCAAGAATGAGATTGTATTCTCAAAAGAGGAAGCCTTAGTGACGAGGTTGAAAAGGAGAAAAAAAGCTGCAGCTTAAAGAGTGCCCTAAAGAAAAGGGAAGAAGCGGTACTCTCTGCTCCTCTTCCTACGCAGGGCCTTCAGTCCATGGCTCTGTTGACGGCCAGTTATACCACCGGTAGGCTCGAACAGCCGTCTCTGCTCGGTCTGCTTAGTGCCAGTCAGGGCAGTCTGAGGGGAACGATGGGCAAGGTATACGGGAGTGGGCGCGGAGTGGAATTGGACACACCCAGAGTGAGTGATAAAGCGTGAATGGGGGTGCTGATAGCGGGATAAGCATCGGGGTACCCGAAGAGGAGGAATAGGCGCCTGTGATAGAGGCTTAGCTAGGTGTGCGTTTGTGATTGTCTCCACTGGTGGCTTCCGCCTTGGTCAGTGGGATGCGTGGCTGGCATAGTTCTTCTTTGTGGACGGTTGTGTTCTGTTCTGAGGATGCAGGTGCAGAGATGCGATGCAGCCGTCATCGTAGCTTATTGGTGGACTGGGTTTTGTAGGTAAAACATTACACTGAGTAAAGACGAAATTCCAGTTAGGAAAGGAGTGAGGGCATGAGACACGATCCCTCCAGTCTTTCTTCTTCGGTTTAGAGACGGCATTCAGAGACCTGGACGGCTACCTAGGGCTGCTCTCGTAGCCTAAGTAGCCTCGCTCGTATCCTGTTTCGTAGCCCAAGTAGTTTCACTCTCGTACCCGCACGTAACAAGGAGAATAAGAAGGAGGTGGAGCACATTCCGCAGGCACTCCCAGATCATGAATGGCTGTTTACCAATGTCCCCCCTCCCCTCCCGACAAAACTGTATAACAGCTGTATCTTACCGGTACTCACGTACATGGCAGAAACGGGGATGCTAAAAAAAAGAGCTCAACTTAAATTGAGGACAACCCAGCCAGCTGTGGAAAGAAAAATGATTGGTGTAACTTTAGGAGGGAGCGAAAGAGCATTATGAGTCACCGAACAAGCGCGGTATAATCGCGTTCTTGTGGAAATGGGCTTAGGTAGGGCATACATTGCGAAGGCAAGATAGCAGGTAGTCGTAAAAAGTTATAGATAGACTGGATTTCATGAGAACGCAAGCGTAGCATAAGTTGATGTTAGTTTTTGGGGATGAGGTGCTGTACCAGACATAGAACAGAGTAAATTGCAAGAGGTATGGGAGATGCCTTTGTTCTGGAGCGGGAGCAGTCAGTCTGAGGATTATGTTGGGAGGGGTCGTCTTCCAGATCATCGTCTGGTTCTTGATCCGCTACGGAGGGTTCGTCCGTCGGTATCGTGTCAGCTGGTAATGCCCGTATGGTTGCTGCTCTGGTAGGCGCGTCACAGACAGGGCTAACAGATGTCGAGAAAGGCTAGGTTGTGCCCAGCAAATTTTTATTTAGGCGTTATCTCGAAGTGTGCTTTAATCGGGAGGTGCGCTGCCAAATCATTCAAAAATAATGAAGAATCAATTCTACACAATACTCGGAGCCCACTCATAACCACCGAAGATGCTGCGAGCGCTGCCTTATTATGAACGAAGGTGGTGCTACCGTCAATGCATACATTAGGGCAAAGACCATGTTTTTGAGGCACAGCGAACACCTTTATCAACGTCACTCGTTTGAGAGAACGAGGAAACGCCGTTAATTCGCCCCTGCAGCTGAAAACCTTGCGCTGCCAGGAAGCGCAGAGTTGGAAGAGCGTATTTCAGCTCCTGTGATCCGTTCTTCGTTATCTTCGCCCCCACTGCCGTTAAACGTTGGGTCGAATGACCCAAAATTTAACGGCAGTGGTTAAACGTTTAACGGCAGTGGTTAAACGGCTTTAAAAAAAGAGAATAACCTAGGAGCTTTGGCAGTCATATCCGATGTCGAATTAGAAGCCGGGTGCTCTGCGCGAGCGTCCCGTACTCCACTCGCGGCTTCGACGGCGGTGGGTGGCTGGATGAATTGGAGACACGTCTGCCGGGATGTCACTAAGAAGGCTCTTGTCTCGGCTCCAAGGGGGAGTCCTGAACATGGACGACCGCATTTTCACAGGATTCCACGTGGTGGTGATGGGATCCCGGCAGTCAGAAAGCGAATGGAATGGCTTCGAAGACAAATTTTATTGTGCTAACTTGTGCCCCAAAACAAAAAATTTACTCGGCAGAGGCAGCTATCGGCGGTCGTTGAAGAAGAAAATTGCCGCGGCTCTAAGCAGCATGCTGTTTCAATCTCACCGGGAACCTTCGAGAAAACCAGAAAGGTCAAATACTGTAGGCTTGGAAAATATAGAAGTGGTTGGGCGCGACCACGATCATTCAAGATAAATTTCGTCGCTTCTAGGGTCAGAAATAGAGTGGTAAAGTGTGTGCAAGTGCAAACAGTGCAAGCATCTTTCGCGGCATTAAAAGGCGTTATCAAGGCGATCTCATATTAGTGCACGAGCAGGTATGTGCAGGGAAGTAACCACTGCATTTTTCTTGGAAACAATAGTATTGAGACGCTTTCTCGCCACCGAGTCGCTGTAAATGTTACGAGATGAAGCATGACCATTCCCACACACCACCAGACATTCAAAAAGGATGCGGTTCAACTACTCTTGAACCTGGTTAGAGAGCGAAAGCTATCGCGTATGGGGCAACTATAAGTGCCTCTGCGTCTGTAACGTTGAGTGTGTTCCGGACACTGCATACGCAGCGCACCCACCCTGCCACCCTGGCACGCGACATTTAATGGTTGATCGCGAGAGTTTGCTCACCCAATGAACGCTGCAGCCTTTTCCAACAATGCCGCGGGTCTGCCACCAAGTTGTGAGCGCTAACGCATGCAGCCCACATCTCTCTCTGATGACACCACGTATACCTATTAGCGCGATTCAGGCATCCACTAACCCAGGAAGCCAGTTATGCGCACTTCGTTTCCTTAAAATCACCGCGGTGTAAAAGGTTTACAACATTAATTAAAAGACTAGCGCATGTAGCTAGGACACAGACACAGAAGAAGACAGGACGAGCGCTGCAACTTCTATGTCTGTGTCCTAGTTACATGCTCTAGTCTTTTAATTAATGATGACACACCAAATAGCCCAGCTTTCCACCTTAACGTTTTCGACGCAAACGCCAATGAACAGTACGAATGCCGACGACCTATAGTTTCAGTTCCACGTTTCTGCGACAACATTTTCAATGTCAACGCATGCAGCGCTCATCCGTCGCTACAGCCACGTAGCTTAGACGACGATTCAGGTGTCCACTCTTCCAAGACGGCAGTTCTGCGGCTTTCTTTGCTTTCCAAATTCCCGCTCCATCCGTTTCGCAGCTTAAAGCGCGACAAAGGTGTCCACTCTCCCAGGGGGCCAGATATGCGCATTTCCTTTTCTTCCGAAGCTCAAGATCGTTCGAAGGTCAAATATGTACGGTCCGCGACTGAAGCCCGAGGTCCCGTAGTGAAGCTTTAGCTTCAAAACATTTGCCTGCGGGACTGCTTCACAATATTTTTTTCCCGCGCTCCCGCATTATGTGAACTTGTGCGGCCAATAGTACGCCATTAGGCGCCATGTTCTGCCCATACAACGTCTTTCTTGCGTTACAGGTACGCGGAATTAATGAAATCTGTCCTGGCGCCGGGCTACATGTACATCCTCACAACAGTAAGGCACGATAGCAACAGCTACGCAGGTAAGGAAAGCAACAATTTGTGCCGGGCATGTCCTGCTGAAAGGATTAGGGCTCCCTTGGCGGACAATAGCGTTATATTGCTCTGCGCTCGGTGCCATCTCTTCGATGTTTCTCGTTCCTTCATGTTCCTTTATCGATTACCTTTAAAAGCCTTGACACAAAGTGTTTTAATTCTGTGTTCTTTCTCTCAAAAACATAAAGTGTACCTTGCTAGCCGGCCAATTTTCCCCATGAAGAGTATAACTTCAGTATGATTACAACTAACGTTTTCGTGCTCATATGTTCATGGAAGAAAGCTCATTGTCAAAAGTCGCTTACTAGGAAAGGAATTTTCAGATGCAGAAAAGCAGTTAGGCTTGCGTTTTAGGTTTCTTCGGCCCTTGCAGGTGACGATGCAAGGGCCGATCAGTGTAATGTAAAATTTCGTGTACTGCTCTAACATTGGGCAAAGCGGAAACAAAAATGGGGAACAAAGCACCGGCAAGAACAGAGGTGTTGTCTGGTTCATGAGGTATAACGTCCCAAACGAACTTAGGCTATACGAGGCGCCAGAACTCAGGTGTGCCTGTGTGCCCGTGTGCGGTTGTTTTTCCTCCAATCTTCCTGCCTTCCTGCAACTGCTGCCTTCCTGTTAATAAGTCGTTAAATAATAAATCTGCATTACGGGTAGCTGTGTGGTTGATTTCTTTTCTCCGAGCTTCATGGGACTGTAGCTTCTAAGAAAGAAAACAGTACTTTTAATGACAAAGTGCCTTTTAGTTGACAACATAGACGCTTAGGCATGTTGATTAGAAATTATCGGTGCAGCGCATACGACAAAAGGAGAAGAGGCACAGACACAGCGCTGACACACGAGCGTTGTGTCTGTCTCTCCTCTCGTCCCCGTTGTATGCGCTGCACAGATAATGCCTATTAGCTCGCTCGAGATGATGTTTCTGCTACTTTTTCCAACCTAGTTTAAAAAATGACCACCCACTCTATTCGACTAGTGTAAGGCTACAGGCAGTATCTGTACCAAGTCATTGCTTTTATTTTGGTAATTTGAGAATTAGGAAATACTGGAATAAATTGCCAGAAAGTGCTGTGGAGGGTACGCAAAGTGTACATTAACTTTGATGTTTAGTTGTCTCCCTTTATTTGTGTACATGTGCTTTGGATGAGAGAACATCTTTCTTTGTGCGTGACTGCATACTTCGTGTCTGTACCCCAAGAATGTTTCGTAATCACTCCTGCATGAGCCCAAAAAGGGTCTACAGTACGTGTAAATAAATAATAAGTAAAAGAAACTAGGTTGGTTGGTTTATGTAGTTTAACGTCCCAAAGCAACTAAGGCTATGAGAGACGCCGTAGGGCTCCGGAAATTTCGACCACCTGGGGTTCTTTAACGTGTACTGACATCGCACAGTACACGGGCCTCTGGAATTTCGCCTTCGTAGTAATTCGACCGTCGCGGTCGGGAAAATAAACTAGGGTAAATTGCATTGATACCTTTAGTTGTACATTGCGATATAAAAAATTTCTTAAAATTTTGCTCACGTCCAAGAACGCCCATTTCAGTTGCTTAATACCGAATAACTTCAGCTCGCTTCATACTTTGGGCCCGAAATTAAGACAGCAAGGCTTAATTAGTTGTAAGTGATCATTCTCTTAAGCTGTCGCCAGCTTCCTTAAGCAGAACCGGCAGGGTAACCAGTTACGTACATAAGGAATTAATAAAGACATCACTGGTCAGAGCGGCGGTCCCACCAAAGACTGGCACTCGGTTTTTTTAGGATAATGATTCTGCCGTAAAAACGCTACCACGCCGTCAACGTTTTACGGCATGCCACAGATTATTTATTGCACTGTAACCTGCCCACAGCTACGCAGCAGTCTGATTATCGTGAGAAAACGAAGTGTGCTGGTACAGCACCATTGCTATGACCTGGAGCTTCTACAATAATTTCAGGTTCGTGTCGGCAAGTTCTTCAGTAGGGGCGCATTTGAGGACGCTCCTGCTGAGAATTCAGAGCACACAGTCATATCAAAGGTTTTCAATCCCGGAGACGTTTTTTAAAGCTAATATAAAAGGAACCACGACACTGTTTCTCTCGAAAAAAATTTAATGGCTTTTTATAAAATAGCCTAAATATTTTAGACTGGCAATTTGCGTTATTCATAATGGTAGAAAGTTACCTCATTAGGAATTTGTAACAATTTTGGAGCATTCAACATTTCCTTTTTTTTCTTTCCCCCAGTGCTCATTTTGACGCGAGATTCGTCTAATATTGTGTAATGTTGTTTCTTTTCGTCGTTCATTTTTTTCGGTATTGTGTGCTGAGTTGCGTGTGCCTCAAGGAGGTTTTTCTTTTTGTCAAAGTGTATTTTACACCCACTCCTGCTTAAGGCTTTGCAATAAAGCCAGCAGTCTTCTGTAAATAAATAAAATAAAATTTTTGTTATCAGATGAGGCGTAAGAAAATATGTGCTTACTTGATCAAGGCGGCTGCCTACAATAGTGTACCGGTTGAATCTTCAAAAGTACGTTGTTTTTAACGCTAGGCAGAGCCATTGCGCTGGAGAGTGAAGCAGTAATTTGCGGGCTCATTTGTCGCACTATATAGTTTAAGAGTAGAAAATTTCCTCCTACCGAACTAAAGAATAAAGAACACCTAGTTTCTGCCTGTCTGTGGTTTTGTTTAGGGCCACCCTTTGCCCCATATGCATTCCGTCGTTATTTTTTGCATTCTTATTACCAAAACAGTGACTTTCGGCTTTCAAATTACTTCCATATTTCTGTTTTGTGTTGAAACTGGGTTTTTTTTTTTCAGGCCCGCCGTACAATGTACCCGACTCGGACGTCATGGAGCTATTTGGTAAGACTGCAGTGTGCAGCAGTCGTGGTAATCTTTATAGCCAATAAACAAGATTCGGCTTGGAATTCCTGGAAGGCAACCAAACAAGCGCTCTCCAATTTCGACAATTAAGAAAAAGGACTATTGATAATGCATTGGAATTTTATTCCTGCAAGTAATCTCTGTTGGCATGAAATACCTTGTGCCACAGTGCCTCAAAATGCGAAATGCCCTTGTGGTAAAAATTGAGGGTCTTGGAAGTGAAACTTGTGTGAGTGCCTTCAACAAGTCTGTCTCATTTCAGTGGGAATTCCAATCAACGCGCTTTTCTAGGAAATTCAAGATGTGACAGACTTTTTGCACAATAAAAGGGGTCACTTTAACGTATGATATCCATGTCAACCTGAGCCCCTCCAGGGTTTCGCATTCATGTTAAGCAGGAGTGCACCCTCTCGCCATTAACCAGTGCTAGAACCTTCTGCTTCAGTGGCTTGTGTGCCCATTACAAATGCAGCGAGTACAGGCCTGCAGTAAAGGTTTGGACCGTCGGCAGTAGCTCGTAAAAAACCGCTCCGCGGCTTGTCCACCGCCTCGGTGTGGAGGAGCTTTGCCGGGGCGCCAAGAGTGTGGGAGTGTATTTGTTGCGTCTTAGCTTTCCGACAGTGAGTAGCGTGCTCACCTGCTTAAATTGAACGCCGTCCTTCCACAGTGCCGGTGAAGTAAAATTATTTTATCAGAAACGTGGAATGACGCAGGGAGCTAACAGTGTGGGTTATATATTCGTTTCATCGAGCTGCCGCCAGAAACTGGTTTTGTTGCTTGCAGGGCATCAGTGTATACTATGCAGTAAGTGGGGAAGGACGGCTGCGTAAAGCTAAGGGGTGAAACGAAAACCTAACGAAACTGGGAACAGACGCAAATCACATAAAAGGGGCCTGAAAGGACTCGAGTGCAGCGCACGGCTTTTCACTGGGCGCTTATCAGGCTTGAGACTTTTCTTGCTCGGTTTCTTCACTGGCGAAGAGGCCGCTTATCTTCGAGCGCTTCAGATAGATTCTCCTCTTGCACAGCGCGTGCAGAAGGTGAGCCTGCGTTTTGAATCGATGCAAGCGCCCTCGCACAGGAGCCGTGAACGAAGCAGCGACGCTAGCGCCGCACTTACTATCGCCAGTCAGCACAACTCAGCCATCATCGCCCGCCCGAGAGCGAGAGAGCCTTTCACGCTTTCCCTCTACACCTCCACACGAATCGCGCGTGGGAGACAGACACGTCACCACTCGGCCCGCGCGGTGGGCGGTATATTTTTGGCTAAGACTGTACCAATGAAGTCAGTATGGCGATCCTTAGTACGCAGCGAACGTTGCGCAATTGTTTTGCATGCGCTCATCAACCATCCCATGAAATTTCAGAAATGTTACTCCAGACTCTAGTCATCAAAAGGGTTGAAAATTGGGCGAGTTGGTACGAATTCATACTGGTGTGGCACCACAGGGACAGGGACAGAGACAGAGTGACAACAACACAAGTGCTCACTTGTGTTGTTGTCTGTCTCTGTCCCTGTCCCTGTGGTGCCACACCAGTATGAACTCTAGTCATCAGTTCACGCGAATATGTCCTGGAAAAGCACTCACCCCGTCGGTGGGATTGTAGTGAGTCAGTTCAGGTATAAATATATACAGTGTCATGAAAATCGTTTTCAATATAATTGAGCAGCAGAAAGTGAACAAGGACGTTGAAACATACAGACGAGGACGACAGCATCGTCCCCGTCTGTAGTTTCTTCAACGTCCTTGTTCACTCTCTGCTGCTGAAATACAGGGTCTGTTCTGAAAGTAGTAGGACTCATTTTTTCCTGGACGAACTGGCGGACGAGAGGCTGTCTGCGCGTGCAGGATCGTTGAAGGGGGATATTGGGAATGCTGGGGAAAATCGGCAGTAGGCTCTCGGCCGTTGAAGAGAGGAGGTCGCTTGTACTGTGAACACCTGTAGAAACGTCTCGTCACGCAGAATCGTCGAGCGTTTACCGGATCAGCAATACGCGATCAAATTTTGAGTAAATCTTGGTAAAACGGGCAAAGAGACTCACAACATGATTAAGAGAGCCTACGGTGACGCTTCCATGGGTAGATCAGGTGTTTTTGAGTGGCACAAGCTTTTCCGAGAAGGTAAGGAAAGAGTGGAGGAAGACGACCGCTCAAGACGCCCTTCGACCAGCAAGACCAACGAAAATGTGTAGCGAGTGAAACATTTACTTAACAGTGATCGTAGAATGAGTATCAGAATGATTGCTGAATACTTGAGCATTCCTCAAACCCAAGTTTTTGAGATCGTGACAGAAAACTTATCCATGAGGAAAGCGTGCGCGAAGTTGGTGCCGGGAGTGTTGCCAGAGGAGGAAAAGGCCAACCGGTAGGATCTTCTGCATCATGTGAATGAGGACCCCAATTTTTTGCCCAGCACAAGGCGGCAACGCTGCCTCAGCCCCCCTACAGCCTCGACTTGGCCCCGCCAGACTTTTTCTATTCCCGAAAATAAAATCGACGCTCGAGGTGAAACATCACGGATCGGTAGAGGTGGTTCAACAGGCCGTGACGAGGGAGCTAAACAGCATTCCGGTCCAGGCGTTCCTGGAGCCGTACGAAAACTGTAAAACTCATTGGCAGCAGAGTGTAGGTGCGGAAGGGTGCTACCTTCAAAAATTGTAATCGTTTGCACTATTCTCTTGAGTAAATTTTGTTTTAAAAAATGAGTCCTACTACTTTCAGAACAGACCATGTATATACAATCATGAACCAACTAGCTCACCAATCCACCTTATTAGTGGTTTTCAGGCCACATAATATTTAAAACCTCAAGTCTCAAGATATTGGCTCTTATCTCTGAACCTGAGGATCGTACTTTGATATTTCCACTTGGGCTTAAGTAGATCTTCTTCTCTCAAGACGCTGTCTAAGGTACATTGAGAAAGGTAGAGGTTCCACCTCATTGCCCTAAACGTGCAGGAAAATCGAACTGAAGTGCTTAAACAGCAGCCTTACGGCAGCGGCTCAATTCGGTGAGCCATGCATCTTTTAGCTTTTCATAGACTATATAATTCATCCCTCAGGGAGAGATTTCTTGATTGAAATAGACTTTATAACTACGCTACGCAAATTAAATTTGTAATCGCCTGAATTTTTCACATTGTTTGTCGGAACAAAATTTTGTTCCTGGCTTTAGTTAACTGAAATCATTAATGTTGCAGGTGACATCGCCACACTAAAGAAAGTGTCCGAATTGGTGAATGACGTCATCGTTACGGGCATCCCAAATCTCTACGAGGTCACATGGTATATGCGAGGATAATCACAAGGTGTCACCACTCCTCAGCTGTCGGCAGACTGCGGGACCTGCTGAATGTCTTCTACAAGAATCTTAGTCGTGTTAACCTTTCACATTGTGATTCTATGCAAGATGTCTGGTAAACAGCATTTGATAATCTGTTTCCGCAGTTTTCATTTCGGCGGGGCTTTATGCCTCATCATTTCTTCCACAACACCATGTTTTCGCCATAGTTTCAACATATAGTTCAGAATTGTTATATCAAGCCTTGCTATCTTGATAATAGAAAATTTCGTGCAAACGTTGAAGCGAAAGCTTCACTACGCTATATGCTGAGCATTTCGCCGGGTCAGACCCAAGCCACATCAGCGCATGCGCCGTTTCCATGGCAACCGGTTGCGCGGAGCCACAGGTGTTCTCCGTGCGCCGTCGCCCCCGCTGCGCCAGTCTTCTGCGCATCGCCGGGCCTGGCGTCATCACGCAGCTATGCGCCTCACTGCACATGCGCCGAGCTCTTTCCGCGGTGGCGCGCGCTGCTGCACTCGCTTGCAAGTGCGATTGTGAGCGTGCGCTCGCTTGTCAGATGGACAATGGATGAAGAGGCGGATTGCAAGCGTACGTACTCAGTATGGCATGAGCAAGGGCTGCGGGAAAATGCGCCGACAGATCCAAGTCGCAGCATGGTAAAAGACAAGCCGAGAACTTGAGAAGGAAGCGAGGAAGCCCAAACGTGCGGCCGAGACGCCCGAAGAACGGGAAGATTTGGTTTATTGGTTTATAGGGGTTTAACGTCCCAAAGCAACTCAGGCTGTGGGGGACACCGTAGTGAAGGGCTTTGGAAATTTCGACCACCTGGGATTCTCGAACGTGCACTGACATCGCACAGCACACGGGCCTCGAATTTCGCCTCCATCGAAATTCTACCACCACAGCCGGGTTCGAACCCACGTCTTTCGGGTCAGCAGCCGAGCGCAGTAACCACTGAGCGGCGGGAAGAATGGCTCGCCAAACGACAACAAGAAGCGGAGAAGCTACAACAACGACCCGTGAACGAAGCCACTGCCTTAACGTGCTCCAGAACAGCCGACTGAAACCGAGTCAGAAAGACGGACTAACCAAGTAATTCGCTCAGTGGACTGGGGAAGTTCACGGAAAACCCATTCGGCAGCGAGTGAGAAGTTTTAGCGGACACGCTAGGCTTAACCAAGCTAAAACACCACCAATTTTTTTATCACTTCAGCTGTGAAACATCTCTATCACAAGTCCCGTGTTCGGTGCAACAGCGAAATTGAGCACGAGCCCTCACACTATGCAAAGATTCCGGACTCTGTCAGTTCAATGTCCGGCGGCGCCTTGTTGCGGTCGCGCGCTTCAGTGAATGAGGCCAAAGAAGGCATCAAGGCACGAGGCGCACGGTGCACGGGCATCAAGGCACGAGGCGCAGCTCAGTGTTCTGAAAATAGTTTTCTCTGAGGTTTTGCCTTTCGCCCTTGTCGCCTTCAAAACAAGCCCAAATATTTGTTGTTTATCAACGAGACTGCAGAGAGCTCTCTAAATGCGATTGTACCATTGTGTTTCTCTTAATGCTCAGCTTGTCACGAGCATGATGTCTATATGCTCTCATTTCAGTAGAGAAAAAAAATTGGGTATCTCGTCATTGAGACTAGGTGAATTGAAGTGCATTTCAAGCACATTCGTAACCCTATCGATGATAGTGGAAGCCGCAGTCAAATATCGGTCAGGTTCCTTGGCTGCGGGTGGAGCCAACACCATTCTCTTCTTCGATCCGAGCAACCCGCATGGAGTCCCTGTGTGCTCCGCAGCTTCAAGCACCTCCGCAATGAGCCTCTTCTTTCCCACGCCAACAGCGAGTGGTGTCCCTACCCTAGTCGTACAAACGCTTGCTGAAGCATTGTATCAATATTTCCTTTCTGGGTTGCAAAAATGTGGCTAGCGTCTTCCACTGAACATATGTACACAAAAATTGCACACGATTACGTCACTTCCTAATGCAAAATATGAGCGCAGCTCATGAGCTGTTTCAGGTTTTCGATAGCTTGAGGCAAAGAATTTGAGCAAGACATGCATGTGTAATTGCAGACAACTTGTCATTTTTCACACCTATTCCTTCTTCAAGAAACACTCCACTAACAGTTCTTGATTGTCATTAAGGAAGCTTTCTGGACGGAGATATAGATGGATATATGCTCGGCTTGCTGCACGAATGCCTGGTTCTCAAAGACGAGGTCTGCGCAAGTATTTCGCGAGGTTGTCAGAGCTGTGAGAGCCGTTACGAGCGACAAGAACGGGATGTTCTCTCGCATAAGTGGTAAGAAATTCCCGCTTGTCTTTATATCTACATTAAAGTCCCAACCAACCCTGCCACCCTGGCAGGTGGCAGCGTTCCGGGCACAACCTTGTCAATGCCAAAGCATGCAGCGAACGTCTGTCACTACTGACACGTAGCTTAAAGCACGATTGAGGTGTCCACTGTTCTAAGAGGGCAGTTATGCGTCTTCCCTCTGGTCCAGGTGTTCACCGAGATGTGTGATACGGATACTGCGCATTTCCTTTACCCCAAAAATACAGAAGACACTTTGGAAATTCTAAAGTGTGCTTGGCGAAAGCCTTGTTTGTGGTCAAACCACTGCCGCTACCCCAAATCGCTTGGCAGAGAATCACTGGGCCGCTTCGGAGCCATGCGTCTCACTCACTTGACTGCAACGAGACGTCTGGCGAAGGAGCAGCGGTGTAGCTGCCACCGCCGACGCGCGCGCGCTCGTTCTATCGCAACTGTGTGACGTCATGGTTAGCTATGCACAGTCGCGCCCGCCACCGGCGCGCTGGTTGCTAAGGAGGGGAGGAGGTTGCCTTTTACTTTCTCCCTTCCAAGCTCCCGCTCCATTGCTTTCGCAGCTGGCTACAACGGAAAACGGCGACAGCGATACCGCGAAGCGCAGAAACGGGCGCCTACGAGCTGCGCTCTAAAACATGGCTGCCAGTTAAGAAGGAAACTTGTTTGAGCATTTTTTCGTGATATGCAAAAACAGAGCTGAGGCGCACGTGAAGAACTTTTCGATGAGCGCACATAAAACAATGATTGACCTCCATAGCACTTTCTCGCACTATAGCGTATAGTATGATTCAAAAATGTTAACGACTTGCCCAAAAACGTATTTGAGCAGCGTTCGTCCGTGTTTTTGTGTGTTCCTTCTATTTGTTTGTTTTTCTTCGCTGCCGGTATGAATCAAGAATACTACCAACTTGCCCAAAAACGTGTTTTACTCAACTAATCCTGAATATCCGCGGACGAAATTCCTTCTGCTAATTTTATTGTATGTTGACATAATACATGGCGCCCTTGTTACGTTCTTTCTTCCATCTCAATTTATGTAGCCCAATTTTCCTCCCTGGTGTCTTCCCAATTGATGCATAAAATAATATTCTATCCGTTCGCACTCAGAATTTACACTTTAAGACTCGCCGCATGGAGCATCCACTATCATGGGGGTAAGGTATCGGTAGTGCACGCGGGGACATTGGCGCCGGTCATTCTTTCTCAGCACCCCTGCCGCTGCCGTCTTTAATGGACCCCCCCCCCCCCCCTCGTCCGGCGGGAGGGGACGGAGGGGTGCACACTATGCGAAGTGTCACCTTTCGTGGAACGATGCGCGCGCGTGAAGGCGCCGGAGACGCTCGGGCGTCCATCGCCCTTTGGGGCTGATTCGCGCCGGCTATTCAGTGAGCGGTGAGAGCCGCCGCACGCTGATCGCCCCCTCGTCTTGGCGGACACCAGATATACGACACAAACTCGCGACGAACGTCTGGTTCGAAAAGTCTGCAGGATTCCTGAGGATTAAGCACTGCTGGACGGAACGGCGTCAGGGCGCCGTTGACGAGGGGGCAATAAAGATGAAGAATAGCCGGCGACAGCGCGGCTGGCCGGGAACTGCGAAGGCCTGAGTTGGGTGACGCTACGGACCGAGGGTCGGTGAGGCGCCGACTAAACAGCGTTGGGAAGGCTAAGTCGCCTTGGAACGCAGGTCCGAGCTCGGAGTGGCAGTTACAGCAGTAACTGCCCGTTTAAGCCCCATAATCCCCAATTCCGAGACGTCGCCAAGGTCGGGGGTCATTGGGGAAAAACAATGGCACGTGCTCGCACGAGTGTATTTTTGTGTTTGTTTTTACTGTTATTTGGCGATGGAATGTTCTACCTCACACGTGATATTGGTGAAAACAGCGCGAAAGAAGAAGCCCGAAGGCGAAACGAGGAAGTGACAGGAAAGAGCGCTGACTGACAACTGAATTTATTGAGCGAAACTCGCGCAATATATAGGAAGGCAGTGCCAAAGATAGTCAGATGCAGTCAACGTCACATGGTGCAAAGAGCCATAAAAGCGATAAAAAAACAAAACAAGGTGAAAAAGCTAACAGTGAACTGAATATCAAAAGGGATGGTAACAAAATGAAAACTACACTCAATGACTATACACAGTTAATGTCACATGGTGTAAAGAGCCATAAAAGTGATAAAAACATAACAGGGTGAAAAGGCTAAAAGTCAGCAGAATCTCAAGGGGATGGTAATAAAAAAAAAATACATGATGACTTAAACAGTTAATGTCACAAGGTGTAAAGAGCCATAAAAACCGACACCTTTACACCTTGTGACATTAACTGTTTAAGTCATCATGTATTTTTTTTTTGTTACCATCCCCTTGAGATTCTGCTGACTTTTAGCCTTTTCACCCTGTTATGTTTTTATCACTTTTATGGCTCTTTACACCATGTGACATTAACTGTGTATAGTCATTGAGTGTAGTTTTCATTTTGTTACCATCCCTTTTGATATTCAGTTCACTGTTAGCTTTTTCACCTTGTTTTGTTTTTTTATCGCTTTTATGGCTCTTTGCACCATGTGACGTTGACTGCATCTGACTATCTTTGGCACTGCCTTCCTATATATTGCGCGAGTTTCGCTCAATAAATTCAGTTGTCAGTCAGCGCTCTTTCCTGTCACTTCCTCGTTTCGCCTTCGGGCTTCTTCTTTCGCGCTGTTTTCACCAATATCAGAATGGACCAACTAGCCCAGCAAAAAGTTCTGCTACCTCACACGTGCTGGCAAGACAGTGCGTTTGTGTCTGTTTTTGCTTTTATTTTGCGATGGAGAGGGTGATTTACCCTACGGAAGCTGGAGGGCTGGCCATGCTCTCGATGAGCCAATCATATGAAGAATGTAGCATGATTGGAAGTTACCAAATGTGGGCCGGGCCTTTAGGGCTTTAAAGGGCCCCTGCCCACCCCCGGGCAGCAGACACTCTCTACCTCTCTTTGAGCGAGCCTCCTCTCCTTCCGTTCCCTCCTCGAAATTTTTCTCTCCCGCTCCTCGTCGAGTAGGCTCGGCAAGGCAAGATCACCCCTTCGTTCTCCGATGTAAGCCGGAGACGTGGTGTCTGTGGAGTGCGTCACGGGGCTACGTCATATGGCCCCGCCTTCAATAGAATTCTTTTCTTGGTTTTTGCTGCTGGGTCTGTTCGAGGGGAGGGGGGGGACGCTGCGGGCGCGCACACTGAAAGATCGAGAGGCGCGATCGGCTCGACCACCTAGACTTGTTAGCGAGCGCATCCTTTCATACATCTGTTTGTCATTCCCAGTTAGCGAGCCACCTTTTCATTTCTTTTTTAGGCCACCCCACCGCTTCACGAGCGGAGGGGCGGAAGTCGGTTCTGTTCGAAACACACGGCGAAGTGCGGGCCCGGCAACCGCCCGTTTGCTTTTCTTCATGTGTGTTTGTGTTCTGTGTGTTTGTGTCTTTTCTCCGCTCCGAAGCCAATGTCGTTCATTGGAGTCAAGGCGTACGCAATATGCATGAAGGATAAGCGGTGTCCGTGCGGAGCGGTCAAGTGGGCGAGCGAGGGAAAGGCTCTGCTGCACTAGTAATTAAAACCTTGTTTTGGGGGGCTTGCATAGAAGAAAAAAAACTGAGAAAAGAGCGCGCACGCAGAGCGTCTCGTGACGTGATCATGGCGGGGGGGGGGGGGGGGGGAACCAACTCCCTCAGTTTTATTATTTTTTACTTTTTATGGCTAGGGTTCAAGGCTGTCGCCGCACGCTCCCTCCGCAGTTTTTTTTTTGTTCCTTCATGCGGGTTTGTAGGCATGAGCCAGAACAGAAGGCGCTGCGGAAAGCGTTGTGCAGACGCGACGCCAAGGCTACGCCCAACCTTCTCCCGTCAGTGAGAACGATGCACAAATGGAGTGCCTATAGCGAAAGTAACCCCCCAGCGCCGTCCTTGTTGTCTCTTCTTGTCCTTGTCTCCTTGCGCTGCTATTTATTTATTGAACCCCCCTCGACGTCAACGGGGTTCAGAGTAGTGAGGCGGGCCGTTTTTGTTGAAGGAAAGAACGTTGAATTTTCGCAGCTTTTCGGGGTGCGCATGGCTCTAGTATTTTGCAGAGGTTATCTTCGATGCTTCATCTATGCAGTGGGCTTGTTTTTCAAAAATGTCCGGACCCTGGTCAGTGGCCCTTTAAAACTGGGCCCCGGAGCCGGAAAAAGGGTTCTGAGCTAAGGTCAGGTGCTATGCATCTTCGGCTACGCCGTGTAGCGCAACCCAGACTATCCCGGGAGAACACTCCTCGCATACTTCCTGGGTACAGCGCGTAACGTGGTTTTTTCAGAACACGTGGTTGGCCCTACAGCCGAGCAGCCACCGGCATTTTTTGTTAACGTGCCTCGCACACTGGCGTCGTTGTATGCCAGCGTGCCCGATCTGGATGTTGATGAAACCCCGCCCTCCAGGATGTGTGAAGCACTAACGGTCGCTGAGCTGACCCGCGAACAACTCCAAAAATCGAGACGGGCGCGCTGGCGCCAACTGACCTCAACTGCGCTTCCTGCAGATGTCAGGGACTTCGGCTGGCTGCGAGGCTGGCGGGTCCTGCCCACAAGAGACCGCCTTGCGGCGTGGGGCGTGGCACCCTCCGCCCGATGCCCGCAATGCGGTCTCTTAGAAACATTGCGGCACGCAATGTTCGACTGTGTAGTGGCGCGCACCTTTTGGATGCTAGTGTCACGGATGTTTGTAACCCGCCTCGAAGCGCGCACTAGTTCACGCGAACTGTTTGCAAATATGCTCTTGTGTGTCGGCATGTTCGTTTTGTGGCGGCAGCGCTGAGTGGCTTCCTTAAATGGCCGTCCGCAAAGAGCGATGTTTCCGATGTTGCAGCGCCTCCGCACGCGCCTCTTTGAGCAAGCATGCGTGGACGCACTGTCAATGAGCGAGGCTGAGTTTTTGCGCAAGTGGTCGACGTACTTCATCGCCCTGCGCGGCGGTCGAGTGTCGGCCTCATTACTGCCCTACTGACGTGCTCAGTGCAGCGGCACTGCACATGTGCTTGAATGATCAGAGCTTTGAGTTCAACCGTTTTGTTTTTTATTTTTGTTGCTTTCGAAAAAAAAATAAACTTCTCTTTCCACGCCGTGTAGGGGCCTCCACTAGTGTTTGCCAGTTCCACTTTTTGTTGTTTTCTCTTTTTGCCGCTTAATTTTTCTCCAGTGCCTAAATTTGTATGTGATGTAAATTTCTGTACATAAACTTCAAGTATTCCCTTTATCCCTGCATCGTAACTCATCGCAAGACCGTCTCTGTCGGGGCGCCCCTGGTGCGAAGAAAGGCTTCAGTCTTCCAGTTAAACAAACCGTCTCTGGCGGGGCACCCCTGGTGCAAGGAAGGAAGAGAACCTGAACTTTACTGTGGGAGACCGCTTTTTCAGCCCGTGCCGGTGCAAGTTCGACCGCACGGCCACATGCCTATCACGCGAGGCGAGACTTCGCGTGAAAAAGCGCTCCATGGAAGCCGCACTTCATGTCCTTGAAAAGCAGGGCCCACTAACTTTCCATGACGGATAAGTAGTTCCTGGCGCATATCTCGCCACCACCTCAAAACGCCGAACCCTGTTCTGGACAGCGTTGCAAACATAAGCGGATGTCGTTGCTTGACCGGTCGCTTGGAATAGCTGAAATTGCTTGCCTATCACATGGTTTTTTTTTTTGTGTGGGTGTGCGTTGCGCGGGATTTCTTTTTAGGCAAATAAAAGAAAGTTTACAATTGTACTTGGTTGCAAACACGGCCACCGGTTATTTTTGTATGGGATCGACAACTCCTGCCTTAACACTTTCTTTTTGAAGGCAATAGTTAAAAACTTAGCTATATAGTACATGCAAATTAATTACTTTTGTACGACGAAACACTACTGCAGACTAGGACACGCGACTGTCAACAACCCTGAGTTAGTCTCACGGGGCTAGGGAGCATGTTTTTTAACAAGCTTGGTTACATTTAGCTGGGACACCCTCTATATATAGTAAGCGGAGCCCACAACGTGCTTTCCCGGGAAGTTTTTCGCGGAAATCGTAGGGGGCACTCCCCTTCGCTTCCACGGCCGCCTCAACGAGCACGTCGGTGAACTCCAGATAGCAAGTGCATAACACAGAATTAAGCGCCCGCACAGGCGTTGAAGTAAACAGCACAAAAACACAAAAAATCATGAATAAGACAACGATGAAGGCCGTACGGTTCTGACGCCGCCAGTGCTGAAGATAGAAAACGCAGTTCGGCTATGTTCGGCTAGGGACAGTTTCGGCTTTTCATAGCTCCTGTTTTGACTTGCGTAGCAGAGACGGGGCAGGTGCGCGTTGGTTTCGTACGATTTTTTTAATATACTCGACGAAAACCTTGATGAAAACAGCGTAAAATTAGAGCTTTCACTACTGCAGCATTGTTTGTGCTGAGCTATTAAAAAATAAAGTTACTCTCTGCGCGTCATGAAAGAGCAGACCACAGCGCTAAAGTTCACAGCGCAAACCCCCGCAGTGATGGCTGCGCGCCGATATTTGCTTCTTCCTAAAGCCCCTCAAACTTCGTAAAGTAAGGCCAACCTTTGAAGAATGCGATATGTCACTACTTTACGACGTTTGAGGGGCTTTACTTCTCCCAGCGCATTCTTTTTGTTCATGTTTTTTCTTGCGTGATAGCTTTTCACCTGTGCGCCGTTCACGAAACCGTGCCTTGGCGCGCAGAGATAACAACGAGAAGTTCGTCTTGACGACGTAAGCTCGAGTTAATCTGCTGTGTAATGTTCGCACCATTATGAAGCGACGGGGCTGCTCTGTCTCTACTGTCGCCGCCTCCCTTGTGTATGGCCGACTGGTGTGCGCTAGAGAATGTCGCCGTCATCGGGAGCATGTTCACGAAGGCGTCGCGTCGGCCTCAGATGTTTTGTTCATCGCGTGCAGAAAATATTCTCTCATAAGGGAGCAAAGCGAGGTATGTAGCACGCATGAGGGGTGTGTGAAATACTCAGCAGGCATGCATATGTGCCTGTGTGGCAATATTGCTCTTCCCAAAGATACCCCAGCAGCGACGGGGCCAATGCGGGCTGCACTCTCATATGAAACGTGCTCCTGGTCAGGGTCCGAACGAAGCTGTCGGCAGATGTTTCTCTGGGGCGGCAAATTTTCCGCGCCTCGCCATCCTCTTGCCGCAGTCAATGGGGCCAACATATAAGCTGCACAATGACCCGGTGAGCCATTGCAGTGGTGATTACAGATTATTAGGCAAAACCTGTCCTTAGTTATGCCTTATAGCAAACTGGCAATCGCTTTGAATTCAAAGGAATCGTGTACTTCCTCCACACTGCACGCTCATTTCAAGGGAGCTCTAATCATTGTATATATAGATGCAAGTTCTACGACGCAAGTGAAACCAGAGTAAGACAGCAAGGCAGTTGTGCAGAAGAATACGTAACGCATAAAGAACTCCAAACTCAGTGCGGTGTTCAATTTGGCCAATATCACGTCTCAGCACGTAAACGGGGAGAAAAAAACTGCATATCTGTATAAAACAAGTTCATCTTAGTATAAGGGCATTTTGAACTGTGCGTTTGTTGAAAATGTGGCACAACTTCTCGGTCCGTGCAGCACTGAGGAGGAAACTCATAAAATTAGTAAATGATCTCATACTAACTATAGCTCAAGCTAGTTGGTGTTCTTCCATGATGAAGCGAGCAGTGCACAACAGCAGGAGCACAAGACAAGGAAGGGGTACGGACACATGCTGCACTTGCAACTGCATATAATTCAGGAACAAAAAAGCGTTTATATAGATGCAGGTTACGAAAACCGCCCGACAAAAGCTGGTCTTACGAATGACCCCCACCAATCACTAAAATCTTGTGTTAACCCATAGTGGGGCTTTTGAAGCGCAAATAAATCACACAAATAGGTGAAAGAACACAATTGAAAAAAAGGACATAAAATTAAATCAAAGAATGTAGCTGCTTGTTGGTGAACAGGTGTACTTCCCTACAAATTTACATTGCTTCGAACAGTAATAATTTATGTGACCATTAGGCTCAGCAAATTTCGGCTTAGCCAAAAAGTGTTTATTCTTTACCAGACAAAGCAGCGACTAATAGTGTTAATTAATTTGTGGTAGACCAGACCAAAATAGAATTATTAATTGCTGAAAGAAAAAACTTGGAACCAAAACGAACAGAAAAGACTCTCTTGACGTGGCGAGGAATGCCTCATGTCTTTTACCGAGAACATGTGTGTCACTGCACGGTAAAGAACCTCAGGTGGTCTAATAAAAATTTTCAAGTGTTTACGTTCTGCGCGTAACGCCTCAGCGCTAAGCTCAGCGGCCAGAAGCTGTCGCCCTGCTGCTGACTGCACAGGGTCGCCCAGTGTTTTTTATTCGTAGGTTCCAACTTCACCACGCACGCAGAAGATTTTGCTGCTGTTGCTGCGACGGGATTAAAGCAGCTGATAGGCTTCTCAGTAGTCGTTTGTGTAGTCAGAAACGTCTCTCCGATCGACGTTTTGCGGACGCAGTGCGCAACTGAAGCCAACTTCACCGCAATACAGGGCGCACTGTAGCAGACGACGCCCGAAGCCCCGCCTGCGGCTCTCACTGCTCACGCACAGCAGCTTCTACGGCATCTGCCACGACCGCCCCGCGGAACACCGGCAGCAGGGAGCGACTTTATTTATTTATTTATTTATTTATTTACATTTCTGCAGCGTCATGAAGGCATAATTGCAGGGAGGAATACATAAATAAACAACGAATCGTACAGCATGTGCCAACTTTTTGTACAGGATAGAAAAGAATCGATGGCAGAGGAAGGAAAAGAGCGTCAACAGAGCATTCACATCAGTCAATTGGTCGGGAAAGGACAAGAAGAGGAAAAGCAGGAAAACAGCAGGTGAACATGCGTGTACATCACAGTTCCAACAGTGCTCAGAACTTTGCCTCGGACTGGCATTCGACAATACTATGAAGCAGCTTATTCCATTCATTTAAGGCGTGCGGAAAGAAAGATTGTATGAACACGTTAGTAAGGCCTTTTATTTCACATATTTTCCAGTCGTGGTCGCGCCTTCTGGGTTCAAAATGAGGGGCTGCACATAAGTTTCAGGGTTAATAGCAGTTTTTTTTTAAATAAATGTGGTAAAGGAATTCTAATTTTATTCGTAAATGGCGCTCCTGCAGAGAGTCCCAGTTCAGCTCCTGCTTAATACTATTGCTTCAATAATTAAACAAACCGCGCCGCACTGTTCTGAACCCGTTCCAGCATATCACAATAGGTTCCGACGCGAGGGTCCCAGACTGCGCAGTCGTGCTCCATAATTGGTCTGCTGTTAGGGAAGTATAAAAGTTCGTTAGCCTTCTCAGGAGCGTCCCGAAAATTCCTTTTTAAAAACTTAGCTATCTAGATGCCTTTGCCGATACATGTTCTACTGTAACCGACTTGGGCAGAGAACCTACAGACGAGACATAGTTACAGTTCAGTCCCTATCTATAGAGGCTCTCCTTTCTTTCGAAAGAGATATTGGTGCGCAGGACTGGTCAGTTATATATACAATTACTGATGTAAATGAAGCATATTTAAAATTCATGGACCTTTTTGTAAAACTATACACAATGCACTTCCCTTTTAGAACTTTCAAGCCATCGAAAAGAGTTAGGAAACCATGGATCACACCATACCTTCTCGGGATGATTAAAAATAAGAATAAACTTTTCCATGCTTTCTTACGAACTCGGTTCCTGGCAACGTTAACAGAATTTAAGTCTTATAGAAATAGAGTAAATAAAGAACTTAGGCGCGCAAAAACTGCGTATTATGAACACCTGTTCTTTGATATCGTTAGCAAAAAACCACAAGTTGCATGGAAGGTGATAAATAATGTTTTAGGTCGCCAAAATAAACATGTCATTCCTGATAGAATAGTACACAATAACCGCGAGCTTATTGGTAAAGAACTGGCTGATCATTTCAATAAAGTGTTTGCCGATATTGCCGCAGAAGACAGCTGCCTTCCTCCTGTTCAGCCTACCGACAATAGCCCTGTAGAGAGTTTTGCTCTCCATTTAATAACTGATCATGAAATTTACACCACATTTATGAATCTAAAGAACAGCAAAGCCCTGGATATAGATAACTTACAGATTACGCCCGTAAAACACGTTTTGCAGCATATCGTCCCGGTACTCGCATACATATTCAACCTTGTTATAGAAAAAGGTGTATTTCCTACTGCCATGAAGAGGTCTAGGGTATCCATCATATATAAAAGCGGGGATAAAAATTATGCGAGAAACTACAGACCAATATCTGTAATACCTGTTTTTTCAAAGGGTTTGGAAAAAATAATATCTGTACGATTAACCAAGTTTTTGGACACGCGTAACTTGCTCTCAGATAACCAGTTTGGATTTCGAAGGGGACGATCAACCGAATCTGCACTTCTATCACTTAAAGAATTTGTGTTGCAAAATATTGATCAAAAACTCTTTACACTTGGTCTCTTTATTGACTACAGTAAGGCTTTCGATTCTCTTGATCACAACATTTTAATATTTAAGCTCACACATTATGGCATTCGTGGCAAATCTCTTGAATTACTTCGGTCATACTTAAAAAATAGGACTCAGTGTATTCACCTTGGCAATCATAAATCTTTACCTCTACCAATATTAACTGGTGTACCACAAGGTAGCATCTTGGGCCCATTACTTTTCATCATCTATATAAACGATATTGCCCATATTGACGGGGGGGCTATATTTATCGTGTACGCAGATGACAGCAGTATTTTGCTATCAGGCAGTGATGTTAATACTCTTATATCAAAGGGTAATAACATTCTTGAAAAATTCATCTTTTGGTCACGATCAAATAAGCTGAAGATCAACCCCTCAAAAACCAAAGCAGTTATTTTTCGCGCTAGAAATAAGTCAGTTAAAATTGAGCAAGATATCCGCTGCGAAGGCCAAATTATTGAGAATGTTGAAGAAATCAAGATACTTGGCATAACATTTAGTTCTCATCTTATGTGGGACTCTCACATAGATAACCTCTGCAAAAAGCTTTCAACAGTTACAGGGGCATTATCACGTTGCCGTTCTTTTCTACCAACAAAAATAAAACAACAAGTCTACAATGCCTTGTTTGCCTCCTACACTAACTATTGCAATTTAGTTTGGTTGACTACATCACAAAGAAATGTCCAGAGGATATACGTACTCCAGAAAAAAAATATTCGTAACATCGCCAATATAGACTTCTTGTCGTCCACAGCAGAATATTTTCAGTCCTACAATATAATTAGCATCAAACGTGCTTACGATTTTCGAGTCCTGCGATCATTTTATTTAGCAATGGATTCTTTCAGGCATTTCCTTAAGTCATTAGCCTCTTTAGAACTCAATAAAAACACTCATACACGGAACACTGATCTATGGTTTATACCTCGTTTCAGCACAAATTATAAAGTGCAAACACTTCAGCATAATCTTCCAGTCATTCTAAATAAATACAAACACATAACTAAGCCTACACTAAAACAGTTACTTGACCAATTCTTGTCCACATAGCTGTACCTTTATTTACAAATTATACCATATGTGCACAAGTGTACTCATTTTAGCTATAATTGTATAATGTAGGTTTCGAGATTGTGTGTATTATGTGCTGCCTTTTCCTAGATATATTACCGGTTAACTATTTAATGGACAGTTTTTTCATGCTATTATTTGCTTAGCCTTAATGTCTTTTATTTTTTTTTGTATGCCACATAATTGTATTTCTAAAACAATATGTGTAAATTTCCTTTGAAGTTATAATCGATACTTCGTTAATACTGTTTTCTGTAAAACTGGTGTCAAGCTCTAAAATGTAATTCTTGTTAATGTATGTTCTTGTTAATGTATATTTTTCTACTCAGCCATTATCCATGTTTGTAGTCATATATTGTGTGTTAAACATATTTTATTCTCCATTCAATATTCTGCATCATAAGGTCATCACCTACTGCCTCGTTGGTGGTTTTATAGGCCTTTGTCAAGCTGTCAGGAACAGCTTTTTGCCTATGAATCCGCCAGAATCTTTCTCGAAAATAAAATGAATTGAATTGAAACATTGAATTGAGGTCTGTTAGAAAAGTATCCGACCTTTGGCCGAGGAAAAAAAACTGGCATAACTGGAGCGTTCGAAATCCAATCACCTTCTAAGTAGTCTCCTTGGGACTCCACAAACTTCTCCCAGTGGTGTTGCCATTGTTGGAAGTATTCCGAAAAGGCCTCTTTCGGAATGGAGTTTAGCTCAGCTGTCGTTGCTGCCATAATGTCCTCTCTTGTCTGAAATCGAGCTCCTTGCAATGTCCTCTTGACTTTGGGAAACAGCCAGAAGTCGCAGGGGGCCATATCAGGAGGGTACGGAGTCTGTTAGACTACAGGAGTCTGGTTTTTCGCCAAAAAAGTCTGAATTAAGTGCGAGGAATGTGCAGGAGCATTGTCGTGATGGATGCGCCAATTTCCTGTTCTCCTCAACTCCGGTCTCTTGCGCAGCACAGCAACACGTAGGCGACGGAGGACCTCCCTATAGTACTTTTGGTCATTGTTTGACCCGGTGGGGTGCGTACTCGTGGTGTGAAACACAGATGGAGTCAAAGAAAGCTGTCAGCATCACTTTGACATTGCTGCGCACTTGGCGGGCCTTCTTTGGTCTTGGTGACAAGAAATGCTTCTACTGTGACGACTGGGATTTGGTTTCCGGGTCCTACCCGTACACCCAAGACTCGTCACCAGTGATTATGGTGTTTATGAAGTCGGGGTCACTGTTTGTGGAATATAGCATGTCCTGCGAGACTTCAGCACGAAGCTGCTTTTGCTCCGCCGTGAGCAGCTTCGACACGAATTTCGTCGCAACTCTCTCCATGGCCAAATCTTCGGGGATAATGGAATGTGCAGAAAAACTGGTGATGTCCACCTCTTCCACAGTTTCTCGGATAGTCACACGACGGTCCCGCATCATCACAGCGTTCAGTTCGGCAATGACCTGGTCATTTCGGCATGTTGATGGCCGACCGGAGCGTGGCTCGCTCTCCGCCGATGTGCGGCCATCTTTAATCCAATTGTACCACTGTTTAATTTGTGTGCTGCTCATAGCATCTTCACCGAAAGCCGCACTGAATATTCGAACAGTTCCTACTTGGTTGTCATCCCGTTTCTGGCAAAATTTGATGCAGTAGCGCTGCTCCTGTCGCTCCGCCATTTTCCTTGTAATAAAGAACCGACGAGAGCACTGCGCACTGCCTCACTCAAACGCTGCGTCCCAGCGACTGACGCTATCGGCAGGTCGGAAAATATTCGTACATGCGCACGAAGGTTCAAGGTAGGCTGGTGCAAGCGCGCTTGTTTCATATCCGTCAGGTGTTCGCAAAAAAAAAATAAAGTCGGAAAATTTGCTAACAGACCTCGTATATTCAGTCTGCTTTCTCCATGTTAGGTCAGCCGGAAAAAAACCCCGAGATATTCGAAGTCTGTTATTTTAGATAAAAGCTGGTTGTTTAAAACATCAAAGTCAAAGTCATTTTATTCAGGCAGCAGTAATAAGTCCCTAGGAGGCAGACATAAACCATCTGGTGTCTTCTTGTAACCCAGAAAAAAAAGGAAATAGTCAAAATTGTGTGCTCAAAAAAAAAATGTGTTCATGTTCTTTTGAAGGCTTGAGGTGAAGAACTGTCAGTAATAATATTCATAATCACGGCATGCTTCAGGAAGAAGTCAGGAAGTCAGGAAGAAGTCAGGAAGCTGATATGTTAACTTTTGTGTTCCGTAGTCTGTACGAATCCTGTCTTTGTTATAAATGGTATGCCGGAGATTATACATGTGTTCTTATACCCCTGTCACACTAGCAAATTTAATGTCATTCGAACCTAATGGCATTCGATGCATCGAATGTCATTTCGTCTCTCTCGGTGCTACACGGGAAAAAATAATGTCATTCGAAAATGGTGGCATCGATGATCAGTGAAGAAAAAAATAGTCCAACTAAACGACATCAGCGCGCATAAAATATGTTTGAAATTGTTGTGCAGTGTTTCAAAAGCGAGTGAGAACATTTGTGTGCCGTGTTATAAGCTTAAAATATTATTTCCGGCCGTTCTGCACCTTTTTAGCTATCAAAAGCCAAGCCAAGTACAAAGTCAACCACAAATCCGATAAATGTAAACAAACAAAATGGCTGACATGGCGGCGCGCGCACATGCGCGGAGCTTGGAAATGACTTCCGAAAGGTGAACTGCTCAGTTACGTCTTTAAGTACCTTCGAGCTTAACAAACACGGCACGCCTACCAGCAAGAATCACGCAACCCAAAATGACCGACGGTCGCAGGAAAGACGCTGCTTCACGCTCGGCCGCTGCTGTTGGCTGCTACTGAGACCGAGAGTAAGAGCTATCCACGATAGCCTCTAGTGCGAACACATTCACACCAACATTAACTTTTTTTATCAGAACTAAATAAATGCACTTTCTAAAATTGGCAATGTGCACATTACTTTTTCGCGTCGCTTGTTCCTGCTGCGTATCTGGTGTCCAGAGTACGCATTCGGTTCGAGATCGAATGCGAATGAGTTCCCCTAACTCATTCGATGGCGAATGTCATTCGAACCTAATGGCATTACATGTTCCCGTGTAGCAGCCTATTAATGACATTAGGTGCTAATGTCATTCGATTCGAATGACATTAAATTTGCTAGTGTGACAGGGGTATTAATCAACATATGTCTCAATGAACGCTGATGCATTGGGTTTGATTTCAGTGTATATAGCTACTGCTAGTTTTTTACATAGGATGTTTGTGATAGAATTCGATGTTTTTTGAATAACGGGGCTGAGTGAGTTCGGCCTGGGAAATTTTCTAATTGGCGCAGAAAATGTTTTGTAGTACATGTAGGTTCTCTAAATTTGCTTTTGTGGTCTTACCCCATACAAGAAGACAGTAGTGCAGACGGGAATGTATTAGAAAATAATACAATTGCTTTTTTAACCATGGCGGTAGCAAATTCTTTAGTTTATAGGTGAGCTCAATCGTTCTTGAGATAATCTGTTCGAACTTTTGCGGCATGTGCAGACCAGTTTAAGTGTTCCTGAAAGATTACACCTAGAAATTTATGTGAGGCAACGCGTTCGATTTGTTCATTGCCGAAGCGCACAAGAATGTCTGACGTACAGTCGCCGTCAAAAGTAAATCGAAGGCAACTTTGTCAAAAAAATGTAATTCCTTTAAATCTAAAGCATAATAGTCCATGTTTGTTGGTGCACAGCGCAATTCGCACAATAACAATTAGTCTGCACATATGTATTCAAGGATGCATGAATTGGGCGGGCAATAATTAAATTTTTTCGTTAATATTGCCTTCCATTTACTTTTAACGGCACCTGTACATTTATTTTTTCGTCGAAATACAATATATTTGTTCTGTTTGTTCTGTTTGTGTTCAGGGCTAATTTATTTACGCGAAGCCACACCGATTGGTTACACAGCCAGGCATAGTCAGACAAAACAGGAGTACGACTGCGCGTAAAAGATATGTAGTAACATTTTGCAGCATTCAAAGCCATGTCCCACTTCTCGCGCCAACGCTCAGTGCGGCCCAGATTTTGTTGTAGATTATTTGTGTCACATGAGGCTTTAATCGAGCGATATAGGACACAGTCATCTGCGTACAGGAGCACTTGACACGTAACATTTTCCACGATGTCATTGACATAGATGACTTTCTAAGAGTGGACAACCCGTACCTTGTAATTTTCCTTGGTTGTATTGTTGGTTCCTCGCTCGCACACAAATGGGCGGCCTTATCATTTTTCTTTCCGTACGATGAGATATTGCCTAGGTTCCCCGGAACGATCGTAATCGTGCAAAACTTTCCACGCCATCCGCGCTTGATGTCAGCTCTTCCCGCGCCCTATGAAGAAAGCTCGTCGCCTGCAAACTGAGCGCGGCAGACCGCGGCAGCGATTGTGATTTTCGACGTCGCCGACCAAGTGCAGTTGTTGTCGCCGCCGTCGAGTTGTACATATTTTGGCACGAGCCCAAAAAATAAGGGCAGGAACTCCAACGTACGTTCAAGTCACGCACTAGCGTGCCCTTATTTGTCAAAAACGTTGTGCTGTCGATCGTCTCCTTCCCGTGAATATAAAATCCAATTCTTCCGTATGCATGCATTCATATGGTGCAGTTTCCGTATGAGCTGTACCTGTCCGTTTCAACCATGCAGACAGACTGCGTATGGCTCGTATGACGTCAGGAAAAAATCCGTACGTTCCGAACACAGCATAGAGTTTCACTATTGCCTAGAGGGAAAGCTCAAGACCACTTCAGCCACCATGGGCGCTCAGAGCATCATGGGCCGGTGAGCAACCGACTGCAGAACTACAATTCTGGCCAAAAAAAATGCAAAAATGAACGCTGTTCGATAATAAAGAATGCCATAACATAATAGCCTGTCTAATGATTGCAACAAATGAGCAGAAAAGCATGTAAATATAAAGTTTGCCCAAAATGAGAGATGGCTATCTCTCCTATTGGCCAAGTACTGAACACTACAAAAACTAATATTTCATGCTTAACAGGCGCACTTGTAAAAGTAAGTATTGTCGCACAGCGAGTTTTCGAGCTTTTCGTGCCAATTGCTGGAGCCGGGAGCCGACTAGAAGAGTGCGTTCTTGGTGCCACCGGTTTTCGTAGAGTTGCGGCTCTCTTGTTGCGAGGAAGACACAGCTCCCCTGTGGAGCGGTCCCGCGTGCGTCCCCCACTTCCTTTCGCTAGGCGCGGTCGGATCAGGTTAGAGAGTCTGTGTTGCTGCGGATTCCCGACCGCTTTCTGGCGCCGTTTCCCGGGTGTTGCCGCGGGGGGCTCTCTGGCTCACGTTCCGCGGTATGCGTTTGGGCATTTAGCTCCGTCATCACCCCGTTTGCGCACAACATACACACACAAACACGCGCGCATTCCGTCCCTACTCGAACAAGGTTGCGAGCTAGCGCACACTGGGTGTTTCTGTGTATTTTAGTTTGAGAAAGTGTATGAGTTTGCTGTCGGCATGTCTTGAAATGATGTGTTCCGATTGGTTCTGGTAGCGGCTTTCCTGATTGGTCTAATTGGTCCCAAAAAGGGTCCTCAGAATGCTGTCGCAGCTCCTCTGGTTGGCTCCGGTAACGGCTTTTTTGATTGGTAGAGAAAAGGGTCGCCACAATGCTGGTGAAGTGTATATAAGAGCGGGTTCCTCAACAATGTATCGAAGTCATGACACGTCGAATGCCAGGGGGCAAAAGGGGCCCAGCTTTATTGAGCAGCGCGTATTTATACCCAGAGTAGGGCGGTGGGGCAACCGCAGCGCTTCGGTTCATAACGCTTATCAGTTGCCCGTTTCAGCCGGCCTGGCGCACGCTGCCCGTCGCACATACGATACATCTTTCTTCTTCTATAACAAAGAACAACAAACTAAGGGAAGTTTGTAAGCACAGGATCAGCTCACTGCACAAGGAATAGCTCAAGACACTTGTTCAAAGTTCCCGCCGTATGCCAAACGACGCGGGGGTACCCGTTGTCTCTGCGATCGTCTTAACACCGGGGCACTTGACACTGCATCACCATCCGACGTCACTGGTTGCTGCGGCGGTTGCTGTTGGTGGTGGTGGTGGTGGTGCGGCTGCTGCAGCTGCTGCCGCTGCTGCGATGCGCTGTTTGTTAAGGTGTCCTCGCTGTCGTCATCAAGTTCACGCTGAAAAATTTCTTTCGTAGGCAGCAAATGCTTTCGGTTGCGACGCAGGAGTCTTCCGTCCTCTGTGACAACATTGTAGGACCTGGGTTCTGCACAGCGCTGCACGACCCTTGCCTTTCTGTCCCAGAATAACTTCTTCACACGCACGATGTCCCCTTGGTGCAGAGGTGGTAGTGCTTGCCGTTTGTTCGTTGTCTGACGATGCTTGACAACATGTAGACCAGGACCATCTTGAATGCTTGGCAGCGTTGTTCGGAGCTTTCTGCCCTGAAGGATCTCTGCTGGTGACTCAACTCCTTCCAGCGGAGTTGCCCTGTATGCTAGCAAACCGAGCCAGAAATCTTGATTGGTTTCAGCGGTCTTCTTTAATACTCGTTTTACCACTTGCACCCCCTTTTCTGCGAGGCCATTTGACTGGGGGTACCTAGGGCTTGAAGTAATGTGGTGAAAATCGTAATCTTTTGCAAATGTGGCAAACTGGTGGCTTGAAAATGGCGGTCCATTGTCTGAACACACTTCCATAGGTATGCCGTACCTCGCGAAGATGGCGCTAGTTACTTGAATGACAGTGTCAGCAGAAGCATCTTGAAGAAGTTCCACCTCTGGAAAGTTCGACAGCGCGTCGTAAACGCAGAGGTAAGGCCTGCCGCCGTAGTAGAAAATGTCAATGCCAACTCGATGCCACGACTGCTCAGGCACTGGGCGCATCTTCAGCGGTTCATGTGGCTGGCTGTACGAGTATTTCCTGCAGACTGCACATTTCTGAACAAAATCTTCAATGTCACGACTCATTCCTGGCCAGAATACCACTTCCCGGGCTCTTGCCTTGCATTTAGTAATGCCCAAGTGGCCTTGGTGAATTTTTTTCCAGTATTTCACGCTTCATACTGGTGGGAATAACAACCTTGCATCCCTTTAACAAAATACCCTGGACTTGAGACAGCTCGGCATTAAATGGCTTCAGCTGGCCTTCGACCTGTTTGCCTTTTTCTAGACTCCCGAGTACACTGCTTAGGTATTTATCATTGCTTGTCTCGGCTGCTAGTCGCATGAAAGTTTTGTGGCTTAAGCGAGCCGCAACCACACTCACGGCATGCACTTCTGCGTCTTCGATGTCGATGCCGGCCTTATCGCAGTCGAATGAACCCCGGGACAGCATGTCGGCCAGGAAGAGTTGTTTTCCTGGAACAAAAACAATTCTGATGTCATAACGAAGCAGTCGCAGAAAGAAGCGCTGCAGCCTTGGTGGCATGTCACCGATTGCTTTATGGGATATCGCAATCAAAGGTCGGTGGTCGGTTTCCACGATAACCTTCCGTCCATATGTGAAATGATTGAATCGTTCACATCCATACACAATCGCCATCGCTTCTTTTTCTATTTGCGAATATCGCTGTTGTGTTTCAGTCAGTGCTTTAGACGCGTACGCGACCGGCTTCCGCTCGTTATCTTGACACTGTAGCAAAGCAGCGCCTAAGCCGTTCTGTGATGCATCGCACGATATTTTAGTTTCCTTCGCAGGGTCGAAAAGCGATAGCAGTGGTTGTTTGGTCATGATGTCGCAGAGCTGGTGCCACTCCTTGGCGTGGTTTGCCGTCCATTCAAAAATTGTGCCTTCCTTTAGTAAGCTTCGCAGTAGGGCTGTCCTGTGTGCCAGCGACGGTAAAAATTTGGCGAAGTAGTTTGCTACCCCAAGCATTCTTTGCACAGACAGCTTGTCCTTAGGTTCCGGCATTTGCATCATACATTGTATCAGGGAGGGACTCGGCCTTACACCCTCACTGCTGATTACGTCGCCAAGGAATTCTATCTGTTTCACGCCAATTTTGCACTTAGTCGCGTTGAAAGTCAAACCAGCTCGTTCTGCAGCTTCTAGCGCTGATCTCAGTCGTTTGTCGTGCTCGTGCGTTGATGTGCCCCAGACTAATATGTCGTCGACATATACCCTTACGCCAGGTAGACCCTCGAAGATTTCATTTAGGATCTTTTGAAAAACTTCTGGCGCTGAAGAAATTCCGAAGGGTAGCCTCAGGAAACGGTACCGCCCGAAAGGTGTTGCAAAGGTGCATATTTTTGAAGTTTCCTCGTCTAACGGTACCTGGTGGAAGCCAGATGTTGCATCTAGGCGCGTGAAAGTCGTTGCTCCGGCCAGTTCAGCTTCTATATCTTCTCGCATCGGCATCTGGTAGTGCTCTCGTTTTATACATTCATTAATCTTCCTAGGGTCCATGCAAACCCGGAGCCTTCCATCCTTTTTACGTACTATTACAAGAGGGCTTACCCAGTCTGTCGGCTCAGTCACCTTGGCAATAATTCCGCCCTGTTCCATGCGCTGCAGCTCCTCGCGCAGTGGCTCCCGAAGGGATAGTGGCACCCTTCGCGCTGGCTGTACGACCGGCACGGCGTCATCGCGGAGAACCATATGGTAGCGACGCTGAACGCAACCTGTACCGATGAACAGATGACGGAATTCATCCACTATTCCCTCTGTGGCGTTCTGCGATACGCTGTGCACTTGCCGGGAGAGAAGCTGGAGGCGTTCGCACGCTTCGAGTCCTAGTAATGCTTGTCCTTTCCGAACGATGAAAAATTTCAGGACAGCTTTGAGACCGTTTAGCTTCACTTCCGATGTAATTGTGCCAACATGTTCCATTTTGCTTCCGCCGAAGGACCGCAAAGTCGCGCCACTTGGCTGCAGTGGTGGCTTTGGCTGCATTTTGTTGAAGACACTGAGGGGTAGAATATTGGCTTGCGAACCGGTGTCAACTTTCAGGCTCACCGACCAGTTGCCAACGTTTGCTTGAACAAGCCAGTCGCGCTCCCTGACCTTGCTGCGCAAAGCCACATCCATTACGTCGAATTCCTCCTCGGCTCCTGTGAGCTCGCGGATTTGTTGTTTTGCTTTACAACAGACGGCAAAGTGGTTTCTTCCGTGACAGTTGTGACACGTACGCCCAAAGGCAGGACAGCTCCGCGGTGCGTGTGTCCGTGCGCACCTTTGGCAGTTGTAGGACTGCGGCTCCCGACGAGGGGCAGAGCGCATCTTCTGAACTTTGTCTACTTGCTTATGGTCTTGTTCCCACATTTCTTGATGTGCTGCTGTTGCTTCGGCAGCCTTGCATATCTGTTCTGCCTTCTGTAGGGTCAGTTTGTTATCTCTTAATAACTTTTCACGTATTTTCTCGTCATTTGTGTCAAAAACAATTTGGTCCCTGACAATTGAATCGAGTAACCCTTCAAAGTTACAGAGCCGTGCTTGAGTCTTCAAATCCCGCAAAAAGTGCTCGAATGGTTCACCTGGTTCTTGTACACGCCTCCTGAACAAGTATAGCGCTCGTACACTTCATTGCTTTGCGTCTCGCAGTACACGTCAAACTTCTTGACTACCGTGGCGTAGTCATTGCTGCTTTCGCCTTCGGAGAAAGTGAAAGTGTTAAATACCTCAATGGCTTCTTCACCTGCGGTGGTCAACAGTAGCGCAGTTTTCGTTGCTGCTGGTCGCGGCTTTTCGGCGGGTTCTGTCGCCGTCAGGAATAGCTCGAACTTCTGCTTGAACAACTGCCAGTTCTTTGCAATGTCCCCTTTGAGGCGAAGTGCATCCGGTGGCCGTAGGAAATCCATCCCGCCGCTTGTTTCCTTAGTCTGTGCAGATTTTCCACGAAGTGGGCGTCAACGTCGGCCACTTCTGACACCATGTATCGAAGTCATGACACGTCGAATGCCAGGGGGCAAAAGGGGCCCAGCTTTATTGAGCAGCGCGTATTTATACCCAGAGTAGGGCGAGGGGGCAACCGCAGCGCTTCGGTTCATAACGCTTATCAGTTGCCCGTTTCAGCCGGCCTGGCGCACGCTGCCCGTCGCACATACGATACAAACAACAAGGGGGCTTGAGAGAGGAACGGCTGCCTCTCGGCTGCTGCTCGGGACCTCCGCTCCAAAGATGTTGCACGCCCAGGGGTATGACTGAGTGTTTTACTCTGTGACCTGTTTTATTTTTCTCTCGGTTTCTAAGTTTAACCAGTGATTCGTATGTATCTTTAATAAATTAAGTTGATCAATGCATCTTATCGACGCCTGCTGGTCCCCTTCTTCGATGCGGCGGAGCTCTCGTCCCGGGACGGAAGCACGCTTCGCTACAATATGTTTGCAAAAAAAAAAAAAATGCTGCGTAAACACTTTAAGAGGTTTTTTAATGGCATTTCGAAAAACAGAAACCTTTTATGGGGGTCGTGCGCTGTTGCATTTTCGCTACTACGGCGTTTGTACATTACGTTCGCGCCAAAGTCGTCTGCGCGCGGGGCGCGCCATTTGAATGTTCTTCTCTGAAGCAGCACGTAAGAGCGCGCAAACGGCGAAGAGCGTTTTTGGATTAAATCAATTTATTAGTGCTATTCTGTGTTCCCGAAAAAATCCGACTCTCCCGCACCAAGTAGCTCACCAGCCCATGATGCTTTCAGCGTCCATGGTGGCTGAAATGCAACGCCGCCAGCTTTCCCTCTAGGTAATAGTAAGAAACTCTATGGCACATAGCCGTCCACATCCACCTTACAAGCTACACAGGGCCTGTTGTTGTGCTTGAGCCCGCATTCCGCTGACCTCTCTGGAAACCCGAGCCGTGCGCGCGCCATTGCGCAAAGCAAACCCGGACTCGCCGTCATGTCGCGGCTTGCAACATGAGTCATCCTGGCTCGCCGGCGCAGACCCTTCCACCTCCTCCTCACTAGTGTCGGCTCAAGCCAATCCGAACGGTGGCCGCCGCAACGATCACCGGCGGCTATAAAAAAAACAGAGCCGCGCGCCGCGCTGCATGGAGGAAGGGGGGGGGGGGGGGGGGGGGCTTGGGCCGAATATCTGTTTCTTCAGCCAGCGTCCGTTTCGGCGGTCGCGGTTTTTGCGACGCGCGTCTTTACTCCATATCTTTTTCTCTTCCCTCTTCTCTTTCAACTCTCTTCTATCTGCACGTGGCAGCGGTAGTGGCTCAGCCCGAGCCAGTCGGCAGTGTTATGTTTTGCCGGGCTAGTAGCGTGTTCCACCAGGCATCGGGTCCAGGAGCACCACCGCTGTGCTGGCGGAGGTAGGAACGTGGGCCGGAGACAGGGAGTAGGGGAAGTGAAGTAAAAACTGTATTCACATATTTACATGAATATTTACAAAAATGACAAACAAGGTAAAAACTGAGAAGTCTCAGGGAAGCATTCAAGGAATCGCTCAGGGAGTCGCTCCGGGAATGGCTGCTCGATGAACGTGTCGACCGCTTTAAATAGACCCTCCCGAGATCTTCCCGCCTTTTCCCACCAATCGTAGGGACTTCGTCCGGGTGCTCCAAGGTCGTTCACCGCTTCGTCGTCTTCCTCGGCTGAGGCCCTTGGATACTCGGTAGTGACCCGTCAGGCCAGGTGGATTCCATATCTTGTTTCGAGGAAACGCCAAGGGCGAACACCTGAAGTGTCGTCACCTCGCTTCATCTGCTGAGGCCCTTGGATACTCGGAAATGTCCAGAAGAGCGTGTTGACAGGCTAGTCGTTTCCGGCCAGGTGGATTCCATATCTTGTTCCAAGGAAATGCCACAAAGGCGAACACCTGCTGGGGCGTCACCCCGCTGTTGACAAAAGAACGAGGTGTGGTTGAATGGCAGACGCTCGTCTCCCCAGGTGGCAGCAGGCGCTGAGTCATGTCACCCTGGCAGATGCACACACAAAGTCGCAGTGTCAATACTGCTGCGTTGGGGGCCGCTTAAGGGGAACTCCGGAAAACACGTCGTGGCAGTTAGGCAGAAGTGGTGGTACGAGGAATCCAGGGGTCGAATGCGTCCCTCGTGTTCGGTTCCACCTTTCAGGAGGTGGCATGGGAGCGCGTGCATGAAGAAAGACCACCTTCGCAGAACCACACACTGCCTCTGGGAATGGCCTATGTGGATACAGGTGTGACGGGAACACACAAAGAGAGTTAGGGGGGGGGGGGTGTACAAACACAACAGCATGTCCGCCGCCCGAAGAGGTCTCGCAGTGGTTGCAGCCAACGCTGATGCGCGCAGAGACCTGGAGTTGTGTCCTTTTGGTCACAGCTGGGCCCAATGGTTCTTCTTGCTTCGTTGACAGCTGTAACAGTCTCAACCAGCAAAGTCCAAAGCCCAACAAGCAGAAAGCGCCAAACCGACTTTAAGACCTGCCAAGCTGTTTTCGGTCAACAAAGTCTCTTTAGATAAAAAGAGCTGTCGCGTGAAATTTACGTCCTCCTCAGAAAGTTTCCAAGTTTGACCAAACCAGAATACACAGAGCTTGTTTAGCCAAAAGGGAGGAATTTCGTAAAATTTTGAAGGGAGCCGCCGCACGGTTTATGTCACAGAAAGCCACCTCTCGTGAGAGCATAAAGAGAAGGTGGAGCTGCGGAACACACATACAAACCGACAAAAAAATGATTCCCGCTAAAGCAAAAAAAGATACAAATTTACCTAGCGGATTAATGTCTGGGGAGTCAGGAAGGGGCATTACACGGGAAAGCTTCGGCTGAGGCCATCAGCGTTGCCATTACCAAGCAATTTTTTACCGCAATGTTAATCTCCAAAATTTCGCTCTGAGTTAAATGAACAAAAGACAAAAAGCATTAAACTCAATTCTGGATTATTCCTCGAGTCCGCCTACAAACAGCGTTGTGACTCAAGGAATTTACTGGTCCCTATTCTTCAGCCGCCCCCTGCGCGGCCGTGGTCCGATGGCTGCTCTAGCAGGTGCAACAGGACACAAGGCTAGGAATTTCAGCTTGGGACCCTTAACTGTTCCTCGTCCAAGTCTCGCCGTTCTGAAGTTTGGCTGACGCTCAGAAAGAAGAACGCAAGAAGGGAACAAACGAGTGCGAATACCGTGCCCACGTATCCGTCTCTCTCGGATTAGGTTCGCGCGTTGCGTTCTCTTGGGTTGTGTTCCCACGGGGCGGGTGCGAACTCTTGAGCACCGAGGTGCCAAATTGGGGCGGCTACGCGGGTCGGATTTCAGTCCAACAGTCAACAAGAGCCGCTCTTTCCCCTTAAAGGCCTACTTGACCGAAACTTTACTTCGGCTAATTTTGCGCTCGATATAGTGTGCATGTTATTAACAATATTTATATTTAATATTAGTGCTGTGAAGCGTCTAGAATTTTAGTTAGAAGCGTTCAAAAACCTCTGTAGCAGACGACGCAGACCCCTAGCGGTGTGCTGAACAACTAACAAACCTGACCGGAAATGACGCACATTTGAGACACCGGCATCGCCGGCTCGCCAGTTTCAGGCGTTCTGAAGTGAGTGCGCGCGCCTTGTAAGCTCTTCTTCTGGCGCGTTTCTGGCTGTTTTCACCGCGAAGCTCGATGGTATCCGAGAAAAATAAACTTCTGGCATCATGTAGACGAAGTGCATGGCCGCGGAAGGGAATACGAGGAATGCGGAAAGTACCATGTATACCTCTCGTCCACTGCCCTTCACCCCCGATCTCGAAAGCTGGTGTCAGCTGTCTGGAGCTCAGGTTTTAACGCGAATTCCCCTCTCTTCTTCAAAAAAGATAATGGTGGGTGACTGACGCTTCTGCCTCGCGCTAACCCCTTTTGTGGGTTGGGCTTTGTCAATAGACCTGTCCCCGTCTACATCATGCATCAGAGCACCGTACGTCTTTCTGGCCCGATCGGCAAAGCATGCCACGAACCGAAGTCTTCGAGGCGTCTCTAATCGGGGGTATAAAGAGGAGGGGGGAACCGCTTGTCACAAGCTAGCTAAGCCGGTCCAGAAGTTAAAGTGGTTAAAGCTTTGCTCATCGAGCAACGCCCTTTTGACGGCACGTTATTTACACCAGGCAGAGATCTAAGGAGAGGTCTGGTTCGTCTGAAAAGTAATCAGCATATGCACACCCGTTTATTGCAGGCCGGGCTGAGAGTCCTGGAAGGCCACACAAGCGTTACTGAAAACGTCGACTTTCTTACTGCCTCACGGCATTCACACTTGAGGTCGATTACAGGAAGCTTCAGCGTTACCATTCGAGACGCGTCTCCAAGACCCCAGAGAACTGCAAGCATTTTATTTGAATGATAATCTTTTCAAAGAATTTTGATTTTATTCAGTAGGGTAAGGGCTAGTTGGTGATCCATAACATATAAATATCAAATTTATATGTTTGGTTAGAGACACTTACGGTAATTTGCGCGGTGGGCGTATACGGTCGACTGGGGTTCGGCAACCACGTCGTTCTGCCCAGCTGTGTGGTTTGAAAAGATTAGAAAAACCTTTCCGTCCCTGCAGTACACGGGCTTTAAGTGGTTCTAGGTAAATACTGTAATGAACGCAACGCATAAGTTTCTGTTCATTTGAATCGACATGTATTTCGCAACGCGCAGTGCTTGCCCGACCGAGGCGCGCAAAGATAAACCAGCCCACCATCGGCACCGCACTGATGCCCCAGTCCTCGAAGAGAAAAATATATATTTATTTTGCAACACAAATTTTTCCTCTGGCATATTCTTTCGCTTAACGCAGCACTTAATTCTCTTCAGCTCTATTTTTACACATCCATCTGTTTTTATTGATTTAACTGGCGTTCACAGCACCTGTTCCAAATTTCTGTGCACAGGCAGGAATACCTTTCGACGGGGGAGAAAAATGAGAAGGAAAAGGAGAAGGCAGGTCATTTTTTTTTTATCAAGACAACAAAAACCATATTGCACGCACAGCAGAGCGCACATGTGCTGTTGGCACGCGCGTGCCCGCTCAAAAAGCCGACTTTATAATACAAGCACTTCTACTTGGCCTCCATTTGAATATGCTTCCTTCCTCCGCTATATCCGAACTTTGCACAAGCTGTAATCGAATACTGCCAGGCAAACAGCGCTCACAAGCATTGCGGCGCGATCATCTTCACTGAGGTTGAGCCAGGACTTTTCTAGTCTACTACAGCAAACAAAAACGTTTAAAACTTGTTCTAGGGCGTTTCATCCGTTTCAAGATGTGTGTTTTCACATATAACCAGTATTTATCGCACAAAGTGCTGCACGCGCTACCGCTACCAGCGCTTTGCTCGAGCCGCAACGAGCAGACGCTCCGAACCCGTCCGGAGTAGTCTCAAACATGCGTCACTTCCGATGGCGCCCGTTTTTCCAGTTTCGGTATTGAAAACTCTGATTTTTGCGAGTCGTTAGCACCGTAACTGCTTGAAACTGGAGCGTAATGTTTTGTGGGTAGCATAATACGGGGGTGTACTATGAAAAAGCAACCTTTCTACGGTTTGAAAAATTTCGGTCAAGTAGGCCTCCGTGAAAACCTTCGCTGTTGATTTGCCTGGCGCGTCATTATGAATCACGGAACTGTCATGGGTTAAGTCGCCGGCGTCCGCCTCGTCGTCAGTTTGTAAAAGTGCCTGCTCTAGCTCACCTCCGTGAGAATTTATCAGGCTTACAGGGCCATGTTTGCCCTCTTCACCCACGTGCTCTGCTGGCGCTGCGAATTTTCGAGCCTTCGAAATGGTGAGGACCTGTGCAGCATAATCTCCAAAACTAAGGCCTTTTTTTTGGGCAGCATATCCGAGCGATTCGAGAAAATCGAGGGGTGCTGCTTAGGCAGGTTTTGGGAGACGGCTGCTTCGGTCAGACGCACCCCGAGCGGGCTCTCGATCGCGACGCGGGCAATAAGTGGGCCGTGTTGGATACCTTTCCTATCCTTATACTGGCGGTATAGCAGGCCAGAACGGAGCTGGAAAGTTATGTTCTTCCGTGACACACACATGCAACTTTGGTGACTCAAATTTGGTACAGTTTGGTCTTTCTCTTGCTCAGCGGTGAACGTTTCCCTGTCCACACGAAGGAGTTCGAGAAAGCCATCCGAGTGGGGCAACACTAGATTCGTATTCAATTCCTCACCTAGCCCTCGCTCATCACTTGCGCCTGATTCGGAAGACTCACTTTAGCCTGCACTACTATCGGTGCTTTTTACCCCTGTGCTAGAAGTGAGTAAGTTCTGGGCTGGCTCGTCATTAGGTAACGCGGAGCCGTCACGGCTTAAGTCGCCGGCGTTTGTCTCGTAGTTGTGGGCATCCTCATCGGACAGCCGTGATAATACGGCGGCGACTTCACAAGGGAGAATAGCCAGCAACATCATTGACCATTCGCCCTGATCAAGCTCCTCTTCCGTACATATCTGCTCAATATTCGCGAGGAAAGTTCTGAAGCTCTCGCCTGTTCGAAAAGTCCTCAACCGATCTCGCGCCCTTCGCCGACTGGGAAACTGAGTCTTACGTGTGAGCTCCTGCTGCTCTCGTTCACGTAGTTCCTCGAGCTCAGCGCGTCTCTTGCGGTATTGCTCCTGCCATTCTATTTCCTCCTCCTGACGAAGCCTTCGCGTTTCCTGCTCCGCTTTTTGTTCTACAATCATCTCCCACGTCTCCGAAATTTCGTCATCCTCAGCACCACATTCCTCAATAGCCTCAATCAGCTGCGGCTTTCGGTGACATTGCCTGACCTCAATACCCAGTTTTTCACACAGCGAAATCAACTCTGGCTTCTTTAGCTTGCTCAAATCCATGGCAATTCTCGAACGACGACTTTCAAGAATAAGCTGCTACGTGAAATGCTTAAGCGAGCACGTGCAGAAAACAATCTACAGGTAGTGATAAATTTCCAGCGTTATCAGCCTGTCAGATTCTCAAAGAAAGTCAAGCGCTCACCACTACTGAAGCCAGGACCAAGCGTGGAAGATCCCGCCGCTGCCAACCAGTTATGTTTCGAGGTAGCAGCATCCCACCGCTGTGCTGACGGAGGTAGGAACGCGGGCCGGAGACAGGGAGTAGGGGAAGTGGAGTAAAAACTGTATTCACATATTTACATGAATATTTACAAAAATGACAAACAAGGTAAAAACTGAGAAGTCTCAGGGAAGCATTGAGGGATTCGCTCAGGGAGTCGCTCCGGGAATGGCTGCTCGATGAACGTGTCGAGCGCTTTAAATAGACCCTCCCGAGATCTTCCCGCCTTTTCCCACCAATCGTAGGGACTTCGTCCGGGTGCTCCAAGGTCGTTCACCGCTTCGTCGTCTTCCTCGGCTGAGGCCCTTGGATACTCGGAAGTGGCCCGTCAGGCCAGATGGATTCCATATCTTGTTTCGAGGAAACGCCAAGGGCGAACACCTGAAGTGTCGTCACCTCGCTTCATCTGCTGAGGCCCTTGGATACTCGGAAATGTCCAGAAGAGCGTGTTGACAGGCTAGTCGTTTCCGGCCAGGTGGATTCCATATCTTGTTCCAAGGAAATGCCACAAAGGCGAACACCTGCTGCGGCGTCACCCCGCTGTTGACAAAAGAGCGAGATGCTGTTGAATCGCAGACGCTCGTCTCCGCAGGTGGCAGCAGGCGCTGAGTCATGTCACCCTGGAAGATGCACACACAAAGTCGCAGTGTCAATACTGCTGCGTTGGGGGCCGCTTAAGGGGAACTCCGGAAAACACGTCGTGGCAGTTAGGCAGAAGTGGTGGTACGAGGAATCCAGGAGTCGAATGCGTCCCTCGTGTTCGGTTCCACCTGTCAGGAGGTGGCATGGGAGCGCGTGCATGAAGAAAGACCACCTTCGCAGAACCACACACTGCCTCTGGGAATGGCCTATGTGGATACAGGTGTGACGGGAACACACAAAGACAAATAGGGGGGGGGGGGGGGGGCAGAAACACAACAACAGGCCCCTGCACTTTAATTTCCATCCTTTTCTAAGTCGCAACAACAACAACAACATGGAGGATGGAATGAGCTTGGCCGCGCTCAGACGCAGCAGCAGCCGGGTAGCAGACGAGCCATCACGCCCGAGGGGCACTCTCTCGGGGCCGCCCTACTTCTTCGCGCTAGCCCGTTGTGCTCTCGGCCCTTGTACCTATTGTGTAAAAGCCCTTTTACAACCGGTGAGTACTTCCACTCTGTATTTTCTCGTGACAATAACGTCATCCAACCAGTCACCATTGCTCGTAGTGCCGTGCCAATCAATGATATTAATGTCAGTGAAGAAGGTGTTCTCAACCTAATTTTGAAACTTGACACTAAGAAATCTGCTGGACCTGATGGTATCCCGGACTTGTTTTTGGTACGCTACTCATTATGGACCTGTCGCTACCTAGCTGTCATATTTCGCGAGTCTCTTGCTTCCTGTACAGTTCCTTCATCCTGGAAAATGGCCCAAGTCGTCCCTCTATTCAAAAGTGGTGACAAGCAAACTATATCCAATTATAGACCAATCTCTTTAACCTCTCATGCATGTAAAATTTTAGAGCACATTATTTACAAACACATCATGGAATACCTCGAATCACATCATTTATTAACAAATGTTCAGCATGGCTTCAGACGCGGTTTCAGCACTTTGACACAACTTAACGAATTTACTCACGACATTTGCAGTAACCTTGATGCAGGCAATCAGATAGACGCAATATTCATTGATTTTTCGAAGGCATTCGATACAGTGATTCACTCAAAACTTATGTATAAACTTGACATGATCCTCAATAACCCCCGCCTTCTCAATTGGATTTCAAGTTTTCTTTCCAACCGTTCTCAATTTGTGTCCTTCAACCGAACTAATTCTAGGGTAGCAGACGTGCCCTCAGGAGTTCCACAGGGTTCTGTATTGGGCCCATTGCTTTTTTTGATTTTTATAAATGACTTACCTTGTAACATCACCTGTAACCTACGTTTGTATGCTGATGACTGCGTGTTGTATCACAAAATTTCCTGCCTTGATGATCACTTATACCTTCAGAAATCATTTTCAGAATTTAGCTCTTGGTGTGCTACATGGCAAATGACTATTAACATCCGCAAAACCGTTGTTATGACTTTCACTAATAGAACGACACCTTCCGTGTTTACTTACACAATTAGCAATACCCCCATCCAGAGTGTGAGTCAATACAAATACCTTGGTCTTATTTTCACACCCAGTATGTCATGGTCCAAACATATAGATTTCATAACCTCAAAGGCACTTAAAAAGTTAGGATACCTCCGTCGCACAATAAAAGCTGCTCCTAGAGATACGAAAATAATGATGTTTAAATCGCTAATCCGTCCACTACTTGAATACGCCTCCCCTGTATGGAACCCGCACAAACAACGCGAAATTAACCAAATCGAGGCAGTGCAGAAGAAAGCCGTTCGCTTCATATGTCACAGGTTTGGTAGAGATTTTTCGCCTTCCACAGCACTTTCATCACTGGGCCTGCAACCACTCTCATCTCGACGAAGGACTGAGTCTTTAAAATTTTTGTATTGCATTATTAACTCTTTCTGCCGGACCCCTGCAAATGATTACCTAATCCCTGCTATACCATCTAAAACTAGAAGTCACCACAGCCTAAACATCACGCCTTATTTTGCCCGCACGGACACTTTTAAATACAGTTTTTTTCCGCGTGCAATCGAATACTGGAATTGTTTACCCGGTTCTACTCGCTCTCTTCCTTTAGAGCTGTTTTTAACGACTATTGAATAGTTTTTTCGTTTTTCTTGTTTTCACTCGTACTGTTTCGGATGTTTGCCATTATTGTGCTCCATGTTTTCCTACACTGTTGTTCACACCCACCCCTGCAATAGCCCAATAGGGCTGCAGTATGTATAAATAATAATAATAATAAATAAGACGAGGCACGCGAGAGGCGATCAGAATCAGATAAAACTACATCGCCGCGCCGTCTGACGTTGCGCTTCTAGCGTCGAGACATTGCAGTGCGCGTGGGCATCCTTTCATGCTTGCAGCGGGAGCAGCATTTGGCAGTAAGGGTCGCCTTCTCTATTGGCCACGTCAGGGGCGCAGTTCGGCGGGGCACGGCGAGGATGAAGCGTGCGCTGCTCGCGTTGCCCTGGTTCGACAGATAAGGCTTAGTTGCAAGATTTCTGTTCTTTTTTTTTGAACGAGCTATTGCTTATCGCTGCCGGCCCGGGTCCTTCTTAGTTCCTGTAACACCGCTGGACGCGTTGCGATTTCTACGCTCGTAAGAAGCGAACAGAATGCTCTGAAAGAGCGTGATTACACGTGATAGTTCCGAAAACTATTTGCCATGTTTGTATCGTTACAGCTTCCACAGTCGTTCACTGCGACCATGTGATACAACAGCTTGTCTGTTTAATTACAGCTCAGGGCAGCGGCAAGTATTGACGCTGGCGAGTTTTATATTTGTCGCCACATGTGCATGTTCTTCACTAAAGACTTTGAATAACACGCCACCCTGCCCGACAGTTCAAAGCGCTGAAGCATGTGCTTACCATTTTAGTAGTAGTACAAAGCATTTATTTGTAGAAATGGTTTCCGGGCAAGGGCGGGGTTGGTCGGGTCCTCAGTCCGGGACTCCACTGGCTGAAGCCGCTGCCCGAGCTCTCGCAACCAAGGCCCTCTGTACCTCGAGGTCGAAGTTTGACGGTTTGCTTGCCGAGTGCTCGTGTCTGTACTACGGTACTGCGTTCCTGCCACGGATACAAACCCTTAGATCCATTTTTTTTTCATTCGGTTCTCTTCTGCTGCAAACAGCCAACACAAAGAGACTACATAGGAAATAAATTGTAGGAAATAATAAGTTCCAAATCTGTTTGTTGCGTTCATCATCCTGGAAATTCTGGTGTGTGTTGTGTTGTGTTGGGTTTATTGGCGCATAAGCAGCTAAGGCTATCATGCGCCAAGAACAAGGTATGGAAAAAATATGCTTGAGCAGACTTTGAAAACAAAGTGGATAAAAACGGTGGTGTAAAGGGCCTAAAAGTTATTTTTACTAACTAGCTGATGAAAGACAAGAATTTTAAAAATGTCTGATAGCAGAAACTTTAAAGGTTGGGTTACCTCCGCAGACATCCTTGGCTCGGCAAGGATTTCGAGGCTCCCAACAACTCAGATGAAGACCTCAGCCTCCTTCTCATGATTGAGAAGGTGGCTGAGGTGTATAATTGTATGTAGTGAAGCACAGGGTGAGTAGATTAGAGTTGATGAAGAGTACTGGCTTCCCTTAAAAAGCTAAAAACACAGGGTATACTAAAATCAATGTGGGATGAAAAGGAATGTGTTCTTTGTAAAAGGTAGTAAAATGTTTTTTCCTTAATGATTCAAGTTCCGTACATGAGAATAATATGTGGTTTACTGTTAGTTCATCTCCGCACTTTTCACAAACAGGTTTGTCTTCTTTTGTAAGTAGGAATTTGTGTGTGAGATGTGTGTGTCCAATACGGAGACGGCATAAAATAACTTCGATGAAACGTTCTTGGCGGGAGCATGACTTCCATTCTTCTATAAATGGTTTTACTAAATGGAGCTTATTATTACTTTCAATATTCCATTCAGACTGCCATTTATCTCTGAGCTTATACTGTACTAATTTCATGCCATCTTTGTAGGGAATGTTAACTTTCTTTATTTGTTTGCTCCGAGCTTTCGCAGCACATTCATCAGCCTTCTCGTTGCCAGTGATTCCAATGTGGCTGGGAACCCAGCAAAATTTTATGTCTTGTCCCTGTATTGTGGCGCTCGTTATATTGTGTATAATATTACCAATTAGTGGTGTCACTGCATTTCTATGGTGAAGTGAGGTTAGTATGCTCAGAGAATCAGTGTAAATGATACTGTTCTGAATGTTCTCATTTATTATTTTTCTACAGCCACCAAGACTGCGGAACACTCGGCGGTGAAAATGGATGTGCACTCAGGTAGCCGCACTATTTTTTCCCAATTATTCTGAACTACAGCACTTCCCACGTAGTGCGCCGATTTTGATCCATCGGTATAAAATGCTTCGTATTCTCTGTATTTTTCGTTGAGTGCTAAATATTCTTGTAATATCTGTTGATGTGGTGTATGTTTTTTCCGAAATTGTGTTAATGTGAAGTCGCACACAGATGGTAGGCAGTACCAAGGCGGGAGTGGATCAGGTTTGCGGGCAATATTAGGTAATATGTTCATTATGTCTAATTCTTCGCATTTCTCTTCAAAGCGGAGCAGAAGTGGTCTGATTGCTAGAGGTTTGTTGGTAAATAGTGTTCGGGATGGACACTTTGTAACGAGTGGGTAACAGATGTGTTTAGGCTGGGAACGGATCTTTAAAATGTATGAGCATGTGAGCATTGTTCGTCTGTCTGCAAGTGGTGGTTCATTGGTTTATATTTAAAGGCTTTTTATGGGTGATGTCCTTTAAGCACCAGTTGAAAGGCGCAAACCCATATTGTGCACAGGGTCCAGTCGCTTCAAGTACGACGGCCTTGCTGATCCATACGCTATGCAGCCATAATCTAAAACGGAACGTACTACAGAGCGATAAATCTGTAGAAGGCATACCCGATCAGAACCCCAGTGTTTGCTTGAAAGGACTTTAAGTATGTTCAGTGATAGCGACGCTTTCTTTTTTAGTGCGTTTATGTGAGGCAGGAAAGTAAGCTTTTTATCGAAGGTGATGCCTAGAAATTTGTGTTCCTTTTTTAAAGGCAGTTTGGTTTGGGTTAGGTGTAATGTGGGATCTGTGTGCAAGCCTCGTTTGAGTGAAAAAAGTAAGGCTACTGTTTTCTGTGGTGAGAACTGGAAACCATTCTTGTCTGCCCATGTTGCCAGTTTGTTGATTGTAAGTTGTACTTGTCTTTCACATGTAGATATATTGGAAGATGTGCACGCTATCTGAAGATCGTCAACATAGACTGAATATATCATGGACGTTGGTATTACTTTGTTAAGAGAATTCATTTTTACAATAAAAAGAGTTGTGCTTAAAATACACCCTCGAGGCACTCCATTTTCCTGAATAAAATCCCTCGAAAGGGTTGAGCCTAGACGGACATTAAATGAACGGTTAGTCAAAAAGTCTTTAATTGAGTTCAGTATTCTGCCACAGATGCCAAGCTCAGCTAAGTCCTGGAGAATCCGGAACCTCCAGGTAGTATCGTATGCTTTCTCTAAATCAAAAAAGACGCTAAGACAGTGTTGCTTGTATATAAAAGCTTCTCTGACAGTATTTTCAAGGCGGACTAGGTGATCTGAAGTGGAACATCCCTTTTTAAATCCACACTGATGAATATCTAGAAGTTCACAGGATTGAAGGACAAAAGTTAATCTTAAATTAAGGACAGGAGCAAAATGGTGGTTTGAGCTAGTTGGTACATCTTCAAAATTTCACCAGCGCTGCGACTAGGAACAAGAACAGAGAAGGAAGACAAGGACAAGCAGCAGCGCTGGTGAAATTTTGAAGATGTACCAACAAGCTCAAACCACCATTTTGCTCCAGTTCATTTCTAGTACATTGAGCTCTTTTCTATGTCCTAACCCTGCTCCTTTTGACAACCAGGCAGCCCTGGCTTCCCTAATTGCAGTTTGTGCCTTCAAAGCAAGGGTAGCTTCGTGGGATGCCAGACGTGCTCTTTGCCCAGTTGAGGCCCAAGTTATGTGCGGTGGCCTCCTTCCATTTAAAGGGCACAGCCGCAGGATTTGCCGGATTGCATCTTCAGAGTGGTGGCGTCAACATCGATACTACAAGGATTTCCTTTGGGTGGCGTGTGGGAAGGACAAAAATCGTGTGCGGCACTTCCATGCGTGGTGCGAACAAGCGAAGAAACACACCGAGTTCCTTTGGTACTCCGCCCGCCCGTGGTTTCCCTCCAGTACAGCGTCTCCGTGCTCCAAAGGAAAGCTCTTGGTCGTGGGTGATCTGCCGGTGCCAGAGAAGTTCCAGAAGATTTTCAAGTTGGGTCCAAAATTCGGTGTCCAGCCTTCTTTGGGAAAAGAAGAAAAGTTGGCTCTTGGAAGGTCTATCGCGCGCCAAGCACGGAAAGAGGAGCAGCCTAGGTGCGTTGTGGAATGTGTTGAGGCCCTCAAGAAGAGTGGCGGAGGGCCGGTCAAAAGGTGGGACTTTGCGCACCTGACAGATTTCTTGACGTCCGCAAAACTTCGCGTGGTTGTCTCGGATAAAGAAGGTTATTTCGTTACGCTGCCAGAGAAACTTTTCCGCGAGAAGGCTAGGAATTCAGTTGCCAAAAACTTTAAGCCTGTGCGTACCAGTGCCCTTAAACAAAAAAGCGAGGCGTTAAGGCTGGTAGGTGATATGAATTTAGTTGGCCTGCAAGCATCCATTAAGGTGGCGGTCCTACTGCCGCCATCTTGCGAGTAGTTCAGATTCTGCCACCAGGCTACGACACTGATCCATCACTGAGAAAGTGTCTACCCGTCTTGGCCCCGAGCGACCCCAGACTGGTTTTGGTTGAGATGTTGAGCTATGTGTCCGGTCCTTTCTTGACCCGCGCTTTTGTTGCTGCGCGTGCCTTCAGAGGATTACAAACGAACCATGGCAAACCCGGCTGCTTAGCCCCGTCGTGCGTGGGGGGAGGTGTTGGCTGGGGTGGTTCGGCATGCTTCTTTCTCTGCCTGTCCCTTGCCAAAGCCAAAGCGAGTGGGGCTTCCTTTATTCGGTGTATGGTTCGGGAAGGATGAAGGGAAAAAGTTGGAAAGCCGGGACAAAGAGGGTACCGTCTTTGTCCAAACGGCGTCAGAGGTGGGGTGATCCTTGTTCAGGATAAGGATGCCCATCACGGGAACAAAGGACCGTTTCCTTCCCTTGGTTGAGTAGCCACAGAAAGCTGTACCGTCGATGTTACTATCTGGAGGGCCTCCTTTGAGGGTATGTGCCGTTTCGTTCTTGAGTTTTATCTGTCGTGACATATATTAGTGGGAGCAAAGAAAAAGAGAAAAAAATAATGCTGTCCAGCCGGCACCGCAAAAGGCACAACGTCGGTACAGTGAAAACTTGGGAGAGTTAGTGATAATTGTCGACATAATTGCACAGCGCAAATTACTAAGTAAGCGAAAAGAGAAAGCGGACGCCAAAAATAAGAAAGGTGTGATATCAAGCAAATTATTTATGTTTATGTCCCATGTATATATTTCTAGCGTTTTTTTTTCTTTCAATGAACCTTATAGTTGAAATCGGTTCCTTTCTTGTGTCCTTCCTTCTGCCTGCCCTCGTCTTTTGCGCGTGCAATCACTTCGTCACTGTTGATGCATAGTAATATTAGTAGTAGTCGGAACACTCCTGGTCTAGAGTGTAACCTGCCAACTCTAGCGCTCAAAAATATATATATTTTTATCAAATGATATTACATCTATCATAAGAAAACTATAACAAAGACAGCTATACAATTTAGTCAACACTCGGCGGATGCCTGTTCAACCTTATAAACTATGGTTGGTAAAGAAAAGGGTAGAAAGAAGTGGGCAATTGTCAATTTCTGTTTACCCTTGAGATGAATCGACATTGCGCAAGAGACTTGAATTGCTATTGAGAGGGTTAGCACCGCAAGGTGTCGGAATGTGTTCACCTCAGAAGAAAATATTCGTCGTACATGCGGCGGCACCTTGCAACCAATTCCGATCAACTTAGACAGAATTTTGCCAAGGTTCACAAAAATGCAGTACAGATGCATACCATTCACGAGGCGGACTCAGACTAAACATTGTACGAAGAAAGGTGGGGGGAGGTGTGCAGGAACGCTGCCAAAAAAAAAGAGGTCGGCTACCAAGCGATAGTTCTGTAGGCACCTAGGGCGACCCCCTCCCCCCTCCCGTTTGGACCCTCAACTGCGTGCTCGTATTTATGTTAGATGTACGTCTTTCTTGCATCCAGTTTACATCATTAGGTTGCTTATTCCCTCCAGAATTTTCCATCGCGTGCTGAAATGTATATCTTTCTCGCCTTGCGTCGATTTGCCCCGATTTGGGTTGAATCAAAGATGGAAAAAGCGCGCGCGCGCGTGGGTGTGTATGCGTGCGTGTCCACGCGCACGTACCTGGAAACTGAAGGAGCAGCTGCTATTTTCACGCCATCTATTGTCTGGCAACTATAGCCTCGTTTACATGAAACCGACTTCGGCGGGTCGAGCCAGGAGATCGAGTTGAGCAACGTCAGCCCAACTTGACGACTGCGTGTTTACATGAACTCGTTTTTGGCGAGTCGAGACCGGTTCAACAGCAGCGGCACCAAGCGTCGAGCGGTGCAGCGGGACAGGGCAATGGCAGCCTGGAAGATTGCGGCATGCACGGCTGCCTCGGAGGCGCTACGGCGCAAACGAATAACAGGTTCGCATTTGTCACCTCCCCTTCCACTAACCCGACTCCGACTCCATCCGGTTTACATGCTATCTGCTGTTGGCGTCGAGTGAGTCAACCCACCCCCTGCAGCGGAGTTGACTGGACTCGCTCCCTCGACTCCCGGACCCGACTTTTAGGTGTTTACATGAACCCAGTAACCGGTTTTCAGCTCAAATCCTCAACTCAACCCGTCATGTAAACACCGCTTATAACATGCTTGTAATCATTTTCCGAGAATTCCCTTTCCTGCGGCGCTAGTCTACCCCACCTGCAGGAAGGGCGCGCATCTTTTGGCTCAGCTGGAAAGAGAAGGGGGCGGTCCTTTGTGCCAGTTCCGAAAGAGGGAACTTCTCAGCGCTATAGTCGGTTACAACTGAAGAACGAAGCGGCACATACAACTCAGGGGAGCCCCCCAGCCAGTCACGTCGATTTCTGTGGGTGGCTGTACATGTAGCCAAGTCTGCGAAAGAGAGGGAAGGAGACGACGTTTTGTCCCCGTGTCGCCGAGAGTGGAATGTCCTTTGTTCGGGATAAGGCTGCGCATAGCCTTAGCTACATAGCCAGTAGTAGTTTATTAAAATAATAATAACACAAAAAGAAAGGAAAAGATTTTGCTGCCCCCGCATCTGCCATCGTCTCAGCACCTGAGCTGGGGCAGCAGAAAGGAAAGGGATAACGATCTGACAGGTAGGAGAGAAATAAAAGTATGAAAAGACAGGAAGAAAGGAGAAGGTACTAGTAGGCAAGGTGCCCCCGTCTATTGTCTCAGCTGCACTGGCCACTACATAGGGGAGGGAGCTGGGGCGCCTGTTTCGCATATGTCCGTGCGAGAGCGTTTTTTTTTTTTGCGCAAAAGCGCTGAGTGCTCTCGGTGGGTCATGTTCGGCATCAGACGGTCGTGGCGGCTTCAGTCTCCACCGGTGCTGTCGCGGCGCACCGGTGGAGACCGAACAGAAAACTGTTCGGTCGACGCGCTTGGCTGGGCGGTCTCCTTTGATGGGCATGTGCTGCTTCGTTCTTGAGTTGTACCCGACTTATATGCCACATGGATTCATTTCAGCGGTGGAACATGGCGCTCTCTGAACCACGGCATTCGTTTGAAAAAAGTGCGAGTCTAGTTCAGGAAAACTACACCTTCTCGATGGTTAGTGCTGAAATAGTCCCAGGCAGCACGCCAAGATTGTACCAACAATGGCTCATTGTTGGAATACAGTGGCAACAATATTGGGCTGGCATTGGCATAGGAGCACATTACTACATTTTCCAACCTTGGCCCATACTTCATACCAAGATTGTCCCATTGTTCAGCCATTGTGGCACTGCCAGCATGGGCATATCACTGGCCTTTCCACTCAAACTTCATTGGTCCTGCAAGTATCAGTCCAATGTTCAACCATGCTGGTACTACCACTATGTACTGAACATCAGCTATTCCATTCATGTCCCATTGTTGATGCCAATAATTAGTCCTATGGATAGCCATTCTGGCCCTACCAATATGTACTGAAATAACCCACTGTTGATGCCAAGATTGTTATGTTCAGCCATTTGGCACTGTCAATGCAGACTAAGCACAGGCTTTTCCATTCATGACAGTGCATACAACCTGTCACATCAGTGGCTTAAAGATTGGCATGCCACTGCCCTTTTCTCTTTATGACTCGCCAGTAAAGCCTATGTTAATTTTTATCTTCAGTGGCCAACATTAATGCAAATGTTCACTCGTAAGCAACCATGCAAATATTCATAAAATGAGACAACCAAAGTATTCATGAAAACATTTATTTTATGAAAAAGTCCAAGTAGAATTAATCGTTAGGGGTCGGGAAGGGTGGTGCCAGGGGCTGTGGGATGGGTGGTGGCAGGGGCTGTAGGGAGGGAGGGCCCTCAGGAAGTGGAAGAGGCCAGGGGATTGGGAGGCACACATGCGAGCACAGTGCAGGGGGCTGTCCCCGCAATCGCAGGTGGCGTGCTTGGTTGGAGGGGGGAGAAGACTTCGGCAAGGCGTCTCTTCCTTCCATCACATGAACCGGGCAGCCAGCTGCAAATAAAACCTTGTGCCTGTGATGCGTCAAATGCAGTTTGTCGCAAATATCATCTGCACAGGAAAAGTGAACAAAGAAAATAGACATTATTTCCAAGCACACAAAAATCATGGCCATCATTTTAGAAAATTGTAAGAAAATAAATTCCAGGATATGGCCAATGAGAAAGGCTGTACTGAAGGGCTCCTGATTAATTTTGGCCACCTAGAGTTCTTAATTTAAGATGCACCGACATCGCTTAGCACACGTGCTTCTTTGCATTTAGCCTCCAGAGCAATGCAGCTACTATGGATGGTGTTTGATCCCTCACTTGGAATCAGTAGCTGAGCACCTGAGTCAGGAAGGACATCAGGTAAAAAATATAGTAAACAGATATATTATTACGTGCCTCATAATCAAGGCAACATACAAAACGTGGACACAACTAAACAATGAAGTAAAGAATCACTACAGGGGCCTCAATCCATTGACACTGACTTGTTGCGATTGACCACCTTGCACCTGCTAAGTGGCATCATAGATGCCCATAATAGAAGGCAAGTGACTGCAGCTTCTATTACACACCGCAGGTTCGAAGGGCATTTTCAGCTCCAATAAGCTTTCCAAACAATTAAAATAAAACTGTGAAAGCATGTTGAATAAAGGGTACATGAAAAACTATTTACTAAAGCTAGAACTTGTTGCCATCATTAAATACTTGTAAATGAAATCAAAACATAGTTCTCTTTTCTATAAAAGGGAGATAACGCATCTGTCCAACTTCCATTTATGAACTGTGTTGCGCTTCAACTGTCATGCACAAGAATGAATTTTAACCTGACTAACTATTTAATGTCGCTTGCAAGGCATGGGCTTTGTCAAGTTGCGACGACAGTCCACCGCTGTGATATATCGCACCTTGCGGAAAAATTTTACACTTTAGTTCAAAAGGTGTACTGTCTTGTTCCCTTATTGCATCAGGCTTGTAGAAGAAATAGGGCTAGGGGTGGGACAAAGGGATGGTTAAGGATAGGCAGAAGAACGAGGAAATGTTTGCCCTCGGGTGTAAAAGACACGACCAAATACGCGAGAAAGAGTAGAAAGATTTGGAAGGAAAAGAGAAAATAAGAAGAAAAGGACTAGTGTTGAAGTAAGTGAGTTAGGAAAGCTCAAGGGACAGGTGAGTCCCACTTGGGTGGGCGAGAAAAGGCTTAGGACACGAGGGAGGTGGTCAGGGAACACGAGTAAAAAACAAGTGAACACGAGAAGGAGAGTAGAAAGACTTGGAAGGAAGAGTGGAAATAAATAGAAAAGACTGCTGTTGAAGTAAATGACTTAAGAAAATTTAAGTGACGTGGTGAGCCCCACGCGGAACGGCAAGGAAAAAAAAGGCTTAGGACACGAGGGTGGAAGGTGGCTACTGGTCGGACAAAGGGATAGTGGAAAAGAGAAGCACGATGAGAAAAAATGCGAGCGCTAGGAAACACAGTGAGCACGCGAAGAGTAGGAAGATTTGGAAGCAAAAGAGAAAATAGTGAGGGAAGACTAGATTTAAAGTGAGTGAGATCGGAAAAAGGCGAAATCAGGAGACGCGAACCACGTGGGCGGGCGGCGAAAGGCCTAAGAAAAGTGGCACAAACTTACTTTTGCGGCCGTCGGTCCAGGCTCCTGAACAGGCACGAGGATAACCACACCAGGTAGTTGGTATGGTGGAAAGGCCGAGGAACACTTGGTTAGGAGCGGTAATCCAAAACACAGGGCTCCAGCGCACAGGGCACACACGATCACGGTAGGCACAGGATGGCAGAGGGCCGCAAGGGCCAGCGGCACACGCCGCGGCCTCGAGGCGCGCACGAACTCGACGGAGCGAGCGCCGCGCGCGACCGACCGCGTTGACTGCTAGGGCGAGACTGGCAGCGAAAACGAGGCAGCAAGGAACAGAGAAGCGAGCGACGCAGGTCCACTCCGTTCGAAGGCTCCGGGGAGACTGGAAAATCGCACGCGCATTCCGTGCGGCGCCAAACGCGACCGCATCGCGATAGGTCATCGGTCGTATGACGTTTACGAAGAAGAGCTAATCAGAAGGCCGAAAATTTTGTTTAGTTTTTTGTGCTCCTCGTTGCACTGCCCTCTCCCCCTGATTCACGCCGAAGGAACAGTCTTTTCGGAATACACGAGGACCCGTCGAAATGGACCAAAGGGTGACCGTCAAAGTGACGGCTAGTTTTTACAGTGCAACTGTAAGAAAAGCGCATAACACTAGGACGGCTGATAAGCTCCGTTTACATAAACGCGAGAGCAGCGCATCATGTCAACTTTCTCGTGCATCACACTCATGTAAACAGGGAAAATGCGCCAGGAAAATGCATTAATCCCACAGGCAGGGCGCAGATCGGCAAGTGCAAGTCCTGTGCTGGGGTGAATAGAAACAGGTGCTCGTAGGGCGCCTAGATGTGCGTGCGCTTCTCTCCGCTCTCCCCTCCCACACATCGAGACACCCTAGTTTCGGGGCCCCCTCTTCCGCCCTGGGCGCCTACACAATACCCTCTCAGAAGGAAAACAAAGCAGACCACGCTCAACTTGTGACCGGCTGCCCCCCCCCCTACTTCCGCGTGGCGTATTCTTACATGCGAGCATGGCGTCTCCCCTCCGCGAGGAAATTTCGGGAAAAGAAAATCACCAACTAGCCCCGCCACTGGGAATTACGATGCGCTACTGCGGTATTTATGTAAACGCGGAGCTCTTCTTAGAGAGCCTTTCGTTCTCGCCCAACTAATTCTTCTTCAAGCTACAGGAGGGATAATGCCCAATTAATCTCCATATTTCAGAAAAAGCTTTCCAACATAGCTTCGCGACTTGGGAACGGGGATCAAGACTTTTCATTTTTGTTTATCTAACCCAACCTTTTTTTCCGCTCCTAGACTGCTCTCAATGTCGTAAGCAGCGTCGCGCTGCCTACGACACGAGGTCGAGCTGCCTATTGCAGGAAGCGATTGTAGAACTGGTGAGATACTGCCAGCTTCGAAATATGGCTGAGCCAACGCAGGGAAAACGTCCGAGAGACTGGTCCAATACTGCCAACTTCTAGAAATGGCTTAGCCAAGGCGGGGAAAACGCCCGAGAAATTGGTCCAATACTGCCAACTTATAAAAATGGCTGAGCCAAGAGAGGGAAAACGCCCGAATAACTGGTCCAGTACTGCCAGCTTCTAAAAATGGCTGAGCCAAGGCGGGGAAAACGCCCGAGAAACTGGTCCAATACTGCCAACTTTTGAAAATGGCTGAGCCAAGGCGGGGAGAACATTGGCAACGTGGGGCCTTCATAGGACCGTTGTTTGCCAACTCAATTCCTACATTGGACCACTGTCATGTGCTGCTTGGGGTGCAGCTGCAGCCGCCATGGAAGCAGATGATGGTTTGCTGGTTGTGATAAACGGCAGAAACTCAAGTAATTTTCACTCGTCGACAAGCTAGAAAGCTGCTCGAGTTCTCCAAAGAAACGGATCGAGGCTGGTTCATGGCAACATGTTATTGTGATGTGCTGTTTGAACATTCCTTCATGAGATACGAGATGTTGGCAGCCGCTGATGTAGGCTGTAAACAGCTGGCTGCAATTCACTGGCATCTCAAAGGCTAGCGACGACCAGGCTTGCACTCGACCATCCGTTTTGGAAGCAGGCAGTGCCAAACTGCGCTCAAAGTGCTGGAACTAGCGGTACACACCCGCCGCACCGCCGCTGCCGCAGAACTTTGCCGGACTGGTGCAGTGAGTGCAGGCGAATCGAGCGCTCTCCAACTTCCCCTCCACAGCGCTAGCCAGAACAACGAACAACCGGCAGCACGAAGCGAAAGCCTGTCTCTTTCGCTTTCCTGTCGCTTTAGCAATGCCAAAGCTGCCCTCGAAAAATAATACGACGCCCTGAATGCGTTTCGTAGCGTCAGGTGAAAAAAATTGCCAGTGGCTTAGCTCTGCTATGCCTGGATATACGTAGCGTAAAGCGCTCCGGTGTTTCGGCCACACGTTTCGCCTTGGCTCGATTGCTCCTACGCTGCTCGACGGCAAATTGCCAGGCGACAACCTCGGGATCGGAAGAATTTAAATTTTCCAGTCTTCTGCGCCGTTTGGCATCGGCTCGACTCTCGTTAGCTTACCAGAGCTTACATGTCGAGCGCGACCGTCTTTTCTCCGCGCACCCTCCTCGCGCATGCGCAGTAGCGCGCGGCGCAACTGTCGTAAACACGGCTCCGGCCAGCGCCTCCTAGATGAGGCGCTGCTCCAGCTAAAGGTCACGCGTCGGAGAGGAGTGCACGCCGGCGGCGCCGGCAGCGAGGAGCTCGCACCGGCTGTGGCGAGGAGGCGACGCACCTGCGCCTCTCGTGACGTCACGCGGCTTTCGCGCATGCGCAGAATGGGCGGCGCGCACACACACACACACACGCAAAACTCTGCTCCGACCCGCGTAGTGTGGCTTTACGCTACAAAACAATCCAGCAAAGCAATATGGCGGAAATCTGCTTGGAAGTTCGACACACACTACAGAGGGCAAAATGGAGGGAAACATGCAAACATCGTAGAGATATCGTTCCCTCTCGTGAACACCTCCTGATTTTAAATATTTAGCAGCGCCACACTTGTTATTTTTTTGAACTGTGATTATTTAGTACACGTGCCTTGGTGTAGATGGCGCTACTTACTACATTTGTCTACATTTATCGCATGTCCTTGCGTTATTGCTATTATTGTTTGCATTTTGTGGACTTTGTTGTTGGTAATTGTTACAAGTTGACTAAAGGAATGAGACCGACATTTTAAGAGTATATTTGGCAGAAAAAAAGAAGCCGCGGAACGTTTCAAGAGCTTATGCCCTTCATAAGGAGAGCAAAAAAGGTAGCTAAAATCAACTAGACATTGCACATTCCCCAAAAGCCGTAGAGTAAAGGCGATGCTTAACCGCGTAGAGCGAAGTATGAAGTTTCTTCACGCAAAATCTCAGAACTGCCACGTGCTCGTTACCTGAACAGTATGGCATTCCGTTTTTAACTATTTCGAAAAAACGCCAACTTTGATCAGGAATAACTTTTAAACTAAACAAGGCAAATGGATGAAATTTTCAGAATGGAAGAGCGATTAGACGATCTCAAATTTTACAAAAAGTTGCCGCGGTGCAATGCATATCCCAAAAGTTATTGCAGATTACATTGTTCTGTTTTTTATGATTTTCAAACATGCGTGGCTAATAAACTAACCTATACACGTACTTATAAATGCTTAAAAACGTTCACTAGCATCAGATCTCAAATTATCTCGAAAGATGTTTTTCTAGGTGCAAGAGGGTTTTCACAATTTTGCATTTCCTGAGACAAGTTGAGCTCAACTGCCAGTTTCACCTTTGCGTTTTCTTTTACAGTTGAAACAAATTAGCAGCTATCGTTAAACCAAATGCATGTTTTGAAAGCAGAGAAAACTAGCTTTTCGGAGATATCTGAACCATATTTATGAAGCGAACGAGCGAGGCACAGTCGACGTACAAACATCACCAAAAATGGTTCCTGCTCACCGTCAGAGTGGGACCGCCACCAAGGCGAGAGGCAACTTTTTAGAAGTGTTTTTTGCTGCCAAAACTCACAAAATTGACATCCCCTTCCGTTGCATTGTTACTGAACGGGGAACTTGGCAACATGCTGTTTCAAGTTTTTTGCAAAGTAATTTGTGTTCACTGACTGTAGAAGACCCGTTTGTTGTATCTAATTCCGTGGCGGTTGTGCAATATCTGAAACTAAATAATCCTGGTGGGTGTGATATGTTTAGTATTGATGTGCAGGATTTATTCTATTCATTGCCACATGATAGGCTCCTCCAGTGTGTTAAGAAATGTATAGTACAGGATAATGATGAAGAAGCATTCATATCAAAGTGTGGCGTTTCTGTGGGCTCGTTTTTGGAGCTTGTGTCATTTTATCTCAAATCCACATTTGTTGAATGGGAAGGCAGGCTATATGTTCAAAAAACAGGGGTGTGCATTGGCTCAAAAGTCGCTCCGGTACTTAGTAATATCTTTCTTTCCTATGCCGATAGGAGCATTAAAGTTAACTTAGACAACCGTGTAAAACAAATCTTCCGGTATGTAGACGATTATCTTGTTTTTGTTGAATCCCATGACTTCAAGGCACAGGTGGATGACATTTTATTGACTTTTGAAAACTGCGGGTTTGGTGTGAAATTTACTTTTGAATTACCGGAAGAAAATCAGCTGCAATTCTTGGATATTAAATTGGAGAAAAAGGTGAATCAGGTGGTCCTTCCTACAGCGGTCGGAAAAGCCTTTGCTAAATTAGTCTGGGCACTCGAAAATAGTTAAATGCGGCATAGCAGTGTCTTGTTTAGGATCTGCACTTACTAAGTCATGTATTCATACTTTAGGCAGCAGTTTCGATAAGCAGGTTCAAAGGCTAAGGTCAGCGGGCTTCCCCAAAGATGTGATAGCGCTTGCTAGCAACAAGATCCTGAAGAAGATGAAGTCTTTGCATTGTGGGTTTTTTGCGCAAAAGACACGACACAAAGGAACGAGGTAGACAGGACAAGCGCTTGTCCTGTCTACCTCGTTCCTTTGTGTCGTGTCTTTTGCGCAAAAAACCCACAATGCTTAGGCACCAACTAGCCTGCAAAAACATACTCGCAAGATGAAGTCGTTGGGTAGACATGAAGCACAGGAAAATTCCGGCAATGATAGAACGAAGTATGCGGTAATACCCTACATTCATCAGTTATCCCATAGGCTTAAGCAGGTTGGCTCTAGATATGGGATTAAAGTGCTCTTTTCGGTCCCTAATAAACTAGGCAAGGTTTGTGCTATTGTTGACAAAAGAGCCCGGGAACAGAAGCAAATAAGAGGCAAAAGAAAAAATGCATGCCAGGTGGATCATGAGTCACCCTTTGTGCCATGTGCAGAGGGAGTGGTATATGACATACCTTTTAAATGCGGCAAGAATTACATTGGGCAAACCGGTAAATGCATAAATACACGCTTACGTCAGCATAGAACCTCTTTGAATGGTGCTCCTTCATCAAGTCTGTCCCTTCATTACATAGATTGTCATCTAAACAAACCCGGTGTGTCTAATAAAAAAGCATGCTTTGCACTGCTTAACAGGGCTAAGATTAAATTCAGACATCCAGATCAGCTGACTAGGGAGTTGTGTGAAGCCTATCACATTCACAAGAACAGCGACACGTGCGTTAGCACACCATCTGTAAACTTACATGAGTGTGAAATTTGGTATCTAGATTCTTAACTTTCTTTTGTGTGCTTTTTGCGGGAAGCGCAGGCGCTTTGGGTTGTAAGTTGTGTGCATATAATCTGTGTTTTTTCAAATAAACTTTCAGTTGTTAGTAGCGCTTGTCCTTGTCTTCCTTCTCTGTTCTTGTTCCTAGTCGCAGCGCTGGTGAAATTTTGAATATTAAGGACACTTTCAAAGGATTTGGCGAGACAACTGGCGAGATAACTGCTAGGAGAGGTTGGGGGCTTACTAGGTTTAAGAAACGGTACAATAATAGCTTTCTTCCAGGCTTCCGGTATTTTCCCAGATATCCAAACTGTGTTAAAGAATCTTAAATGTGCGTCCACGGCTGGTTCGGAAAGATGGGCAAGCATTCCATAATGTATTTCGTCGGGTCCTGGAGCAGTTTTTTTGCCGGAAGATAGTACTCTATTGATTTCTTCGAGGGTAACTAGACTATTGAATCTTTCATTTGTACCTCCACTTGTTGGGAGCCTCTGTCTTTCAGCTGTGTTTTTGTAGTTTAGAAACGACTGCACATAGTGTGATGAACTTGAAATTGCAGCGAAATGTTCCCCCAATATGTCTGCCTGTTCCTCTATGCTTGTTTGTGTGCCAGGTGTTGTTAAAAAAGGAATTGTGAATGGTGAAAAGTTTCCATTTAATTTTCGAACCTGCTCCCACATTTCTTTAGATGGGATCCGACTGTTGATAGATGAAACATAATTTTTCCATGAATCTTTCCCGGCACTGCGACGGGCGTACCGAGCTCTAGCTTTTGCCTTTTTAAAATTTAAGAGATTTTCATGTGTCGGATACCTGCGGAATTTACCCCAAGCTCTATTTTGCTGTTTTTTTGCTTCTTTACAGTCCTTTTTCCACCATACTTTATGGTTTTGTCGCGCCACTCCTGACGACTGAGGAATAGCTGTGAGTGCGGATGTTATGATACAATTAGTGAACTTTTCATTTATTTGGTCGATAGTGAGATTTTCTAAATCTATATTTTCTAAGGTTGCCTTTACTCTAAAAAGTGACCAGTCGGCGAGGTGAAGCTTCCAGCGCCGTGGCCTTGTGGGGATTATTTCCGGTGGGGATGTTAAAGTGAGTAGTATAGGGAGGTGATCGCTGCCACATGGGTTGTCAATGACGCCCCAGTTAAAATCGTTAAAAACAGAAGGTAAACTAAAAGACAAATCTAAACAGGTCATTTTCCCTGAGGCAGGGGAGCAGTATGTGGCTTTTTCTGTATTTAAAAGGCATACACTATTTGTGAGGATAAAATCTTCGATTATTTGACCCCTAGAGTCACAGCGCTCACTTCCCCAAAAAGGGGAGTGAGCGTTAAAATCCCCGACTACTAGATATGGTTCTGGAAGTTCATCAATGAGGCCTTGTAGATCGTGGACTGTTAGTGTGAGATGTGGAGGAATATATACAGAGCAGATTGTAATTGTTTTGTAGCTGACAATGCTGACTGCAACTGCCTCAAGTTTTGTTTTGAGTCTGATCTCTTGAGCATGGACGCCGCTTTGTACGACAATCGCGACGCCTCCCGAGAGTCCATTTGCCTGCTCACGATCGCGTCTAAATGTTTTATAATGCTTCAGGATGTTCATATGTTGTGGACCTAGATTAGTTTCCTGGAAACATAAGGCTACGGGTGACATTGACCCTAAAATGTTTTTTATGTCATCGTAATTTCTGAATATTCCTCTACAGTTCCACTGAACTAGAAAAGCCATGTTTATGTTTTGGGGTAGGAGCAACGAGAGGTTTACTTATGTTCTGGGGCCGTTATGGTGGCCCTGCCTTTTTTCCGCTCAAGAGAGCTGTTCCGCCGCTCTAAAGCAGGTGGGCTGGGATTTTGGTCCATCACCTCGGAAGAGGTGCTGGACGACCGCGAAGAAGCCGCGGGTGTGTGGGTGTCAGGCCTCCCCCGACGGGAGGAAGTCCTGCGGGATGCTGACCCGTGGGCCGCCACTCCCTGGCTTGTAGTTGGCAGAGCAGCTTTCGCTGTCTCTGCCTGGGGCGTGGATGGCACTGCCACAGGCGCGGTGGAAGTGGCCGCGGCAGGCGCCGGAGTGCTCTGTGGTGCTACGCCCCTGCGCACCACATCAGCGAAGTTTGGTTTCGCTTTGAAAGAGAATGTATTTGCCAGTGCAAAACGCCTTCTGGCTTCTTTAAATGAAATATTTTCTTTGGTCTTTATGGTGATGATTTCTTTCTCCTTTTTCCAGGACGGACACGCCCTTGAGTATGCAGCGTGGTCTCCTTCACAGTTCGCGCAGCGTAGGGCTTCGTCACATTCCTCAGAAGGGTGGTCCTTCGAAGCGCATTTCGCGCAGGTTTTGCGGCCGCGGCAACTCTGTGAGCCGTGGCCAAACTTCTGTCAGTTGGAACAGCGCGGGGATTCGGTATGTAGTGTCTGACGGTGATTTTCAGGTATCCAACATCGATCGTTTCGGGCAAACTGCTAGTGTTAAATGTGAGGACCATGTGTTTGGTGTCTATTTCTTTGTTGTCCTTGCGGATTTTGATCCTCTGCACGTCAATTACATTTTGATCAGAAAGTCCTTGAAGCATTTCGGTTTCTGTTAGATAGATGAAGTCAGCCTCTGAGATAACGCCTTTAACTGTGTTAAGAGATCGGTGGGGAGTCACAGAGACAGAGATGTTCCCTATGGAAGCAATGTTTGAGAGTTTCGAGCATTGGATGCTCTCACGCAGTTCGAGGAGTAGGGCGCGCCACTGGCCATTTTTGATACCTTGTAGCCAGGCCCTAAGGTATCTGTTAAACATTTGGTTACAAGAAATGGGGATATTATTCGGGCTTGCTTTTCGTCACTGTTGCTGTGTATCACATGAAACTTTGTGAATGTCGGTTTCTTTTTCGCAAAAAAGTCTACTGCCTCGTTCCGCCCTCTTTTAAGAGAGCGATCTGGTTTCTAAAGGGGCGAGCCATAAAAAAATTTAGTTTTTCGGTCATGGTGGTAGCCACCCACCATGGAGTCCAACAAGGGGACGCGACGGGAACTTGAAGGCAAGTCCTGCCCACGCCAGCTGTACACGTTAACTATAACCAAATATGACGCAACTCAGGGTAGTCGGCCACACAAGGTTAACCCTCGCCGCCAGGAAAAAAAGGAAAAAATCAAGAAGGGAAGAGGATACAGGAAAGTTGAAAGAAAAGAGATAGGACAGTGAAAGATGGAGAGGAGAACAGGAAAAGGCGACTGCCGATTTCCTCCGGTCGGGTCAGGCCGGAGGTGCCGTCTACAGGAAGCTGGAGCCAAAGTGGTGTGTTGCCTCCGCCGAGGGGCCTTAAGGGTCCAAACGCTCGGCATCGGCTCAACCACCACGATCCTCTTTTCCCCGGACACGGCGATGCCACGCACGGCTAGGCGCGGATGCTCGGGTCCGTGGTGACGCATTGCTCACCATCATCCCCCTGCGGGGATGTCCCTGCGGATGCTCGGGATACCCCGTGGTGTCGCCACTCACCAACGTCTGCATGCTGCAGACGCCCCCCTGCTGGGAGGAACTTCTGGTGTGCCATACAGCCTAACGAAAAAGAGTTTGCAGACACATGACTAAACCATTGTGCTGTATTGATCATAACCAGTGATCATGTTCCATTACTTTAACACATAACATTTAACTGGCAAAACTACTCCTGAAAACACGCATGGTATTTTAGTTATGTGCGCGCCGTATGTGTACCGCTACACATAGTATAGTATAAAGTTGTAAGCAAATTGGTCGCTTGAACTAGACAGTTATAAAAACTGAACACATCATCAAGTAAACACAATAAAAATTTATTTATGAGACAATGCATTCGCCGATGCCTCTTAGAAATGGAATCTCATGCTCGCCTGGACAGATGCGAAGCACTTTCGGCTGTGATATCAGGACTCTCTTTTTTGAGGCGACAGAGTAGGTGTCCATTAAAGCGCTGAACAACTAGAAAACCTAAAGAAGCTAACGCTTGGGGCACCGCGCCAGCATGAACATTTATCTAGATGGTGAACGAGTTGAATTTCAGTGGTTCAACTAGAATGCGGCTGTCGCGACAATCCTTTATCTTCACCCGCTCGTAATGTGTTCGCGCTTCTCAGTGGCCGGCGATACTTTTTAAAGGTATAAAAATCTCGAGAGCCGAACAAAGGTGTGTCGTCTACTGAAATGTCACCACGCGTTCTGACAGAAGATCGAAGACTCATCGCCAGACTTTTCGTGGAAGGTGTACCGCTGAGAGAGATATGCCGAGGAACTGGCAGGCCGAAGACATCGGTAAGCAGATTTATCCGTGCCTTCCGAGATGAGGCAACACTTGCGGATGCGAAGCGGTCCGGCACACCAAGAGTTAAGAAGCACGAGGACGACATAACTGATTGCTGCCGCAGCTGTCGTGTATCCTTTCTTGAGAGCTAAAGAGATCCGCGACGAGTTGTCACTAGAGGTCTCTACTTCGACAATACGTCGCCGTTTGAAAGCAGCTGGGATTTCGAACTGTGCCGCAGCGCAAAAACCTTTCCTCACCGAGCGACAGCGAAAACAACGCTCGGACTTCGCACAGGACCACCAGCACTGCAACTCAGAAGAATGGCATAATGCAATTTCTTGTATATGAATCAACATTTTGCACTTGCTAGGATCAACAGAGGCTGGTGTGGCGGCCCTTGAAGGACTATTGTACACACTCTAATTGAAACGACGCGCAAAATTTCACGGGCAAAGGGCGGCACAGCTACCCTGGAGCATTATAATTTGATAAGCACTGTCTTCAGACAGATTGGGGGGAAGAGGGGATAAAGCCTAAGGTTTGACCAAATATCGTCTGGTCGGATGGTAAGTAATTCATTTCCTGAATTCATTTCCATTTTCTGAAGATGGGATAGACGACCTTCGCACGCCGAAGGTGGTCGTATATTAACAAATCCATCGATGCGTGTGCAAGAATTTATGGAAGCGGGCAGCGATGCCGAGAAAGGGAGCAGGCGCCGCAGCTTGCGTCCAGCTGCGTCACCCTTCCTCTGCATTGGTTGGTTGGTTTGTGGGGTTTAACGTCCCAAAGCGACTAAGGCTATGAGAGACGCCGTAGTGGAGGGCTCCGGAAATTTCGACCACCTGGGGTTCTTTAACGTGCACTGACATCGCACAGTACACGGGCCTCGAATTTCTCCTCCAAAGAAATTCAACCGCCGCGGCCGGGATCGAACCCGCGTCTTTCGGGACAGCAGCCGAGCACCATAGCCACTGAGCCACCGCGGCGGCTCCTTCCTTCCTCTGCATTATCGAGGGGGCGCGACAGTATCGAATCTTAAGTTTCTCAGGTTGCCACTTCTTTGGGGATGTGAGTGCGAGCCGCCCTCACCCCGTGCGCTGCTGCCAGCCCCCTCTGAGGAAAGCTGGAACCAACTGCTAATGAAGCAGGACCGGACAACCCAGGAAGCTCTCGCTAGGGGAAGGGGGGGGGGGGGGGGGGGCTTGGAGGTCACTAACGTAACGGGTCACACTGAGGCCCAGCCGCCTACGGTCAACCAGTTTTTCGAAATAAATATTGTTTCTCTCTCTCACGAACTGTAGGTCCGCGCGCTGCTTCGCCAATGTAGCGGCGAGAGCAGGACCAGGGCCGTGAGTTGAGTCCCGCGAGCAGGAGCCCCAGCCTTCGAGCATTGTCCAGAACGATGTTTGTTCGTTTTTCGAACGATCTTTACCACGGGTCACCGCCGCGTGAACTGCAGCTTCACGCTACTGCTCTCGTCTCTTCGTTATCGCTTGTTCGTCTACGCTGCGCTCTGAGTTCCCTCTCTTTTATCCTCCGACGCGGTCGCTCACTCGGTTATGTCAAGGCTGAGGAGAGGTACGCCGCTCAACGCATGACGCGGCGCATAAGAGCTGCGCTGTAAAAAGAAACGAGCAGCACTATTTCGACAGGAGTCGTCATTATCTATGATCTAAGCTCGATGCGGTTCGCTGGAGCATATCTGGTTTTCGGCAGAAATGCGAAGCTGTACTTCGCAACTGAGCTGGAGCATCTTAATGGTTATGTTTCAAGTATCCTAAAGAGCGGTTAGCAGGAGGGTTAGCAGCTGCTAGAAAGAGGTTCATGTGACAGCTCTAGGTTAAGCCGGATTGAGGGTGAACTACAAAACGCTTTGAACTGGAAGCTATCTCAACTGTTATGTTGTCTTGGGGTGATGAAAACCTTTAATACTCAAAGAGAGTTTGGGAGTCAGAAGACCCCCCTACATGGTCGGTATCCTTAGTCCGGGACACCGCACGACGAGGCCCCGTCTCGCGCCCGCTTGACCAAGAGCCCTTTGGGACTCCAGTGTGGAGCAGTTGAGGAGGGCAGTCTCCCATGCCTCTCGGGTGGGGGTGTGGGAAAGTGAGGATTCTGAATGCATAACTTAAGCGACGTTTGAGATTCAAACTGTACCAGGAAACTGGGAAACTTTGTCTCCAGATTTTTAGACCACCGAGCCGTCGCCGCAGCCTATCACGCTGAGTGTTCGAAAGGGTAGCCTTGGGCGCTAAATGGTAACCCTTCTCTCGAATTTTGCAAGTCGCCTTCACCTGTCGTCTGTTTTGCGCTTCAAAATGCCTCGTCCTGGCTGTGCTTTTGCCATGGCCGATGCAACGGGGCTTGTTTATTGAAGAGAGAAAAATTGGCAGTTGCTTAGCTCTGGTTAAACCGGGTAAATTGCGTAAGCAATGGTGTGCGCGTTCTTCTGGCGATTCTTCGGCGCGTTCACGCGCTGAGATTCACCGGTGAGCGATGACGTGGAACCACTCTGCGAGGTAGAACGTTGTCGCTAAGCTGCATCCTTAGCACGACGCTTTGCAAGACGTTCTTCACGCTGTTCTGGCGTCTCTTGTGCACGTTGTCGCTTTCGCGCTTCTTCCTGTCGTTGTCACTTCTCCTTAGAGGACTGCATAGCAAAGCATTCACGTCTAGGCAAGCACGCATTTATAGACGCTTTACAGTGCGGGAACATGGGCGCCGCCATATCTGATCACGTGACCATGCCGCCACGCTGTCAGGGAGTCCACAGAACGTCATCGTCGATTCGGCTGTACGCCTTGCTCGTCGGTAAATTGGTTTTTGACGAAAGGAAATCTATCTGTCTCGCATATCTCGGTGGACACGTGTACCTCGCCGTAACGAGAAGGGAGGAAGACGGGAGTGAACGAAGACACCGTATTCACTAGACGCGCCTTTGTTCTTCCCAAACTATTGAGCTGGCATGGCGGAGTGGCTAGCGTGCTCGTCTCTCACTCTGGAGACCCTGCTTGGATTCCCAAAGTCGACCAATTTTCTACTCGGCGTTATTTTTTATTGATGTGGTCTTACTAGAAATTAGGCTAATTGCTTAACTGATATTATTCGAATGCCATCGATGCACTGCGCGCCAATGCTGCTAACGCCGGCTTCGAAGCCCAGAAGTCTTTATTAACACTTCTTTTTGGGCGAGTTGGTGGATACTTGATTAGAAGAAAATAGCGCCAGAGCATGCAAACCACGAAAAGACAAGGACGAGACACAAAGCGCTATGTGTCTTGTCCTTGTCTTTTCGTGGTTTGCATGCTCTGGCGCTATTTTCTTCAAATCAAATGAAGCCCAGAAGTGGCGGACCTCCTAGTGGCGTCATCTGTCGTAGACAGAGCAAACTGCTCGGCGCCGCTGCCGCGCGGTGCGCAGACGGCGCTGCCATCTGGCGGAGCTCGGCTCAAGCAACGCTGTTCAAGGTTAACCGTGGCCACCACCGGGGCCTATGCGACGGCTCGAAACCTGGCGCAGTATTGGTTACGCAATAAAACTGGCCTATTTGCGCGAAGACAGACTTACGCAGAGACCCCGCCGCGGTGGCTGAGTGGTTATGGTGCTCGGCTGCTGGCCCGAAAGACGCGGGTTCGATCCCGGCCGCGGCGGCTGAATTTCTTTGGAGGAGAAATTCTAGAAGCCCGTGTACTGTGCGATGTCAGTGCACGTTAAAGAACCCCAGGTGGTCGAAATTTCCGGAGCCCTCCACTACGGCGTCTCTCTCATAGCCTTAGTCGCTTTGGGACGTTAATCCCCATAAACCAAACCAAACCAGACTTACGCAGAGGCACACGAAGCGGTGCTTAGGCAGCGAAAAGCGGCTCAGTGCCACAGCGGGTGAAGCAACGAAAGCCTGTGCCTTTCCAGCGAAGCAGTTCACGTTTCCGCCTGCTTTTACAACTGCGCTTTTCTATAGAAGGAGGTCTCACACCCCGTAGCCAAGGCCTCGAAAGACAGCTCAGAAAGGCACTTGCCGCAGCGTCGCCACCGCCGTTCCCAGCACCAATCCACAGCAACGTCCTCCGCGATGGCACGCTTGAGCACTACCAGCGGTGACCGCATCACAGTTCCATTGAGCACTAACTAATGCAATGAACGGCACCTGAAGTCATAGGACATAAAGCGCACATCTACGATCTTAGTTGGCGGCGCTGCGGCGCGATCTTGCAGCTAATGTAATTTGGTATCGCTCTGAATTTTGTAATTTTAAATGACCTCAAATTTATTTTTTCCGGCCTACTGGAACAAACTACTTTGGTATTAATTTTTGGGCAATAGTTAAGCATCGGCCATCATTCCGTGAAGCACACCTGCTTCAACACGATTAGCTATAATTTTATTAATGGAATAGCTCTGAGCAATGCTTCTTGCAAGCGCGAAATCCTTTTTCGCTCAATGTATCTGTCTATTTTGTGAGATTATCCATTCAAACCTTGTGGTCGAATTCTTGAAACAACAGCGCAATGGATCTGTCAGCAAGTTTGAGTAAATTCTGGTTTTACCTAACAAATTCATTTAGCAAGTTTCGGCAGTTAATATGCTCACATGGCTTAAACTTCCTTTCAAATTATGCACTTATAAGCGTGTGTTTGTTTCTTTCTTTCCTTCTTGCTTGCTTTCTTCCTTTCTTGTTTTTCTTTCGTTCTCTCTTTCTTCCTTTCTTTCTTTTTCTTCCTTCAATATTTCTTTCGTTTGTTATTCACTAATTTACATTACAATGCAGCAAGGCGGCACCACTAGGATGCGGCCACGGCACGCTATCTAACCTGACAAGGCTGCCAACCAGGGTCACAGCAGATACTGTCACGTGTCTTGATGTATGCGTCACGGAATTGAACAGAACTTCGGCGTCTTCGGCGTGCCGGGCGGCTTCAGAAAGAGGTGTATACTCGGAAGCCCCCGGTTTGTTCGGAAGATTGGTGTCGATGGTAGCAGAAGAGTGACAGCCTTAAAGGATAAAGAAAGAAGAGAAGCCAGTAGTGGATTACGGTGCGGTTGTGTACGCATAGGTTACCTACGGAAGGAAAAGATCCCAGTTAGACTGGTATGAAGAGACGTAAATAGACAACATGTCGCCCAGGGTACGGTTAAAGAGCACGGTGTGGCCGTCTGTTTGTGGATGATATGTGTAGGTGAGCAGTGCTTTGACAACATCGGACATGAAGACGCAGCCTCTGTCGCTCAGCAATTCGCGAGGGGTGCCGTGACGAAGGATGAATCGGTTTAAAATAAACGAGGCAACTTCTGAGGCTGTGGCAGCCGGAAGGGCGGCGGTTTCGGCATACCAAGTCAAATGGTCAACTGCGACGATAGCCCAACGATTGCCGGCTGAAGTGTACGGGAAGGGACCGTATCAATAAATGCCCCCGCGGTCAAATGGACGTGGCGGGAGAGGTAGCGGCTGTAATTATCCAGCAGAACGATGAGGAGGTGGCTTGCGACATTGGCAGGTGAGGCATGAGCGCACGTATTTGAGGATGAAGGCGTGTATGCCAAGCCAATAGTATCGTAGCCGGATGCGAGCGTAGGTCGAACACTACGACATGACCACATTTCGGGTCAGCGTAATAATGGGCGCAGACTTCCGAGCGAAGGTAACGTTGAATAACTAGCAAACACTTGCGCCCACCTTAGCTGTAGTTGCGGCGATAAAGGAGGTTATCACGAACTGAGAAATGGGAAGCATGGCGGCGAAGAGCACGCGACGGAGAAGCAGCCGTAGGGTTGGTGAGGAAGTCAAGAAGAGAAGAAATCCACGAGTCGGCACGCTGCGCCGAATGCATGGCGCTGATGTGAAGCGTCGGCGAGGAGGCGTCGGAAGTGGAAAGGCTGGAAGTAATGGATGGAAGTGGGCAGCGGGATAGAGCATCGGCGCCTTGATGCTTGCAGCCAGTACGATACACGACGCGGATACCGTATTTCTGCAGCCGAAGGGCGCACCTGGCGAGGCGATCGGGTGGGTCTTTCAAAGAAAGCCAGCACAGCGCATTCTGTCCTGGCTTTAACCGTGGCCGCGGTCGCCTCCTGGGCGAACTTCACATCGACCTCGACAATGTTTGCCCCCCCCCCCCCCCCCCCCCCCCGGCATTCATGCCCTAGTGGCGCTGCGAGTATTCTACGAATATAGAATAAAGAATGGAGGCAGCCAAGGTAAAAGCTGCTGAGAGGTTCTCAACCCCCTTTACATGCAGCAGCTCGGATAAGAATGGCATAGAAGATATAAGGGACTCTAAAAAACAAAAAACAGATTGACACAGCGCAACGGAACGAGGACAAGACTGAAGCAACACGAAACATAGGACGGGCGCTGACTACCAACTCTTTATTTCTTCTTATTGCCTGTACTTTTCATGAGCTCATTTTCACTGTGTAATGACCGCCAAGCGTGTGAGGCATTCCTTCGCAATGTCCACTGGTTGGCAATGCATCACGTGGTCCAGGAAAATGATATAAATTGTGCTGGTTTTTATGAAAAAATAAAAGCTCCTGTCCTGTGTTTCGTGTTTCTTCTTTCCTGTCCTCGTTCCGTTCGGCTGTGTTAATCTGTTTCGTAGAAAGTATGAACAATTAGCTCACACCAGAATCCTCTGAAAAGAAAACTTCCACGTCCAAACTGATACGTTCAGCATACAAGCAATGAACATGAGATGTGCACAAACTGCCTTAGTTCGAAGAAAATATCAGACATATATATAAGAGGTAAGGAATATAAAATTGGTTTATTGGACTTTAACTTCCCAAAGCGACTCAGGCTATAAGGGCCACCGTAGTGAAGGGCTCCTGAAATTTCGACCACCTGGGGTTCTTTAACGTGCACTAACATCGCACAGTACACGGGCCTCTAGAATTTCGCCTCCATCCAAATTCGACCGCCGCGGTCAGGATCGAACCCGCGTCTTTCGGGTCAGCAGCCGAGCGCCATCACCACTGAGCCACTGCGGCGGCTCAATGAAAATACAATAAAATAAATTACATTTTACAGCCATTTACCTAATTTTTAGAACGTAGGAAAACCTTAAATTCTGAAAGGTTACCCTTTCGAATATCAAGGCGTATTTCAATTATGCAATCTAATAACCTTCGCAAATTATTCTCAAGCATTTCTTAGCTGTCTGAAGTAGCTTAGTGACGTAACAACTTCTGCATATCCTAAAGTAAAATTATGTTTCTGCGCAGTCAAGCAAAACTGTCGTACAAGTCTATGCGTCTATTTGTTCAGTAGCTTCTTTATTCTCGCCTGGTGTTTGTTCGGTATTTGGTAATGCGTGTTGCTTAATTCAGTACATGTCGGCTTTTCAGCTGGCAGCATTGTGGTAAACAGGCAAGAGAAATGTCTTTGTTCTAGGGTTCATTACAGTGCGTCGTCTGCCGTCTAACAATATTACAACTGAATGTACAGACCGGCGCAGGAACTGTGCAAAATTCTTGATGGTTAATAGCATGAAATACAGCTCCACCTAGGAGTGTTTCCTTTTATTTGTGTTAATTCAATGGCACCTGTGCGTTGTCAGCGGGGAACGAAACGCAGCTTGACCGAGGCCACCTGCCCAGGTGTGACGCAGGGTTTGCTGATGTCCAGGCTGCGACCTTCTTCGGGCAAGATTCGGAACCTCTGCAGCAATGACGTCACGTACAGGAAAACCTCGGCATTTGCCATGGCCTCGCCGGGACACATCCTCTTTCCTGACGGGAAAGAAACGGAACGTCATTGAAATTTTTCAGTACAACAGCAATGTAGTTCCCAGCAGAATACCCTGTTCAGTGGGCGGAGAGATGTGTCGCCCTCAGTTTCTTTATTTTTTCTCATCTAGAAGTCACGAAAATTCAAGGCTGAATTTACCTTACTTTCTCATTGATCAAATCACTTCAACTCGGTCAGCTTCAGTTGCTACACATCATCGCAGTGTCAAGAAGTCTTGCCAGTCTTGCAGTGTCAAGAAGTCCCTGACTAACGTTTCGAATTATACCTTCTTTCGTTGTGATCGTGGAAAACACAGGTGGAGGCGTGCTGTTGGCGATTTGAAACGATATCACTTCATCATGTGTACATGTTCAGACTGACTTAGAAATGGTATGGGCAGCAATAACGCTTAATCACCAGAAAGCCATAATAGCAGTTCGCTACCGCCAACCATCTTCCTCCCCCACATTCTGCAATGAGCTTCACGATGTCATTAATTCTGTTACGACACGTTTTCCCGCATCTCCGATATTTCTACTCTGTGATTTATATTTCTCAACGTCACATGAAGCTCTGACATTCCCATTTTGTCACCCTACTCGTCTCTAGGTACCGAATTTTCGGATGCATGCTCAGTATTCTCATTACAGCAAATGTGCATGCAAGCAACAAGACTAACAGCTAGTGTTGCCAATACATTACACTTAATCCTCTCTACAGTCCTACTGATGTACTCATGGGCTGATGTACACTCCTACTGATCATCTTGTGGAAATCGATCAGTTTTCCAAAAATGAAATTTCATTATCATGCAAAACTACAGGTGGTGCGCTGATACAGTGTCTGCCTACTAATTTAATATGGTACGCTTGAAGTACGGAAGTGCAGCGCTCGTCCTGTCGTGTTCGTTATCTCTTGTTGTCCCTGTTTCGTTTCCGCTGCGGCAGATATTTGTATTACGTATCAACGCCAACTAGCCCAAACTTCAGTACTTCTGCCTTCTATGAACAAACCAATTAACCATCGGCCTTCAGTCCCCAGCGGCTACGGAGCAGCTGACCAAGGCGGCGGTCAGATCTGTGACGCAGTGGAGGGTACTAAGAATCACTGGCTCAGGACAGGCCGCCATTGGAAATCGAAGGCCGGATAACCCCTGGTCCTTAATGGTAATGGAATGGATTCCAAAGGAAGGCTAGCATAGCAGAGGGCAGCAGAAAGTAAGATTGGCGGATGAGATTAACAAGTTTGCGGGGATACGGTGGCCGCAGCTAGCAACGGACAGGGCTAAATGGGGGGACATGGGAGAGGCCTTTGCCCTGCAGTGGGCGTAGTCGGGCTGATGATGATGATGACTGCAGATGCGCCGTGGTGCCGCATCAGCCAGGACTCAGAGGCCATGGGCGCTGATGTTGAGTTGGTGGCAGCTCTTTACCGTTCTATGCCAGGACGCCTACACGAAGTGGTCGCCATGGGTGGCAATTTCACGAGGCATTAGGAACTTGGTACTGCACCAGCCAAATATCCGCAACTTGTTCGTGGACTTTCGCAGCTGCATGTTTGCCTGTATTTTTTTATTTCAGTAAGAGTGCGGACTGACATACACATAACGCATCGCGCTCCGCTTACACCATTGACTCTTTTCTGCCTTTATGTAGGGTATGTCCTTATCCTGTATGGGCTCTGTTCCCATGCCTACAGCGCACTGTGTATGACACCGTATCAACAGTAACCAATTAATGCCGTCGACGTCAAGTTAACAAAAACATGAGCTTTTCGGAGTGCTGGACACATAGAACACATTTGAGAAAAATGTTGCCGAGCATTATTATGCTTTTACTTTCTCTTTCACGCGCAAAATAAACCGTGCATGTCCTTTCCGTTTACGCTTGCGTAACCGCACTTTTCGAGGAGGGATGAGAACACCAACATTCTTCACGAGCAGGAGCAGTTCATAGTAGCGGCATGGATAGTTTTGGCCCGTTGTTCAGAGCGCGCGCACTGAAAATTTATTGCTAGGCCTGCACTAGAAAAAAGAAACAGAAATCATAATTCTACACTCCCTGTCCTTTGAAAAAATTCGCTGCGCCGCAAAAGGCAACACGCTGTCTGCGTCACCCGTTAGCCACAGAGACAGATGCCAGCCAGATACCAAAGTGGGAACTGGCATCAGTTCTGATCTGCGTACGGCCCGCGTAAGGTAGAAGTAATGGTGCACAGATGCCTGCAAGGGGCGAAAGGGCGAGACTGCACTGTTAGGTGGCGCAGAACGCAGTTTTGCCACGCTTTCTCACGTCCCGCAATGTTGTGACTGTGACAGTACCCCGGAAGTGTACTGACTACAAAATCACTACAATCCGGCGGCTAGAAATAAACAGCACTGAAAAACAAATGCTGCAGACAGCTGCAGCAGTATCAGCAATAAACCGTTCTACAAAAAACATGGGCAATTGGCAGGTTGTGTTAAGAATATTAGAAACTTCTAGTAGCATCGCTGCAGTTTTGTTCGTGGATCTCCAAAGAGTTTAGATATCTACTCCTTTGTTCTTGTTTGGGGGGTTTGGTTGCGGCCCTCCACGGAATACTGCCCCTTTCTGTAGGTTACTTGCATCAGGTTAAAACACAGCATATGCAAAGCACTCACCGATGGAAAAGACATGCACGCTGCTGGGTCGCGTCATTGGCGCGGATCCGTCTGGTTTCAAGAACCTGGTTGGGTCAAATTTGTCCGGCTGTTCCCACCGGACGGCGTTCATGTTGGCTGCCCAAAAGTTTGCCAAAATCACGCTGCCCTTAGGAACAAAGTGGTCGCCAAGGTATGTGTCCTCGGTAGCCCTGCATGAAGGGGATGCCGAGACTACATGCGCTGTACATTGCTAATGGCTAAAGTATAACTTCTAACGACGAGTACAATATTTCTCAAAAATGGCAGAGACTCTAATGAAGGTGTGGAGGCAATGAACCAGGGCTAGTTTGTGTAGCAGTGCTCTGAGGAACAGCGCAAAGAAGGCACCACTAAACAGAGCACCAAATGCCACCAAAGAATAAACAATTTATGCCGTCTGTTTATGCAATATTGCATAAACAGACGGCTTAAACTTGCTACACAGCAAACTCACCCATTAATCATCTCATCCTATCCCCGGAAGCCAGAACAAGAAAGAAAACTAGCGACAATTTTGTTGATGCCGCGCCATCGCGTTTTCTATTTATTTTTCCTTCAAGTATTTCTCTTCAAAGATGTGCGCCAAACATTGGCTGGTTAGCTTGGTCACATTCTTTGATATCACTTCCAGTGGTCAAGAAGAGCTTATCATTCTCGTTCTATGCAGACCATCACAGCAGGTTCAGCGACCGTCTCTATAGCGCTGCGAGTATGACTTAGTAGTTGACGAAAGTGTAAAGATAGCCTGGCCTATCGAAGCTGGTCTCAGGTACGCTGGTGACGTTGTCAGTATGGCTGAAGTCCTCTGCATTGTGCCGTTCTCTGCTCTACTCCTCATCCACGATGCGAGATACGTGTAGGCTTTGTGAAAAATATGCTGCCCAAGGAGTTTGAGCATCACTGAAGCAGCTCTGGAATTCAGTGTTTAGAATGAGGAGGACAACAGTCCCTACCACCTTAGCGAGATCTGAAACGCTGAAATGCAAAGCTAGCCACACTGAATGGCTTGGAAAGACACTCGATGGGATGGATTAGTGTTTATGGTACATTGAGATGGGACAGACAACGTACAAGACGAGATTATATTTAAATTTAAAGTGACCATTAAATTTAAAGTAATAATCTTAACTGAAACCTGGTTAACAAAGGACGACTTTCCGCCTTACTTGCCAGGTTTTACGTGCGAAAGCGTATGCAGGGAGGAAAAAAGGGGAGGTGGAATAGCTGTGTATATTGAGGAAAGTATGCGGTATGAAGTTCTAGATAACTTGACCAGGAGTGACCAAAACACAGAAAGCCTGTTTGTTAAAATATCTGATACCGCGATTGGAGCCATATACAGACCGCCGTCCGGTACCATGTCCGATTTTTGTGGCTATTTAGAAAGTGCACTGAGTTATGTTGGAGCCATTACAAAGTCGTTTATTATTCTCGGAGATGTGAATATTGATACAATATCGGACAGCACGAATGCAAACGAATTCCGCGACATTATGCACCTGTACGCTTGCACCAATGTTGTGACAATACCTACAAGGGTGACTATTGATACCGCAACGTCCCTGGATATCTGTGTTACCAACATGAGTTGTGAGGATATTTCTGCTGGTGTCATGATATGCGACCTCAGTGATCACCTTCCAGTATTCTGCTTGGGCCCCCCTGTGAGTGGTAAATATGGAAGTAGCAAAGAAAGTAGCTGGTATCGCACAATTAATGACCAAAACCTGCGACATTTTTGCAGCCTAATCGAGAAAGAAAGCTGGCACGACGTTTACAAGGAAACTAGTGCTACAGTCGCCTACAAAATATTCCTGAGTAGGCTGCTACAGTGCTACGATGCAGCTTTTCCCTTGCGCGAGCATAAAACAAAACGGAAAAGAATGCGGAAACCCTGGCTGACTGTGGACTTGTTTAAACGAATAAGAGAAAAAAAACAAGAAGTTTCATGCTTTTCTTAAATGTCGTGATCTGCAGTTACTGGAAGAATTTAAATCCTACCGAAACAAATTGAACTCAGACCTGAAAAAAGCAAACATCGAGTACTTTCAGGCCAGTGCTGTCGGTAACGCGTTACAAGTAACGGCGTTACCGGTAACGCGTTACATTTTCGGTAACTTAGTAACGTACTCGTTACCATTTCGGAACTGTAACGGGTAACGTACTTACGTTAACATTTTTCGGTAACGTGAGGTGTCACGTTACTAGACACTTTTTATTTCAATTGTCCCCCTCCGCCTCTTTTTTTTAAAAAAAAAGCGCCGAAACTGATGTTACAAATAAATAAAATGTATCGGTGTTCTCGACGACCCTTGTTGCGGCTCGCATGCACGCCAAAAAACACCTGCCCTTGACGACGCACTGAACTTTAAAAAAAAAAGCACGAACACGCAGTCACACACTTGTCTTCAGCCCCAAACCACTTAAACACACAACTCTCTAAAGAGTGGACGCAGGCCGAGCCACCAATGGACCATTTGCAGAAATCTGTAAGTCAGTTTCTGCGTAAGCTTGTTTTCCAAGCAAAAGGTGTCGTTCCCAGGCGACACTCTCGCATTCTTGGTGGAAGCAGTTCCCTCTTCTGAGTAAACTCAGGAATGTCGCCAGTTTACTTCAAGATGGCCCCAAGAGAGCCGCCGAAAGAGTACAATGGTACAGCACAGAAAAGGGGATTGCAGTCAACCGGCTGTTTCAATCTGCAACTGCGGCTATGTTTCTGGTTATTGAGTTACTTAGCGAGCGAAGCTGACCTTGAACACCTTGACGTAAGCAGTCGCATTTTTCGATAATTATGCAGGTTCAATTAAAAAAAATTGTTTCTGTGCGCAAATATATTTTTTCCCAAACTATAACATCTAAGCGTTTCTTTATTGCTGCACAATTTCCGCGTAATTTCGTAAGCAGAAGCACACCAGAATTACTGTAAATTTGTTGAGGTCAGCTATGTAACTCTTTTTGAAGTTGGAATTATATGAAGTATGAGCTTTATAAAATTGCTATGTTGAGTTCTTACAGCGAAGACGCACTGATTAAAATTTATGGCCATGGAGTAACGGCAAAGTAACGTGCGATACTTTTTTTCGGTAACGGTAACGGTAACGCGTTACCCTTTTTTGTAGGTAACGTAGGGCGGCGACGCGTTCTTTTTTTTTTTAAGTGTAACGAGTAACGTATTAAGTTGCGTTTTTTCGGTAACGCCTACAACACTGTTTCAGGCTCAAATTCTTCGTGCTCGCAACGACTATAAAAGGTTATGGGAGATGGTTAACGATCTAATGAACAAAAGGCACTCATGCCATTGTGTAACCAAATGTTTAGGGGAATCCCCCAAGGTGGAGTAGATTTCTAATAAGGGAGTAATTACTCATTGACGTCCACCCGAGCGCAGCCATACGGCTACAAAGGAAAGCTATACAGCTTTCTCAGAAACTTCGTAGTTAAAGAAAACTTCGTCCTGGTCCGGGGTTAGAACCCGGGACCATCGCTATACCAGAGCAGCCGCTCTACCAATTGAGCTAACCGGAACGGCAAGCTTATGGTAGGGCGAGAGCGAATTGATCAATAACTCGAAGTGGGAACAGTGTTGACCAAATCTTTAGGTGAATCCCCCAAGGTGGAGTAGATTTCTAATAAGGGAGTTGGATTGGATTATGGATTATGGGGTTTAACGTCCCAAAGCGACTAAGGCTATGAGAGACGTCGTAGTGGAGGGCTCCGGAAATTTCGACCACCTGGGGTTCTTTAACGTGCACTGACATCGCACAGTACACGGGCCTCGATTTTCTCCTCCAAAGAAATTCAACCGCCGCAGCCGGGATCGAACCCGCGTCTTTCGGGTTAGCAGCCGAGCACCATAACCACTGAGCCACCACGGCGGCCCCTAATAAGGGAGTAATTACTCATTGTCGTCCACCCGAGCGCAGTCATACGGCTACAAAGGAAAGCTATACAGCTTTCTCAGAAACTTCGTAGTTAAAGAAGAATAACCCGGGACCACCGCTACACCGGAGCAGTCGCTCTACCAATTGAGGTAACCGGAACGGCAAGCTTATGGTAGGGCGAGAGCGAATTGATCAATAACTCGAAGTGGGAACAGTGTTGACCAAATGTTTAGGGGAATCCCCCAAGGTGGAGTAGATTTCTGATAAGGGAGTAATTACTCATTGACGTCCACCCGAGCGCAGCCATACGGCTACAAAGGAAAGCTATACAGCTTTCTCAGAAACTTCGTAGTTAAAGAAATTTTTTTTTATTTTTCTTTAACTACGAAGTTTCTGAGAAAGCTGTATAGCTTTCCTTTGAAGCCGTATGGCGGCGCTCGGGTGGACGTCAATGAGTAATTACTCCCTTATTAGAAATCTACTCCACCTTGGGGGATTCCCCTAAACATTTGGTCAACACTGTTCCCACTTCGAGTTATTGATCAATTCGCTCTCGCCCTACCATAAGCTTGCCGTTCCGGTTAGCTCAGTTGGTAGAGCGACTGATCCGGTGTAGCGGTGGTCCCGGGTTCGAACCCCGGACCAGGACGAATTTTTCTTTTAACTACGAAGTTTCTGAGAAAGCTGTATAGCTTTCCTTTGTAGCCGTATGGCTGCGCTCGGGTGGAAGTCAATGAGTAATTGCTCCCTTATTGTGTAACAGATATCACAGTCGATGGAGAACGTCTGTCTGATGATCAGCTTGCTGAAGAAATGATCTTAGGTTCATTAGCACAGAAAAATATACAGGCCCACTTGCTAGCATGTCCTACTATACACATGCAAACAGTCCAATGAGCTCTATCTCGCTTTTTCCGTGCAATTCAACTGAAATTTGCAAAATAATCGGAAGCTTGAAAAGTGACGTAGCGCCTGGAGATGACGGTATAAAGGATTTGCCAATTAAACATGTTGCAAATCATATTAGTCACGTGTTAAACCCCAAGAGAAGCTCTAAAGAAATGCGGGCAATGATCGTTCGACGAATGTGCTTGTCTCGTTCTTTGTCACTTCTCTTAGAACGATTAATACACACACTCTCCTTCATAAACCATCGCAACACATGCTATTTCTAGGAACTAACGATCTGCAGAGAACCACGCTTTTTAACGTTAACTACAGTTTAGGCAAACTGATTCTGTTGTGAACCGAATGCGCTACTGACACGTGCCGTGCTTATCTTATGAGGCCCACCGACCAAGCCATCCGTTATCGGCAGTGGTCCCGGTGACGTCACTAGCCAAGAGGCTATAAAACTACTACCGCTAATAAAGCTCGTTCCTTCTTCTTCGCCAACCACTTGTCGATTCACTACAGTGGCGACGAGCGGCCCACCGCCGGGCACTGGCTGCTCCATGGCAGCCCACGTTGGACCGCCGGGTTTCGACGAAGTGGAAGACAGTTGGGAAGCATACCAAGTACGTCTGGAGTCCTATTTTGAAGCCTACGGAATCGATGATTCGAAGAAGCGACGGGCGCTTCTAACGGCAGCTTTAAGTACAGCAACAGTCGGCAGAATAACGGGGCGTTGCGCGCCGGCCAAGATTCAAGAGCTTACCTACGAGAAGCTGATCGAGCTACTGACTGAGCAGTTTGCGCCGCAGGGCAATGAAATAGCGGAGTCTTACAAGTTCTTCACCAGGTATCAGCGTCCTGACGAAACAACGAAGGACTTCATTGTCGCAATTCGGAAGATGGCCTGCGGTTGCAACTTCGGTGAGTCAAGGGACAGGATGCTACGAGACAGACTAGTTTGCGGCCTCCGTGACGCTGGAGTTCAGCGAGCACTCTTGTCAAAATCGTCGCTGACACTCAAAGAAGCAGAGGAGGCAGCTTTAGCGGCAGAGATGGCAGCCCTCAACGTGGATCACATGGATAAGACAAAGGGTCAAGGCAACGTTCATGCTGTTAAGAGCAAGCTGCAGGGTCCACCGCATTACCAGAAGATTCGCCTGCATACTTCACCTAGACCGAGCGATGGTGTTGTTTGTTCGTGCTGCGGTAGCACTGGGCACAGAGCAGCGAAATGCAAGTTTCGCCGGGCGCAGTGTTTTCGCTGCCGACGAAAAGGGCATCTAGCGAAGATGTGTGTACTGCAACAACCAGGAGTGGCACATTGCGAAGAGCATCCTTCAGAGAGCGACAGCGAGCTTTGTCTGCTAAATGTGTACACTGCATCTGTTAACTTGGTCAGGCCCGTGGTTCGCACCTTCGACTGGAGTGGAATTCCGCTGAAGATGCAAGTAGACACCGGTTCACCGGTCTCCATAATTACGTGGGGGACATACTGCAAGCATCGCCACGCCTGGCCTGCGCTCCGCGAGACGTCTTTGCAGTTGTCCTGCTTTCTTGGCAAGCTTCCCGTGAAGGGGGAGCTCCGGCTTCCTGTCTCGTACTCGGGTAAAACTCTGGAAGCGAAGCTAATCGTGCTGCAGTGTGACGGTCCGAACTTGTGCGGACGCGACGTTATCAGCGCATTTGAACGCAACGGAAGGGCTGTCCTGAGCATTGTCGGCGAGGCAAGTACGGGTGAGAGGAATTTTCCACATCAAGCTTCGGTTAGCGCGCTGTTAGAAGAGTTTAGCGATCTGTTTACACCAGGCCTAGGACGCATTGGTGGTCCAGCAGTTCATTTGCGGTTGCATGAAAATGCGCAGCCGCGATTCTGCAAAGCTCGTTCTGTGCCATATGCAATGCGAGAGCAAGTGTCTAAGGAAATAGACCGGCTTGTTAAAGAAGGCATTCTATCGCCTATCGACAGTGCGGACTGGGCCACGCCTCTCGTTCCCGTTATCAAGAACAATGGCTCCATTCGATTGTGTGGCGATTTCAAAGTGACCGCGAATGCTGCATGTGTCACAGAGCAGTACCCATTGCCAAAAATACGGGATATTTTTGCTAACCTAAACGGGGGTGAAGTGTTCAGCACCATTGACTTGAAAGATGCGTACAATCAGTTGCCACTCGACGAGGAAACCAGGAAGCTCTTGGTCGTAAACACTCAGAAAGGCCTGTTTTGCTTTAATCGACTTCCTTTTGGTGTGGCCTCCGCCCCTGCTATTTTTCAGAGACGTATGGAAGGCATCCTGCAAGGCATTCCGGGCGTTCAAGTTTACCTGGACGATGTGGTAATCGCGGAGAAACGAGGGTACTCGGAGACGCTGCGTCAAGTTTTCGAACGTTTCCGGCAGCACTGTGTCAAGTTGAATCCGCAGAAATGTAAGTTCAGGCAACCAGAAGTTGAATTTCTGGGACATCGTATAAGTGCGGACGGATTGCTACCTAAGACAGACAACATGGCCGCGATAGCAAAGATGCCGAAGCCAAACTGTGTTGCGGAACTGCGAGCATTCTTGGGCTTCGTAACTTATTACCACGCATTTCAGGGAAATTTGGCTACTGTTTTGGAGCCGCTGTATGAACTGCTAAGAAAGAACGCACGCTGGCAGTGGGGAGTGAGACAAGATAACGCTTGCCGATTAACCCAGCGGCTGCTACAAGAGGCAAAGTTTTTGGTGCATTACGATCCAAATAAGCCCCTTATCTTGGAAACCGATGCATCCTCGTGTGGCGTTGGCGCAGTGCTATATCACAGAGTAAATGGGCAAGATCTACCAATCGGGTTCCGATCGCGAACTCTGTCACCGGCTGAGCGGAATTACGCGCAAATCGAAAGAGAGGCATTGGCTGTGGTCTTCGGTGTTACAAAGTTCCGGGAATATCTACTCGGGAATCAGTTCACGCTCGTCACAGATCACAGGCCCCTCCTCGGCCTTTTCAGCCCTGTTAAGCCCGTTCCAGCCATGGCCGCTGCACGGATTCAGCGTTGGTCACTCCTACTAAGCGCCTACAACTACAAGATAGAGTTTAAGCCAGGGAAGGCGTCAATTCCGGCGGACACCCTCAGCCGTTTGCCTGTACGGCAGGCGCATGACGCTAAGGCTGCAGAAGAGGATGCTAGTGAGTACGTCCTTCTAACCGATCACTTAGACTCCGGTCCGCTGTCGGCGAGCGATCTGGCTGCGATGACTGCGGACGATAGCCAACTCGCACAAGTCCGCGATTACATTCAGAACGGCTGGCCACGATACTTGCAACCTGCTCAGGAGCCTTTACGCGCATACATGCACAGGAAGGACGAACTGACGTCAAGCCATGGAATTGTGTACTGGGGCCATCGAGCGGTAATTCCGAGGAGTGCGCGGCTACCAATGCTGCGTATGTTGCATGATGCTCATCAAGGAGTAGCGGCTATGAAGAGATTGGCCCGTTCTGTATTCTGGTACCCAGGACTCGATCAAGACATTGAGAAGCTGGCTAGCGCATGTCCAACGTGCATAGAATGGGGCAGCATGCCCCCTGCACGACAACCCGTGCCTTGGCCAGAAACAGCGGAGCCGTGGTCCAGAATTCATGTTGATTTTGCAGGTCCTGTGGAAGGTCACATGCTGATGATTGTGGTAGATTCTCATACCAAATAGATCGAGGTCACTCTAATGAAGACAGCCAGCTCGGGAAAAACAATTGAAGCACTGCAGACTATGTTCAGCCGATTCGGGTTGCCGAGGACTCTTGCGACGGACAACGGGCCGCAGTTTACTAGCGAGGAGTTCAGGGCATACATGAAGCGCAATGGCATCAGTCATATGCGGACCGCTCCCTACAAACCACAGTCTAACGGTCTGGCGGAAAGGGCAGTACGGACTGTGAAGCACGGGTTAAACAAAAACACGCGAGGTAGTTTGCAATCTCGCCTGGACCACATTCTTTCTCATTATCGGCGCACTCCACTTCCCAACGGGAAGACTCCGGCTTCCATGCTTCTCGGATATCAGCCACGCTGTTTATTACACAATGTGGTATCACGACCCTTTCCTTCTGCAGATGAATACTACACCAGAAAACCGCTGCACAAGGAAATCTGGTTCAAGAACTACGGAGTGGGCGACAAATGGAAACCAGGCGTGGTAGAGTCCACCGAGGGCTCACGCATGACAACCGTAAGGACAGCAGATGGAGAGCAACATCGCCGCCACCTCGACCAACTAAAGACCAGGAGGACCAGTGTGGAAGGGGCTGACGTTAAGCCCCAGGCACCCACGGAAGCATCAATGGCTGAGGACAGCGCAAGAGCATCGGTGGACTCGCAGCCTCAAGTTCACGGCAGTGGGGAGAGTGGGTCCCAACCAGGACCGGACAGTCAAACGACGCGAGACGCGCAAGCCGAAGACTGTACAAACGAAGCACAGGGAACAGACGGCGCTGACGCACCGCGTACGTCAAAACGGCAGCGTCGGCCCCCGGACCGCTTCGCTCCTTAAGGGGGAAGAATTGTTGTGAACCGAATGCGCTACTGACACGTGCCGTGCTTATCTTATGAGGCCCACCGACCAAGCCATCCGTTATCGGCAGTGGTCCCGGTGACGTCACTAGCCAAGAGGCTATAAAACTACTACCGCTAATAAAGCTCGTTCCTTCTTCTTCGCCAACCACTTGTCGATTCACTACAGATTCGTGGCACATGGCAGCCGGAGCGCTTCCAGTCGAAGCACACGCTGTCCGTCATTGCTCACAAGCAATAACAGTAATATCACATTTATACACCTCAAGAGAAGAGGGCCGAGGTAAAAAGCCTCAAGAGCTTGGCGAGCCCTCGAGCCCTGTGTGAGAGGAGGGGTCCTCTGTTATTTTTGCTGTACATCGGTGATATTGCAGAAGGTATAGACAGTCATCTGGAAGTGCGACTGTTTGCAGAACGTTGTCTCCTGTACTGCTACGTAAGAAATGTTGACAGTCAAGTGTTGCTAAATCGCAGTTTAAAAATGTCTTTAATTAGTGTCTGAAATGTGAGCTGCAAATTAATGCAAGTACATCTCTCGCCATGAGTGCTACTAGAAAAAATTGCCGCTCGATTCCCCGTATAGCATTCCGATCGAAAAGTGTAGTAAACTGAAATATTTATGCGCCACAAATGCTGAAAATTTACATTGAGGTGAACCTATCGATCATATATATAGTTTAGCGCAACGAAAACTCGGCTTTCTAGAAAGCAAACTAAAGCATGCTACACCAGATGTAAAGCTTCAAGCATATAATAGTAACGTGAGGCCGAAGTTAAGAGTATGCGAGCATAATATTGGACCCTAATTGACAATACCATATCAATAATCTTGGGAAAGTTCGCTAGCATTGAGGCTTATAATCTCCACTTTCGCGAAACACAGCCACAGCTCTACGCATCCAAGCTGAACTTGCCCAACTAGCAACACGTAGAAAAATAGCCCGTCTCAAGTTTCTTTAGATGCTGCGTGAAAATAAATTTAATTTAGACACTATATACTGTGCATTTTCGACCCTCCGGCGGAATATCTCGTCGAACTGAGCACCCATTCGCCATTATGCCACCCATATCTAGAACTGACAGCTTCAACGAGTTGCTCCTGAAAACCATTGTATCATCGCGTTTTCCAATATACCAATACAGCCGAGAATTTTGAGAAGAAAATGGTTTGTGCTTCTCATCCATATGTGCATTTCTTCTGCATTATGTGCCGTCATTCTTTATAAGGTGGCATTCTTTTGAGTTTTCTTCCCCGCCCTGTAGCAGCGCGCAAAGTGCTTACAGTATTGTAATATTTTAATTTAAAAAAAGAACTGGAGGGTAAAACCCGAACCAGGACGAATATTTCATGAACTAAAAAGAGAGAGAGAAAGGAATTTTAATGAGGGTAAGGTGGAGAGGTCGGCCGGTGGTAACATGGCCCTGGCCTGCTACTCCACAAAAATTTCTCTGTGAAACCTGGTATGACCTCCTTTATAGCTGCATTCGGCTGCGCCTCGGTGGATGCCAATGGGCACTTACATTCTTATTACAAACGTATTCCACCTTGGGGAATTCCCTCAAGCATTAGGCCTACACCGTTCTCATTTCGAGGTGTTGATCAATTCGTTCGCGCACTGCCATCTGATTTGCTAGCATCACGGTGCGGTCAGTTGGTAGAGCAACGTGTGACTGACCAGGAGAGGCGGCGGTCTAGGGCTCGAACTCCGGACCAGGACGAATTTTTCTCGCACTTGGGCTGCGCTCGTGTTCGTGCTAATGAGTAATTACTCCGTCGTATATCATGCGACAAGATCTCAACGACAACAGGTCGAAAAGTAGGTTGACTTTTTTGAAAAGAAATAGAAATGGAAGAAAATGCAACAAGACTGTTCAGTTAAACGGAAGAAAAACATCGAAAGTTAAGAAAATAGGGAAATAATGACAACGCAGTTTTCTGGCTGCGGGGATGTTGATGTACAGGGCGTTCCGTATTTATCTGTCCGGGTTACAAAAAATTCTCCCGCGCAAACTACTTGCCTGTTTGGGCTCAAGCACTGACCACAGGGCAGCTTATGATACCATGCACATTTCAATAAATAATTAAAACAGAAACTTGCCTGATTTGTCGGAATCGGCGATAAACTGCAGTCGTCTGCCCGTGGAATTTTCGTCTAAGCGAGGGGAGCAGCAGATTTGACAGGCTGCGCCATCTGGGGTACGGCGAGACTTAGCGTAGCTCCAAGCAGGGATATTAGTTGCCTCTCAGTTCGCCAGATGGCGCCGTCTCTCAAATCGGCTATCTCAATCACCTTGGAGAAAATTTTGCGCTCAGAAGACTGCAGTGTTTCACCGATTCCGGACAATCCAGAAAAGTTCAAATCTTAAATTGATAGTAAAAAAAGCGCGGACTATCACGTCTACTCAGTGGTCGGCGCTTGAGACCAAATAGTCCAGTAGTTTGGGCAGGAGAAATTTTTACAACCCGGACAGATAAATACGGAACACGCTGTATTTTTGCCGCTGCTGATTATTGATCTGTTTGACATAAGTGCTCCTAGGAGTGTACAAGGGAGAGTGATGTCTAGTGTTACGAATCCGCCTTAGCCGCATGCATCCCACTCTCAAGGAGTTGGAATACATGCGTAAGTTGAGTGAAGGATGCCCTACGTACTGCCTGGGCAGACCGAGGGGCGTGGCCAGCCTCCACCGGTACATCTCCCACACGGTGGCCACAGTGAGGGGCATCCGGGCGCGGTCCTCCCAGGCCGGTGGCCGATCTCGGCCCACCACTGCGTCGATCTCGCCCTGCAGCCGCGCCTGCAGCCCGTCCGGATCGGAGGCCAGCTGGAGGAGGTGCCAGTGGAGCGTCACCGCAGTGGTGATGGTCCCCGCCACCAGGAGGTCGCAGACGTTGCCCAACATGTGGCCCACTGCGACACACACACCACAGGGACACGCTCCCAAAAAAATTCCAGGGCCACTTTGGCTCTCTAAAGTGCTGGAAGACGAAAGCGTTTCCTGGAGCACTGTTTGTTCTTTACTTATTTTTTTACTTATCATATTTTATCTATATATTTTTTCTCATCTTCATTGTTCTCTTTTATTTTTATTTTCATATCTTTTTTTTATTTTACGTCTTATTCTTGTTTCTTTTCTTATTTTATTTCTTTATTTTTGTTTCTTTTCTTATTTTGTATTTCTTTTATTTTATTTATGAAACTCATGTATTCACAAGATGCGCCTTTATTCATGCTCAAACCCTGAGCCTTCGCGACGGAGTGGTAGCGTCGCCGCTCAAATGCCAAACGGCCTGGTTCCATTCCCAGCCTCGACGCAGTTTCTTTTTATATAGTGACGGCGAAACTCTGACACTTCTGGGACACAGCTGCTAACGTCAGTATGAGGCATTAAAGGCTTTCGCCTTAATTGAGACAGTGTAATGCAGAGCTTGCAGAACGTGCCTCAGTGCCCGCTCCGACCAGCGGGTGACTGGGAGCTCTATTGGGCTTGTGCGAAACGCGCACCCGGTAACTTGGGAGAGACTTCTCTTTTCCGCTGTCCACAAGCACTAAATAAACTGCACCTCACTGCAGAAAAACTACGTGCATTAGAAAAAAAAAATAGTTGTTCCCTGTGATCGCTTCATGCAACTGCGAATGATGTTTTTCTTTGTGTCCCATAACCTAAAAAGGGTGGGCAACAAGTACGGCGTTCCGATGGTGTTCTCTGCGCCTTGTAAACTGGCCAAGGTGTGCCCTCAAGTAAGCAGTAGTGGCCCTGCAACATCCGGCTGAGGAAAAAAACACGCTAAGCCCTTTGTCCGGTGTGCCACGGTTGTGGTCTATGAGATCCCCCTTTCTTGTGGCAAGGTGTACGTTGGCCAGACAGGGCGTTGTGTTAACGAACGTGCCAGGGAACTTGAACGAAGTTTGGGAAACGAATCAGACTCATGCCTGAATCTACCCGCCCATTGCCGTTCTTAAACGATCAGAACTGTGAGCCACGACTTGACAAAATCAAAATGCTAACCAGGAACAAAGATAGATTAGCTCGGGAATTATCCGAAGCATTTTTCATTAAGGCAAGAGGCAACATGTGTGTCACCACCACTTTTGTCTCCCTGCATGCCAGCGAATTCAGATTGCTTGAAAATAAGGGACGAAATGCGTTCCGCTCATCTTAATCTACCTTTGCTGTCATCTTTGAAAAAAAAAAAAAAGTCAGCTCACTTTACTCTTGCCCCCCGTCCCGTTTTCTTGGCCTTTCCCTCTGTGGTCTGTCGCAGATGCGCATGCGCTCACGGTCGTCTTTTCTTGTACGTTATACGAAAAACGTGTTCAATAAACATAGTTGGAGTCAGCGCCCGTCCTGTCATGTCCTCTGTGTTTTCGTCCTAAAAGTTAGCGCTGCTTAAATTTGAACGAAAAGAAGATACCATACGAATATGCTGCTACTGAAGCTGACGCTGACAGGGGGCTCGCAGTGTATATGCAAGAAGAGTCCCACCTGTGGGATGCTTGGTTTCTGACACAAGCGCAACCACGTACTTGGCAACACTACCAAGAAGCCTACTTGGCGAATCGTTGCTGCACCGTCTAGTCCGATTTCACAAGAGAAGCCGCTGTCGAACTTATTTTCCCATGCGTTGAGTTCAGATATACTATAGTTCGCAAGAGGCGCGTAGCCACGAATTCGACTCGATTACTTCGGTACTAGTAATTTCGCATCCAAGTCTTTAGCACCCTCCCTGGAGCACTTTGAGAGGGCTGCGGGTAGTGGCAATGGATCAAAAATGAAGTTTTTTCGAGTAGCTGCAACCAAGCTAATTGTTTGCAGTAATTAATGTTAAGCCGGCATGAACTAAAGGGCCTAGGAGAGCTTTCAAAACATGGCGACAAAGTCCCCAGACCTACTCGTGATGCATTCATCGTCGTTTTTTCGGTTTTGTATCTCTCGCATGAAAGAGTCCACCAAGCTTCTCTGCCGCTCGCTTTCTGGCGTCTTCAGGTAGTTGTCCACCTGCGCGCTACGAAGTAGAAAAAAGAGAAAAAGTGTACACACATGCGAGCGCGCAAAGATATGTATAAAATAACAGAGAATATCTCTCATCGCACAACATTTCAAACATGCCGAGAAATATATTTTCTTAACGCCTGTTAGGCAACAAGGAAAATTTAAGCGTCTTGTTTTTTCAAATTCTCTAACGAAATATTTTGAGTAAAAGCACGATTTAATACCCGAACCAGTGTTAGACCTTGTGTTCCACTGTGGTTCCAAATAAGCAAAGCGTCAGCCGTGAAAGATTTATACCATTTGACAAGAAAATATTGCTTCAAGATGGGCATGAACGTGTAAGCGTAATTAAAGTACAATTGCAGCACTTTTTTTTTCTTCCACAGAAATTATTGAACCATTTCAGGCACGTTATCTGCAGTTTTTGCATCGTTTGTGCCAAATATCGAAGCAGGGTGGTGTTTTGTTTCAGCGCAGATGATATTTCAAACTTCCTGTTTCGTGGCCTCAGTCCGGCTGCTTTCTACTGGCAACCTTGCGTAAGTAACCTGCACCTTGCACGCTCACCTATACTCGCTCTCCGAATACTGAAAGGCGAAACTGTTAAGTTGTTTTGTGACATTTCAGAGAAATTACGATTGAAGCTGTCGCTTACAGCCGCAGTTAAACCTATCAGCCAACATACCTCTTTTTTACCTGACTGCATTTGTTACTTCAAAGCTTGATATAAACCAGGTATCCGTTTTCCGTAGGTGCTGTTTTGAGATACTTCTTCTGGACCATTTACTCGTAAAAACAGATTTTTCTCCCGAAGAAGGGGGATTCTTGACAATTGGGTAGCGATTATTCAGTCAAAATTATTAAAAAGTCCTCCAGTTGCCATTTAAGACCTATTAGATCAAGATCCCATGCTAGCAGGCTCCAACTGTTTGCATGGGATGGGGTCGGTCGGCTGACTAATAAACAGGTTTCGAAAAAAAAAAACAAAGTCCAAGTAGCTGTGTCGCACTACGCGGACCGTATCATGGGGTCCATAGACGCATGCATCGCACGGCCTTTGTCGTCTTCGCGTGGGGAGCGTGATCATGAGGCGCCGACAAACATTTCGATACGCCTCTATGTCGCTCTAAGTATAAATAGACAGCGAGCCGGTGTTCGCGTGTGAAGGGAATTTGGTGCCTTCCTGGCCCTTCGGGGCTTGGATATAGAGGCTCTCGTCGATTGTTGGGAGGGATTCTTGCCAGAAGGAGGATCTCCTGCCATAGCCATCGTCGCTTCAGCGGATGCCATTGCGGCGCATTCCTCTTCTAGAGGCCCGCGTACTGTGCGATGTCAGTGCACGTTAAAGAATCCCAGGTGGTCGAAATTTCCGGAGTCCTTCACTACGCTGTCCCGCACAGCCTGAGTTGCTTTGGGACGTTAAACCACAATAAACCCCACCATGCTCTTCTTTCAATCTTTCCTCTCACATTTCTTTCAACTCTCCTACCTTTGCACGTGGCAGAGATCGCTGCTCAGCACAAGCCAGTCGTAAGGTCTTTGCACTTTCCCTTTGATTCTTCTTGCAGACAGAATAACGACTAACAGCATGCGCTCCCTCAACCCAAGGAGGCCCGCCGTGGTGGCTCAATGGCTAGGACCCAACCATTGTTAGACCTCACTGCTTTTCCATGGCAATCGACCTATCCATAGCGTCCTCCTCCTTGCACCATGAACGGCAATGCCAATCAGATACCCAATTCTTCTTGTACCTTCCTGTTACCAGCCGACCCCAACATCCCCAAAAAGAGCCTGTCAACGCAATTTTGTCAACTCTCCTCGTCCATCACTTCCAACGGGGACTTCCTCGCCCACACATCTGCTTCCCTCCAGTCGGCCACAACCATCTGCCCTGTTCCGGCGGGAATTCCCATCTCCCACCTTAAACATCTTAACCTCATCTTTCCGTGGCCGAGCACAGCAAAAAGCACAGCGCATCCGCAACCCTAATTGCTGGATATTTTATCGTCATATACACAATCTGCAGTAGACATGACAGACGCCGTCGCCACCAGAGCTGAGCGAGCACCTGTAACTTGCTCATAAACCGGCCCATATGGCTAATAGTTTATGGCTAATATTTGATGCCCTACACCACCATGCAGGCACCCACATCTCCGCACTCACTACGGCAGTTTACAAACGCTTTTCCCGTTCTAACCATGCAGATCTCTTCGCTGCTCAATTCATCCCTCTCACAACACCACCCTACTTTCAAGCTCAGCCCTCCAACAGTCTTGCCTCCTTTCCCCAGAGCTGTTCGCACAGACTACTGGCCTTTTCCCCGCACCTTTCACCCCTGGAGAACTTGACGAAGTCCTTACCAGAGGAAAACGCTGAAGCTCCCGTTGTCTAGACGGCATAACCTCCTACCAGCCCTTCGCAACCTTGACAAGCTTGAGCTAAAGCTCCTCCTCAATGCATACAATATTATCCGGAAATATGTCCCCGTCCTAGACGACTGCCTTGTGGTCGTCATTGTTCTCATCGTGAAGACGGGCAAACAAACCAAAAAACTCAACTACCACCCTGTATCCCTCACCTTTGCAACCTTAAAGGTGATGGAACACCTTGCCTTCGCCACCTCACCTGGCTTGCTAGAGCTTTGAACCTCTTCCACGAAACACAGACTGGCTTCTGCAATTTTGCTGACCACCAACTCCATTACTGATGTCGTCACGTCTCTCGAACAGCCCCGCCACATCGACCAGGCAGCTTTCCTTCTTTTACTCGACATTCAAAGCGCCTTTGATCTTCCCCACTCCGCCATTCTCTCCGCACTTTCTCAACATGGAGTTTTTGGCAGCCTGTCCCGCTTCATATTTCCTCACTGGCCGGAAAATTCGTGTCAGAGTAGGGCCCTCCCAAGTTATAACAAGACACTCACCAGGGCAATTCATCGGGGCTCCGTTCTTTCGCCTTTCCTTTTGAATCTTGTAATGGCTTCTCTCCCTTTCAACCTCCCGAAGAACATTCCGTATTTTGTCTACTTTCCTGTCTATGCTGATGATGTTGCTCTCTAGACATGGAGCGACAGTGGTAAAGAAGTCCAAGCCATCCATAGCCTACAAACAGCTTTCAACATTACCGCTGCCTTCCTAATCTCCCTCGGCCTCTGTCTCTTCACAACGGAATCCGAGGCCATCATCACTCGTGAGGGCTCGTGAATGTCTTATGTGTCCTTTCTTTCGTCCCTCGTCCGTTTTTAGCGCTAAGTTCTTCACAAAATACATATTCAACCCTCGTCCAACATCACTAGTCGCCTTCCCCAGCCTTGTTCAACACGGAGTGTCTCTCCCCTGGCACAGCGAAGTACACTACCTCGGCGTCCGTACTGACTCTATCTTACAATGGGGAACAGCGCTCTCCATCTATCGCTGAATTCCGTAGCGTCACGCGAACGCTTCCACAGCTTCTCGCAGCAACATGCACAGCAATATGTGCCCTCCGTAATCGTCAAGCAGTTGATGCTCATCGTCTTGGCTTGCTGGTGGCAGGTATTCGTTCCACTGGTGCCAAAAAGCAATGGATTATTTGCAGACATTTGAACTCGATTAATCACGGAATGTTATTCAACTGCATTTTTTTTACAGCGTGTTGTGTCTCAATGATTAAACATTGGCGTCGTAGGTTCCAAGTAACGTTGATGCCAAAGTTAGTCACATACACAGAATGAAAATTCAAATCGGTTTTCCACAACCTCATAGGTGGAAAGTTTATTCGAGGCAGCATTTTCCGCTAGACGTTCTTCCAGTCGTCTTTCCCGGTGTTGTTCCGGTCGTCAAACACGACGATACTCATCAGCAGAAATCCCGGACGGACCCTGACCAGCCTTCATGCTCATTCAAGAAGCAGAGCGCCGGTAGAACGTGCTCAAACACGCCTTGGAGCGAAAACGAAGTGAGGACAGATTCTTCCTCTTCTGTTCCTTTGGAATCTTCCAGGCGTTACCATCTACCCCCAGCTCGGCAGCTGGATCCGAGCACCCTGTGACGTCACCCATGAGGCGAACGGTTTCGGACTAGCTCTGCCGCCTGTGACATCACATATGCGCGCGCCTCTGACTGGCTCCACCTCCTCCTGTCTCCCGCAGGCGGGCGCAAAGGTCGGCTTGATATATTGGGTTTTTCAAGAATGAGAGTAGTAATGCTACTACACTGAAACCACAAAACTAAACAAAAAATTGACCTTAAAACAGGAAATATTATATGGCATACCAAACCTGCCAAAGGCAGGGATCCAGGGAAACAAATAAGAAAGTTAGAAAGTACTGACGGAATTCAAGCTATGGCTTTCATATTCATCATGATTATCAGCCAGACTATGCCCACTGCAGAGAAAAGGTCTCTCACATGTCTCTCCGACTAACCGTGTCCTTTGCCAGCTGCGGCTACCATATCTCCGCAAACTTATTAATCTCATCCGCTCACCTAACTTTCTGCCGCCCCCTGAACTCTTGCCTTCTCTTGGAATCCGCTCCCATTATCCTTAAGGACCAGCGGTTATCTTGCCTACGCATTACATGCCCTGCCCAAGCCAACTTCTTTCTCTTAATTTTGACTACGATATCATTAACCCACGTTTGTTCCCTCACCAACACCGCCCGCTTCCGGTCTCTTGACGTTACACCGATCATTTTCCTTTCCATAGCTCACTGCGTAGTCATTAACTTAAGCTGAACCCTTCTCGTTAGCCTCCACGTATTTGCCCCATAGGTGAGCACCGGTAGGATATATCTGTCCTTCAAGATTAAAACGCCAAAGAGAGCAAGCGTTTAGGAGATCACCCTTGGCTTCTCTGAAACCCTTTACTTGCTTATATTTTTACATATAGCCAAGTTTATTCGATTGCTTCTGGGGTTAGACTTTTTTAATGCTGTGGTGTACTGATAGCGCAAGCGCATGTTTTAAAAACTGCATTTTCATGTATCGCTTATCAGCCACGCAAGCAGTCGTCGGCAGATCACATGTCCATCGGCCTATAAAAAGGCACTGTATCAATAAACGTTTGTTCAGTTCCAGCCTGGCGTCCGTCTGATACACAACAGTTGGCGACGAGGCAGCGACGGCGATGGCCGTCGGCAGGATCGGCGAGTATCGTCTCGGCACGAACGCGTCATGGGACGAATACGTCGAGCGCCTGGAAATGTTCTGCGAAGCGAACCAGATAACGAAACAAGAGCAGAAAAGAGCAGTCCTGTTGAGCAGCTGCGGCGAAGAAGTGTACGGGCTCATCGTAACTTTGGTGAAGCCAGAAAGACCGACAGCAGCAACCTACGAAGAAATAAAGACTGCCGTTCGCAAGCACCTGCATCCAAAGTCTTCGGAGCTGTATGCAAGGTTTTTGTTCTACAGGCGAAACCAGGCTGCCGAGGAATCGGTTGCGGACTACGTCACGGCGCTACGGAAGCTAGCCGAAGACTGCGGTTTTGGCAGCGCCCAACTCCCGTTGGACGTCATGATGCGGGATCGTTTCGTATGCGGACTCCGGAACGAAGGGGTTCAGCAGCGACTTCTCGCAGAACACAGCCTTACGTTTAAGGTTGCGTATGACTTGGCCACAACTGGAGAAGCAACCGCTAAGCAACAGCGAGACATACGCAAGCACGGTCGATACGAGACGGACGGCCAGGAAATGGTACAAACAACCCGTGCGAAGCAAGACCTCCCAGCGGAGGGGTCCAGCTGTTACCGGTGCAACGGTAAGCACGCTCCACATTTGTGCCGTTTTAGAAAGGCGACATGCTTCAACTGCAAAAGGGTTGGACACATAGGTAAGGCTTGTCGGTCGAAAGACGATAGAACTTCTCGGAAGACAGCGTATGAGCAAAAGAAGAAAGGAGATAAGCGCAAGGGCGTGTACGAAATGAGTGCGTTGTTTTCCCTGTGCGAAGTGAATGAGCAAGAACAGAAGTTCATGGTTCAAGTAATGATTGAAGGGCAAGAAGTTCCGATGGAGGTTGATTCTGGCTCATCGTGCTCAATTGTGAGTGAAGATACTTTCAGGGTTATTGAAAGGAATCACGGTAAAATACCACTGCAAGATTCTGGATCAACTATCGTAACCTGGTCGAAGGAGGCGTTACCTGTGCTGGGTCAAGCAAGTGTCTTGGTGGAATTCAAAGGCAGGAAGGCAAAGCTACCTTTGCTCGTAGTACAGAAGCAAGGCAACAGCCTGATTGGGCGAAACTGGTTTAACCCGTTAGGTATTGGCTTGCGGGGAATACAGCAAGTAAACGTGGAGGACGTGCCTTCGCGATTTCCCGAGGTGTTTTGCAGGGACCTTCCTGGCTTCAACGGACCGCCAGTTCACATCGAACTGAAAGATGACGCCGAACCGGTGTTCCTCAAAAGTCGACCAGTTCCACTAGCCCTCAAGGACGACGTGGCCAATGAAGTGGACCGCTTGGTGCAACAAGGTGTGTGGGAGCCCGTCAGCTACTCCAACTGGGCAACACCACTGGTAGTGGTAAGAAAAAAAGATGGAACTTTACGTCTTTGCGGCGACTATCGCAGTACCGTAAACAAAGCTATTAAGAGCAGTGGATACCCCTTGCCCACTACAGCTGAAATGCTGACAGCTCTAAGTTCAAGCAAGTTTTTTACCAAGTTGGATCTAGCCCAAGCTTATCAGCAGCTTACGCTAGACGACGAGACGGCTGAGGTGCTCACAGTCAACACGATAAAGGGACTGTACAAGGTTAAGCGGCTACCGTTTGGAATTTCGGTCGCACCTTGGGTGTTTCAACGAGTCATCGACACGCTGTTAGCGGGCATTCCCGGAGTGAAAGCTTATCTGGATGACATATTAATTTCTGGATGTAACGCCGAAGAGCACGCCGAGAGATTAGAGACTGTGCTATCGCGTCTGCAGAAGGCACAGCTACGAGTAAACAAGGACATGGCTCGAAGTTGACCCAGTCACAAGTGAGGACTACCACGTCAGGCTTCCTCCTACAGCTAGGCAGCCACAGCCGCTGTCTGCTAGCCCAGATGCAACCCCTGGGGCGAGTCCAGGCCAAGCCGCCCAAGTACCGGTCGAGCCGCGAAGATCAACGCGTGTTCGACGACCTGTCCTGCGTTATGGCACTGATGTCTAGCTAGTCAGTTTTGGATTGTGCAAATAATCTTAGGAGAAAGGATTGTGGTGTACTGATAGCGCAAGCGCATGTTTTAAAAACTGCATTTTCATGTATCGCTTACCAGCCACGCAAGCAGTCGTCGGCAGATCACATGTCCATCGGCCTATAAAAAGGCACTGTATCTCGTCGTCTTTCAGTTCCATCGCTGTCTCTGTCTGATTTGATCTTTTTCGTTTTCGTCCACTTGTAATAATAGCTTGTATTGAATTGTGGATGTTTTTCTTATACGCCTCAAATATGTATGTCACGCAATAAAATTTCTTATTGGTGATTTGTCATTTTATTTTCAATTTACTGTTTTCTACGCTCATCTTGTGACGCGGTTACAGTTGCGTGGTAGCACGCAGGGCCGGACGCAGAGTATGATAGTTCTCTTACGTATTAAAAGTTCACCTGCAAGCCGCGCGTGTGTCACCTCTCTATCCCCCGTGTCGAGTTTTCTTTTTTCTCTGGTAGTCGAGGTGTATCAAAATAAAATGAACCAAATAGCCCGAGTAAGAGATTTTGCTGCCATTTAGGCGCCTCCCCACCTCATGAGCTTAGCCAACTCCTCAATGCGCCGTGAAATTGCGCTGCACCGCGGCGCCGAGAACAGACGCGTCGACAGCCTCCTCATCCAAGCGGGCAGGTATTCGATGGAGAAATCCAAGCTTGCGTCAAAAAAGCCAGCGATGATAGAATCAAGCTGCTCTCGTCTCGGATCGTCCAAGTCGTAGCGACTCCCTGTGGCGTAGAATAGCATGTTGTTAAGCACGCTAGCCGTCAGGTAGTCGCGAGCTACCAGTGGCATTCCTCCAACTTCGGCCATCTTGGTTACCAGGTGATGGACCTCTTCCTGCATAGGTGACGGGGTGAAAACACGGACAATGTCCTGGTCAACATAGGTCGCACGAACAGAAATGCTTGGTGTTTGGCTATTATTGTCTGCCATCTTTGAGAAAACAGCACAGACAATTCAACGGATACGAACTAGAAGAGATAAAAATTTGCCAGAGATACACAAGGGAATTGACTGATTACAGGTAATGAGCTTTGTAATCAGCCCGGCGGCTAGAGTCCTAACCGGGCTTCGGCAACATCTCATCATTTTTTGACGAAGGCTCTGTAATGAAGAAGCCTATCGTCTCAAGCCCGAGCATTCAAACCAGAACCTCGCCGCACGGATAATTACTGGAACGAAACAGCGCGAAAACGTGGGACTAAGAAAGAAAGAATACAGACTCAGCGCTGTAGTCCCGTCTTTTTGCGCTGTTTTGTTCCTGTATCATGAACCATTTAGACGAAACAATAGTCCATTTAACACCATCTGCCGAGCTAGTTGGTTGCGATCCACATGTATCAGCAGCGCGAACACAACACAGGAAGAAGAAGGAGAAGATAGTACGGAGCGCTGAACTTCCAACATTTATTTTCCAACTTTCATTCCAACTTTCATTTTAAGAAAGCAACTGTCTTGAAAAAACATAAAAACCAACTAACGCGCGAAATCATTGAAGCAACCTACATCGCAGGGCTCAAGGAAAGTTGCGTAAGCGCCCCTTCTATCTCATTATCTGAAAAAGAAAGCACCTTCGTCTCTGCTTTTATCTGATTTTACCTGGTTTTTAGGGGCACACGGCATTTTCGTTCTAGCCGTGTTAATTGTTGGCGCTCACCCTTCGTATCGCTCACCTTTTTACCGTGTTCTCGCCTTCTCATGTTTTTTAGCAAAATTCGCGCCCTTAACTCTGTTTTTCCATTTTTTTCCATTTGTGCACACTCAACCCTGTTTCTACATTCTCTTGTTTTCCGCATGTCATTCGTGCTTCATTTCATGGAACTCATTGTATAGTGCGATTCTAGTTATCTTTTTGATGCCCTGGACATCGTGTGGGTCCCAGATCCATCACGCGTCTAGATTACCCCCGCTGGTGGGATTTTGCCTGGTATGTGTAGGTAAGTGCGGGTTCAGTTTTGTTCAAATAAAAGTTGGAAGTTCAGCGCTCTGTACTATCGCTTTCTTCTTCTTCCTGTGTTGTGTTCGCGCTGCAGATACTTAATCGTCCCTTTTACGGGTAATTAACCGAAAAATATTGCCTGTGCGTAATAGGTTGACTCAACAACTACGGTCAAGTGGCCAATCTTTTGGGCACGCATAAACGAAACAATTTATTCGCGACCCGGTGCACTCGAACAAGCAGCGTGTCCCATGAGAACTGTGAGTGTTTCAAGCGAGGTTGTCCCGTGACGTCGCACAGGCATCTCGACACTACTAATGTTGGCCCTCCAAATACTGAGACCTTAAAAAGTGCGACTGGGCTGTACTTGCCTGTATATGGGTGTGCATGGCCTCCTTTCCGTATCCTAGGTCGTTGAGCAATTGGATGCACAAACGCCTATTTTCCCACCAGGGACGGCCATTGAGACCAACGATTCCTGCGACAGAGTAACCACAACCTCCATCAAGAGTTCCACGTAGCAGAGGTGGCACACACCAAGGGTTGCTTGAACGAAAAGAAAAATAATTAGATATCTGGAATATATCGAAGAGAACACTAAGGAACTCGAAAAATGAGGTTGTGAACAAAGGTCCCAGCGGTGCGAAACGACTACGTCAGTTTGTCTTCGCCTGTATGAATAGTAAGTGCTGCGTATTTTCACCTGCATATCTGCGATCTCGCGCAGAGGTTCATCCCAAAAATATAGTCTCAATTCTTTTAAAAAGTAAAAATAAGCGCATATCTTCTAGAAGTGAAACATGCCGGTTTAAGGGCTGAAGATTCTTCTGTTGTTTCAGATAATCGCCATTTGGTCGATGCATTTTCGCAGGCACCGGGGCAGTTTTTGTACGTCCTACTCCGCGGTGTAAGGATATTTTAGGTGTTGACACTGACCGCCCGCAGCGGCGGAGAGCACCGTGCACGAACCAAGTTTTCTTTGACTAGCTTTTTGCGTCGCGGTTTGGGACCAGTCGTAGTGATCGTTGTGCAAACGCACGTGGTGGCGTGTAGACTCGCCGTCAAAAGTAAATGGAGGGCGACTTTGTGAAAAAATTTAACTTCTTTAAATCTAAAGCATAATGGTCCCTGCTTGTTGGTGCACAGTGCAATTCGAAAAATCACAATTAGGCTGCACATATGTATTCAAGGATACATGAATTGGGGAGCCATTGATTAAATTTTTTCGTGAATATTGCCTTCCAATTACTTCTGACAGCACCTGTACATAGTGGCAGTGATGTGTTGGTTTTGTTATGGCACACCTGAGGCGTCCAGCCGGGTCCATAAGCTGACTAAGCGCGATTATAGTTTGTACCGAACTGCAGATAGGGCTACCAGAATTGTTCCAACCAATAGACGATATGCGAAATGCGCAGCGCCATCTCTCGGCGCTCAGAGAACTAAGTCCTCCATGTTGGTACGGTACAGAAAACGAAACCGCTGCCCAGCGTTGGGTTAAAACGGCTGCGCTTCGTTTGAAAAGTAAAATGCGATGCAGTATTGCGCTACACTCTCCACTGTGAAAAGACACTACGATGCGTGCCAGAACTAGGTGCGTTCCAGCTTTTCTATTTTTTTACTCCGTCCCAACGTTTTAGTAACACAAAACGCCATGCGAGGTATCATGTGTCAGCACGCGGATCAGTGCGCAGCTTTCGCTTTCTGCGCTGATTTCTGACAAATCTCTCGAGGTGATTTGCGTTTAAATTAAGATAAGGACCACAGCCTTTGTTGTCTCTGATCAAAATTAGAAGCCGATTTCGTGCATTTATCAACTCTCCGGTCGGGCGTGAATATATATAGACGCATACTTGAACAACGTAATAGAGAAGGTAATTTTTTTGAGCGGGCCAATCGCTCGTGCAGTGGCGAAATAAGTTCACTCGAAGAACCATATGCCGATTACTGCTTAGTTTGCTACGTGTTCAGTTAAGTTTTTCCCGTGTTCAATTAGTTTTAGAAGGGCGAGCAAACTCTCTGGACCATACGCATATGTTAAGCGCGTTAAGGAGTCTTTGTGAAGCAATATACCCTACGTGTAAAAACTGAGGTGCGAATGCTTTATTTCTTGAGGATTCCTATACCTTCGATATCTGCGGCGACGAAAATCTAAAAAAAAAAGAAGCGAATAATATAGCTACTTTATTATGAAGGAGGGACGCATTTCTAAGCTAGAAAGTACGTGCAACAGTGTTCTGAAAATGTTTCAGGCGATCAGATTTTATTATCGTTGTGGCAAGCTCCAACAGCTTGCTTCGCAACAAAGCCATTTGTCCAAGTTTCGGAGTAAGCTAATTAAGTTTCGGAAGCAACCGAACATGCTAATTTCGTCCCTGCACACACAGCTTGACCAGCGTATCGAGTCCGTGCATGCACCTACAGCTGTAGCATCTTTCTCTAATCAAGCCGCCGCGGTGGCTCAGTGCTTATCTGAAAAAAAAGCTGCGTCTTTGCTTACAATATTTTGAATTATATATGCATGCCTACTTTCCTCTTGTTAATGTCGACTGACTGCGTCTTAAGCAGGACGCGGTTTCATCGAATTGTGGCGAAAATCAACCGACGCCGGGCTCTGAAACGGTGACGTTGAAAACCGCGGATGCGCATTTCACATTACAGTAAAGGAATCGAATTAGGCAGCTGGTCGAGGGTCTTATTTATTTATTTATACAAATACCTCACAGGTTCCACACTTGGAACATTGTGTGAGGGGAGGGGTTACAATATTTAGCAGATAAAAGATGGTACAAAGTGGAAAGAACAAAAGTAAACAATATTAAATGCATTGGACTGCAAACAATTATTACACAGTACTTAAACAAAAACGTAATATATTGACACAGAGGAAAAAAACAGCAAACAAATAGCGGCACTGCATGGATTTGACAACACATATGAACACAATTTATGTACAATATCATGGATGCATGAAGGTGGTCAATTCGTTTTTGAAGATTAATGGGTCACGTATGGTAGCAATGCAATCCGGAAGGCCATTCCAACACTTGATAGCACGTGGCAAAGCAGAAGAATTAAACGCGAGTGTTCGGCCGAATAGACGTTGGAAGCTAAGATTATTATGTAGGCGACGGGAAGTGCGCATTGGGCGTGTAAGTGGCAGTGTGGACGCGTGACAACTGTATATTAGTTTCTGTAGTAAGCAAAGAAGTGCGATATCCCTACGTGTCTGTAAACTTGTTAGCGACAAAGATAACTTGATGCTTGTTATGCTTGAATGGCGCTTGTAGTCGTGAGAAATAAAACGCGCTGCACGGTTCTGAATTGCTTCGAGTGAATGAATTAAATAAGCCTGATGCGGTGACCAGATGGCTGATGCATATTCTAGTTGGGGACGGACAAATGTTAAGTATGCTAGCTTGCGGGTAGAAACAGGTGCGCTATGAAGATTTCTTTTCAGGTAGCCAAGCGTGCGCGATGCTTTGGCAGTTATGCATTGAATATGTTCCGCCCAAGAAAGATTAGAAGTCAGATAAACGCCAAGGTATTTATAGGAAGACGTGCGGGATAGTGTGACACTGTTAAGGGAATAAGTGAATAGCGAGTTTGAATGCTTCCGGCTAACTGTCATGATTTTACATTTGTCAGTATTAAGTGTCATTTGCCATGATGTGCACCAGTTAGTTACACATCCAAGGTCCTGCTGAAGAATTGCATGGTCAGTGGTTGAGCGGATTTGGCGATAAATTATGCAGTCATCGGCGAACAGTCGGACTGATGATGTAAGATGCGATGGCAGGTCATTTATGAAAATTGAAAATAATAAGGGACCGAGAACACTTCCCTGAGGGACGCCAGAAGTGACGTCACTAAGGGGTGATGAAAAGTTGTTTGTTACCGTGAACTGCTTACGAAAAGATATGAAGTTCCGGATCCAGGAGACAGTTAGCGAGTCTAAATTAAGCGACGATATTTTAGCTTGTGTGATTATACTGCAATGCACGAAGCTCCTGGCGTCGGCGCGAACGAAAGTTCGCACTGTCACAGAAGTTTGTCAACACACGTGCGCACTCACCGCAAAATAACCGCTCGCTACCCTACCAGATGAATTCGCGTCCACCTGGAAATAAAATAGACATGATAATGCGTGATGCTTGAACTGGTGCTGTAATGCGAGCATTAAAACGACAACAGCACACGGTCACGGTTCGACTTTCCAACCCACTTTCGAGTGCCGATTATTGCGATCATCAGCGCCAGACTTCAAGCGAAGGGACGCGGTAGGAGTAAGCTGGCGCATATTGAAAGCACCTACATTTGGTCAAAGATCAGCTGTGAAAACAACGCAGCAGCTGAAGCTTGCCTGTTGAAATTCCACTCGCAAGAAGAAAGTACGCATAGCAAACGACGCACCAACTCGACGAGCTCGACCGAGCCAAGATGGAAACCGGAAGTTGTGGGCGCGGTGTTGCCAGACCGCCAAGCAATTTCGCATATCGTGTACTGTAACTTTTTAAAGCCGCCGCGGTGGCTCAGTGGTTATGGAGCTCGGCTGATGATCCGAAAGACGTGGATTCGACCCCGGCCGCGGCGGTCGAGTTTCGACGGAGGTAAAATTCTAGAGGCCCGTGTACTGTGCGATATCAGTGCACGTTAAAGAACCCCAAGTGGTCGAAATTTCCGAAGCCCTTCACAACAACGTCTCTCATAGCCTGAGTCGCTTTGGGACATTAAGCCCCATAAACTAAACTAAACCAAACCAAACCACGTCTGCGCGAAGCACTTTCCCGAGCATAGGCTATAAGGCCGTGCTACGCCAAGGTCAATGGCAAGGTTTTACACGCACCCAAGAAGTGCGATAAATGATCAAGGAACGTGCCCTTCTTCCACCAAGAAACTTGGAAGCGCCTCTTCAGTTAATTCCCAGCTCCAGACAAGTTCTCCCCGTTTAACCACGGCTGACACAATTCACGTTGAAACTTGGGAAAAAACCCACCTAGGCGCAAATGACTCTGACGACACAAAAAGAGACTAGGAGACAACGGACAGGCGCCAACTTCCAACCATTTATTGCTCGAAAAAACACATACATTAATAGTCTCAGGCAACGCCCACATCTACACACCACGTGCCTTATCGCAGCCCTGACTTATCGCCTAGCACGAACATTATTGCTCAGAAAATCGTACTCCGCCGCATACAACCTAACTGATGTGTCACTCACGCACAAGGCTGCCTTTTTCTTTATGTGAAAGGCTTTCAATAAAAGCCTCGCCTGCTTGAATTTGCTCTTGCCCAGAATCCTCGCCTTTTCCAGTCGAGGTGCACACTTGCACGTGTTAACGTGGCTCACCAGTGGCGTATTTGTCTTTATTATTCACTACATTTTTGTCATGTTCCCTAAGGCGTTTGTTGATGTACCTCCCCGTTTGCCCTATATAGGACATACCACAGGTCAGGGGTATCTCGTACACCACTCCTTCCATGCAGCGTATAAAGGTGCGCTGATGTTTTATGCTGCACCCAGGGCGCTCAGGGCCACAAATCCGGGGTATAAGTTTGCTCAACTTGTTTGGGGCTGAAAAAACGAGCGGTACCGTGTGCCTGTTAGCCACCTTCTTCAAATTGTGTGACACTTTGTGCATATAAGGCATGACTTCAGGTTTTACCGCAGGGCCCCTTTCTTCAAGATTCTTTGGACTGGTGCAGCGTTTTGTTTTTTGGAGGAGGGTTTCAGCGACAGCAGTCAACACCACCGAGGGGAAGCCAGCAGCCAAAAGGCGTCCAATCTGATTTCTTAAGCTATCGTGCATTTGGTGCGGACAGGACTTCGAAAGCGAGGACTCGAAGCATAACGAGGCGATGGCGCGCTTCACAATTTTTGAGTGCGCCGTATTGGAGGGCAGCAGTTCCTTGCTAGTACGAGGAAAGTAACCCCAACATGAGTGGTCCTCCCGGAACGCCAAACTTACTTAGACCTAAAAATTGTAGTTTCCTCTTCCTTGGGAGCTCGTGCGTAAAAACTAGGCCACGCCCTTTGAAGTTAAAAACACTTAAAATCCTGGACACATTAGCTTCAAAAGAATTGTCAAAACCAGTGGATAAAAAAGAAAATCGTCAACATATCTAAAAATTTTAAAAACAGGTCCTCCTACCAATAATTGTGCAAGTTCCTTGTCCAAAGCAGCTAAAAAAATTTCACATAAAATAGGGGCGACACAGGAACCTATACATATGCCTTTTCTCTGTAAGTAGGGTTGCTCATTCAAAAAGATAAAAGTGACCTGAAGATATTGCTCCAATAAATTCAAAAAGCTTTCCACAGACATACCAGCAGCATCCCGGAAGGCCATTTCCCCTGTACGTTCAATACACGAAAGAACAGACACCAGTAGCTCAGCATGCGGGACGGAATAAAACAAATCCTCCATGTCTACAGAAAAGGCAGATCGAATTTCTGGATGCGTTTCAAAACAATGAACTACATCTATCGAGTTCTTTACCCGAAAAGGGTCGTCCAGTTTAAGACAGTTAAGCTTGCTTTGCAAGAAACGGCTAACATTATGCTGCCACGAACCATTTTCGCTCACTATAGTGCGGAACGGAATGTCAGGTTTGTGGGTTTTTGCAGTAAAGAATACGGAAAGACAGTTCCGTTTGCTTTTCGCTATGTCACTAGCGAGCTTCGGCAGATGAAGGTCGTTACAAAAGTTAATGAACCTGGTTTTAACTCTCACTGCTGCTTTTTTAATGACTATAAGATTCTTGTCTACCGCTTGCAATGCTTTTTCATTGTAAAGTCCTTTTTTCATGACCACAAACCTGCCATCTTTGTCTGACTGAAGGAGGCACAGCTCATTCCTGCTAAAAAAATATGTAACATGACTGACATCACGTTCCAGTCGACTGGTTTCAGCCGTCTTAACAGATTTTTTGAGGCAGTCCACTCCTTCCAACAAACACCGTTCTTGGTTTTATCCTTTTGATTTCGCAGCAATGTTCCTGTTTGTGGCGAGCAGTTGAATGCCGGTTGAATGCCGTACTTTGGTCCTCTCTCAAGCACATCTAACAACCTGTCAGGGACATTTGCATCCCCTAACATCACCACGCGGCTCGTGCTGTTGTCCTTTTTCTTGTTAGCATCACCGAGAAGACCTTTTAGAACCTGCCTCCACTTGTCCTCTGTCAGCTGAGCAGCTTGCCGCTTGAAGAAAGCGTAGTTCTTCTCTGCAAGCCACTCTGGAAACTCACTGCGGCAGATGACATGTAGCCAGTCGTGATAAAAACGAACCTGGCGCCACAGTTCAGCTCTAAGTATCTTGCCTATCCGCTTAACATGTCCCCAAGAGGGCTTCACAGCACCAAATTGTAGACTTACATCGTGCAGAATAGTTTCTTTCCGAAGGCAGAAGGCGTAGCGTCTTGCTTGGCACGTGACATTCACAATGGAGCACACCAAAAGCTGGCGCGTAGCATGGAGAGTAGACACAGAAAGAAGGGCCCACAGTACTAGAAATATAGCTCAGTAAGGCATGTTGACGGGCTAGTTGGTTATTCATCTTGAAACTTGGGAAAAAACCCACCTAGGCGCAAATGACCTTAACGACGCAAAAAGAGACGAGGAGACAACGGACAGGCGCCAACTTCCAACTATTTATTGTTCGAAAAAACACATACATTTATAGTCTCAGGCAATGCCCACATCTAAACACCACGTGCCTTATCGCAGCCCTGACTTATCGCCTAGCATTAGCCCGTCAACATGCGTTACTGACACAATTCATGACCGCTCGGACCCCACCCCGTGATCGCGTACGCTACCGAGCGCACGACAATCTCGGCGGGCCTTGCTCTGAGGGAAACAAAGGAACGAAACTCTGACTGACACGAACAAGTCATTTATTGCTAAAACAACAATAACGCCAGCTAGCGATGCTGAGGAATCAAGGACGTCCGACTCACCAGCACGGTTACGAGCGAATGTTCGCCCACGCTAGAGCAGGGGATACTCCACGGCAGGACAGGACGAGACGCGGGGGAACGTTGCTCCCCACGAGGCTTCGCGCCAGCCGGCGAGGAGCGGAACCTAGCGCCAAACGTCAGCGCGTGTCTCCGTTCCCGAGCCAAAAAAGAGCCGTCTCCCGCGCGCGCGCTCGCAGCAAACACGCAATCAGAGGTGATGTCGCTGCGACGCCGGCGCCCTCCCTTGTTAGTTAAAGTAACTAACACGGCTAAGGAGGGTGCATTGCGGTGAAGCAAACCACAGGAGATGAGTAAAGCAAAGTGGTTGTTTGGGTGTGTTGGTGAGAAATGATGTAAAGTTGAAAGGCACAACGAGACGAGGACGCTGAAAGAGACGAGAGACAAACGAGCGCTAACTTTTAACAGTTTTTTGTGAGCCACGAAGAAGCATATAAAGGCGTGTCATAACACATGCGCAGTCCGCAACCAGTCAATGATGATTCTAGTACTTTAATTCCTTGCGGGATGAAGTAATGGATGGCTTGGAAACGTAGTTTTCCCCTATACTATCTATTATCTCTGCCTAATTATAGAGGCAGAGATAATAGATCGTTTAGGGGAAAACTGCGTGTCGAAGCCGTCTATTGCTTTATCCCGCAAGGAATTAATGGCGTCGTCATGCAATGGTTGCGGACTGCGCATGTGTGATGATCGGCCACGATTAGCTTTTATATGCTGCTAAGCGGTTCACAGTAAACTGCTGAAAGTTAGCGCTCGTTTGTCTCTCGTCTCTTTCATGATCTTTGTTTCGTTGTGCGCTTCAACTTTATACCATGGACAAGTAAAACGCGTTCTCACATCTCCCCAACCTTAAATAGACCGACGCGCCTGCAAGTACAGTCTATGGAGGAGTCCCCTCGTCTTCGTGTCCTTGAGGCAGGCCTTGCAGCGGAGGTCACGCCCACAGCGACCACACAGACTTCCGCGGTATTCCGAAGGCGGCGTGAAGGTCTCCGCTGGGACGACTCGCATGGCCCGTGGACACGGGCCATGCGGTTGAAAACTGCAGGCCGGCAGAAAGCCGGCTGAAAACTGCAGGCCAGGGTTCTGCCGTAGTCGCCAGGCTAACAGCAGGTGGAAGTGCCTGCTGACTGGCCTCGCCACGGCTGCCCCGGATGGATGCGTCAAACAGGATACAGGATATTAGATAGCAATTGCCGCGGCCGGCAACACTCTTTTGCTTCACTTTTTATTTTTTTTTAAATAAACCACTACCACCACAGCTCCATCGCAGCAGGTGGCAGCTAGACGATGTGCACAAGACAGCAAGCCGGAGTGGTTCCACTGAATCTGCAAGATTTTCAAAACACTCCGCATGCCTTTAACGTAGGTCACGGGAGGGGAAACGGCGCCCGCAAGGGCCTCTTGGCTCAACGCTCAACTCGCAAGCAAAACGTGTCGGGCGGCTGTGGAAATGCAAAGTTCGAGTGAACAAAGCAATTTCTTGAGTTGAACGAGCCAACTCAGTTCGTGCGAGGTTACAAAACGGGTGGTTAGCAAAGTGCGCCCCTGGTGGTCGTGCCTCTTCCGACATGGTGCAGGCAGCTCTGAAAAACCTTAGGCCTCACTACCATATGACACAACGACCCTCAACAAAAGAAACACCCGAAACAGGTTTCGTGCGCTCAGCCGCGAGGTGACATCGACTTTGTGGGGCGGTCCTACGCCGCTCACTGCAAACTCCCTAGCTTCCTGTGTTCTCAGCCACTTGTGTGGGGCAGGGAGGAATTGACGTATTGACCGAAAACATTGTAGTCTGGTGTAGTTGGCCGTAGGTATTAGTATACTGTCTAGTTGAGTGGCGTGAATCTATGTAGCCTGCTAAGTTTGTATGTCCTAGAGCTATGCTATGTCGATGAGGGTGGATGTTTGGGAGAGTTGGTTGCTCATGATTAAAACTTGCTCGAGACAAGGACACAACGAAGACGAATATACGAACGAAGATGAATATCCTGAAAACAAAGGAATTCGCTTCCTTGACATTAAGCTGGTGTGTGATCAAGAACACACTTGCTGGAGCTATGCTCCTCATGCCAACAAATCCTTCCTTGCTTACAATTCGGCGCACTCTAAGCTGATGAAAAGAGGCAGTGTCAACACGTGTTTCAAAAAGGCTCTGGAAAAGTCGTGTGGGCACCAGGTGAACAGTAGTTTTCAGGAACAGGTAAAACGGTTACAGGAGGCTGGGCATCCTAAAGCCATCTTGGTGTCAGTGGCTGAGGGGATGATTCGTAAGAATAATTCCAAATGTCAAACTGTGCCTGAGAAACGTAGGAAAACAGCAGTAGTTCCGTACATGCACAGGATTTCCAATAATCTCAAAAAGATAGGACAACGAGTAGGCGTTCAGGTAGTGTGTTCGGCCCCAGATAAACTGGCAAAACTATGTAAGATGACGAATCCTTACTCTGTGAAAGATCAAAGCCGTACAAATAATGACGAGAAGAAATTTGTTGACTGCGCAGAAAGTGTCGTGTATTCCTTGCCACTCTCATGTGGTTAGGTTTACACAGGCCAAACCGGGAGGCTACGCGAGCACAATAAGAATATAGAAAATGTAAAAGGGAATCTTTCAGAAAACTTTGAGGAATGTAAACCAGATATATGCATGCCGAAGTTCGATGAATGCCGGGTGATTAACACAAGCAGGAAACAGCTAACACGGGAGGTTATTTAAGCAAGACGAATAAAAAAACTTAGAAGATAAGAGTGTAAGCATCCCGTTTGTATCTTTATGAATGAAACAGATGATTTTTCTTGATGGCTCGAACAAAATGTGAAAATAGCGCATGTGTTGTCGTTTAACCGTAAATAATTGTTCACAGTAAATGCGCTTAAAACTGGATATGAATGTTGTCACATATAATAGCAAATTGGAAATAGAAGTGTGAACTAAAGAAGTTTGGAGAAGACGAGGATGACGATAAGCATGACGTGTATTAATCCAACAATAAAGAAGATTAAGAAGCAGTATTTGGCGAGGTGGGAAGAGATAATTGGTGGAGGAGAGAAGATGATGATGACGACGACGGCAAGGATAACGTGTACCAATGACAAATCTATGAAAGTGTGGCACGGGGGTAAGGAACGCCTCGGCTGGAAGAGAGCAACGCCGGCTACTGCTCCAGTGATCTCGAGTTCTACGGCGTCGCACCGTAGACTTCCTGGCATTCCTGAGCGCGCTCCAGGTTGTGAACGGCAGACGCAACCATCTGCTACAGCCAGGGGTGCCTCCAGTGCCGTTGCCACCGATGCAGATGGTGTCCTCCACGCCATTCCCAAGCATCGTTTCCACGCGCACTTGGACTGGGAGCTCGCACAACGTTGCCAACGACGCCGCCAGCGACGCCAGCCTGAGCACTTCGAGCGCCTCCTCGACGCCGGCTACCTAGGTGCCCCTGACTGGACCCATGCACCGCTTCAGCAGCACCGAACCTTTAACACGAAAGCCGAACGCTAGTAGACTGGGTGTTTCGGGGCCGTGTGTATTGGTAGTCTTTGTGTTTTGACTTAGTTTTGTTATTTATTTTTTGTGTGCTAGTGTTTGTGTCGCGTAGGGTGTATTAAATGTGCGTCTGTGGGGGTATACTTGTCGCCTTTACTCCGTCTCACAAGCTGTTTGCAGCACTACGAAAGGTACAGCTCTCTCATCCAATCAGGATGGCGCGTACTACATTAGTGTGTTCCTACGCGCCTGTGGTTCGATCCACCTGATGTCCAGGTGGCTTCTTTCTACATGTAGCAGGTGGCGCTTGATGTCTTTTTATTCTTTTTTTGGTTTGTTTTTGGACAGGCGGACGCCCGTTCCAAAGGGACTAGCAGCACTTTTTTTTTGTCGCAACCTGTTCTCATCAGTTCCTCTGTTGTCGCGTCGCAGTAAATTTCAGTAATCGTGTCATGTGCATATAAATTTATTTACTCCAGCGTGCCGAGGCAGCCGAGTGTCGATGGTGGCGAAATGCAAAACAAGCCCATGTGCTGCGCGAGAGGCAACGCACGTTAAACGGCCCGCGTTCAACGTCTTCGTTGTCCACTTGTAAAGCGTTCGCTCGCTCACCTGCGTGAGTTTTGCCGTCCTCTTGATGAGCGCATTTGTACTCCAACTGCCCACGCACTCGACGCGAAGCGCTTCAAGAACATTTAAAGCCACCTGCTTCGCCTGCTTGGGGAAACAGCGCACTGTCGGTGTAGAGCACACAGCAGACACAACAGACTCGACCGACGCCATGTTGGAAAGTGGCGACGCATCACTACCTCGCAGGAGGCCTCCGCAGAACTGTGTCCGTACGGGCTTTGTCTGGTAATTTCACCAGTGATTGAAACACTCCCTACCATTTAAATATACCTGTCCAAATCATGTTTTTAGTTGCAATGCTTATTGTTTTGATTAATAGTCATACACTCCTCAAATATTCGAGGGACTATTTTCTGCGTTTCTGCAGCCCTGATTGGACGAGAGAGCTCTACCTTCCGTAGTGCTGCAAACATCTTGTGAGACGAAGTATAGCTCATTATTTCGGCCCTGTTACGTTGCAAGACACTGCTGGCCTGTGGGTCAGAGATCCGGAAACTGTTTGTGCTGTGTCGAGTTCCGACCCATACTTGGCGTCGCAGAGTGCCGGCCTCGTCGCGGACGCGGGTCTCAAGTTCGGCGTTCGAAAACGCGAACATAAAAGCCGAGGGACGCGAACACGAGGACTCGGCGTTCGAGAACACGACCGTCAGCGCCTAGGGACGCTTTCTCCCGTGAACGCGCTGCTGGGTCTCGGGGGCACGGCGTTCGAGGGAGCAGAGTGAACGCACTGGAGCCAACGAGAGAGTCGTCCTCCAGCAGCGGAACAGAGCAGCTGCTCGGGGAGCCAGCCTGTATCTTCCAAGGGCCTGGGGCCCCCTCTTTTCTTTTGGGTCACATTTTCTTAATAAAGACTCAATTCCTTCACCAGTGCCTTCACCGAGTCCGCAGCCCGTACCTCGCAACAAACTGGTGGCAGCGGTGGGATAAGGACAAGGCTGGTGGACGCCTGCTGACGAGAGAACGCCTTCGAGGATCCGGGATTAACGGAGCTCCGCTACGTGGCTTAGGGAGTCACCTTCGTCGCAGCGCAGTGTGAAGGCCTGGAGAGAAGACAACCGCTTAAGGAAACCTCGACGATCTGGGATCGACCAGGCTGCATGATGGTGTAACTTCTTTGGCGGCGGGATAAGGGCAAGGCTTGTGGACGCCTGCTGACGAGAGAGCGCCTTCGAGGATCCGGGATCAACGGAGCTCCGCTACGTGGCTCAGGGAGTCACGTTCGTCGCAGCGCAGCATGAAGGCCTGGAGAGAAGACAACCGCTTAAGGAATTCACCAGGGTGGAAATTTGGGCAAGTCGGTATTTATCCATCTCGCGCACAATCTCGCGCACAATCTCGGTCTCGCGCACAATCTCAAGAAAATACGGAAAAAGGCAAACGTTCGCGAGGTGTTTTCAGCTCCACAAAAGCTCAGTGTGTTATGCAAAAAGGTCCGTGCCCTCCGCACATAGCTCCCAAAAGCAGCAGTGTACCATCCGCCACAGGAAAAGATCTGTTAAATGTACTGAGGGCATTGTGTACAACTGAGAAGGGTTGTTTTGTAGGCCAGTTGGTCATACATATTTCAAGAAATGCTTCGGCGCGGCAGACAAGGACAAAACGTAGAATAACACCACAGAGCGCCAACTAAACACTGATTTTATTGGAACCCGCGTCAACGAATATATGCTTTGCGCTCATCAATGACAACAGAAAAAAGATAGCATGCAGTGAAGACAGCATCAGGCAAAAAAAAAAAAATGATCGGCACCCATGGCACGTGTGGCACACGCGTACGTCGTCATGCCCCAAATCTAATCATTCTGATAGGAATTCTAATTCTCTCTTGAGAAGCGTCACAGATGGATTGCTCACGCATGTGTTTGTCCCCGAACGAAGGATGACTGCTGCTTCAAAAATTTCTCTTTGAAGCTTGTCTTTTCTGCGGCCTAAAATAACTGTACCGCTGAAGAGCGGGAAACAGCCACATTCTTTGCAGTGCGCCGGCAGGTGCTCCCCAGTGCGGTTCTTAAGAGAGTTTGAATGTTCTCTTAGTCTGTCATTTATGCACCTGCCGGTTTGTCCAACATAAAACTGACCACAGGTGAACTTGATTTTATAGATCACGCCTACTGCACATGGGATGAAAGGATTTTGGTGTTTTATGCCGCAGACTATTCTTTTTGATTGCACCCTGCCAACCATCGGGCATAGTGTTGACAGTTTACAAGGCGCAGTAAAAACCATGCTGACACCATGCTTCGCAGACACCTTTTTAAAGTTGTGTGAAACTTTGTGTATGTATGGAACAACCTCAAATTTCTTTTCTCTTGAAGGTTCCTGTGATGTGGCCGCTCTGCCTGGGTTCTTCAACTTTTTGAATAATGATTCCGCGGCTCCCACCATCAGGGATGACTTGTAGCCGGCCATGCGAAGACGCTCTGTTTGAGTTCTAAAACTGTCGCTAACTTTGTGCTCGCAAGACTTTAGAAGGGCGGATTTAAATAGGGAAACCACAAGACCGCGTTTTACAAGTTTTGAATGGCAGGAATTGAAGGGCAATGGAGCCTTCTTACACCGCGGGAGATACTGCCAACAAATGTGCTCTTTGTTATCAAAAGATAACCTTAAATCCAAAAATTGAATGCACTGCGAAGATGGCAACTCAGAGGTGAAACGGAGGGAATTAGACACGCTAGAAAAAACAGACAGAATGTCTCCGGCTATATCTTCAAGAACGTCTGCTTGGGATATCTTTAAAATAACCAAAAAATCATCTACATATCTCAGAACTTTCACGACGCAACCGTGTGTCAAATTGAGCGCAAGTTGGCGGTCGAACTTTGCAAGGAATATTTCAGAAAGAACCGGGGCAACACAGGACCCAATGCAAATTCCTTTTCTCTGTACATAAAATCCGTCTTCAAATTTGACAATTGTCGACTCAAGATAAAATTTTAGAAGCTCTAGAAAAGATTCAATGGAGACACCACAAGTGTTCCGAAAGGCAACAGCACCCGACTGATCTATCAAATCCCTTACAGCAACAAAAAGATCACCGTGCGGAACTGAATAAAAAAGGTCCTCCACATCCACCGAAAAGGCAGAATTGGCCCCTGGAGCGCGTTCTTTGAGAATGTCAACCACACAATTAGAGCTGGAAACTTTGAACGGATCTTCTGGTTTAAGATGACTCAGATGGGACTGTAAAAACTTGCTGACGAGCAACAGCCAACTGTCCCGCTCCGTTACTATCGTCCTGAACGGACAAGAGTCTTTGTGGGTTTTGGCGGTAAAAAAGATGGTTAATCCTTCAGGTTTGCATTTAGAAACCTTAGTTGCGAGGGTCTGCAGATTCAGCTCACCCAGGAGAGAGACGGCACGTTGCTTCACCTTGGACGGCAGAAGATTAGTTTTCTCGAAGTTCTTGTTGACGGCCTGTCTGGCTTTTTCGTCGAAGAGCGCTCGAGGAAGTACAGTGAATCCTGCTTCTTTGTCTGCCAGGAGCAGAGAAAGGTTGTTTTCACGGAAGTGGTCGGCGACATGGCGCAAAACCGTCCAACCACCAGAACACTTTTTGAAGTTCCTTCTCAAGCTGTCCACCCCTTCCAAAAGACACCGGGATCGTTCCTCTGTGGGTGCCTTATCTGCCACCCTGTGCACCGCCGCTAGCAGTTCAAGCTTGTCCGCTGTAGGCTGAAGGGAGAATTTTGGTCCATGCTGTAGTACACTCTCTACTTCATCTGGGAGGGAGGCATCACCGAAGTAGGAAACCGGGACGACGCCAAGGCCCCTTCTTTTCTCCTTCCTCGGTAGGTGTGGTCGCTGGGTACTCCACAGGAATTCGGCCGACGCTCTCGTAAGGTTGTGGTACTTCTGCCACAGTTGCATGCCTGATGCCCCGAGTCCTTTCCATTGAAGGCACAACACCCTCAGCCAGTCCTCAAAGAGTCTCGCCTGCCTCCAGCATTCCGCCTTCAAAATCTTGCAAATTCTTCTGCAGTGACCAAGGGATGGCCTTAGCACGCCAAACAGGGAAGAAATGTTGGGCGGACAGACGTTGACTCGCAGGCAGTAGGCATAGGCGCGGGCACTGCACGTTGAAGAAGCGATGATGGCGGAACACAAAGCACATTGCCTGTCTAGCGGGAGAGAACACATAAAAGAGCCTACAGTAGAAGAAATATAGCTGAGAAGGGTTGTTTTGTAGGCGGTGCACAAGGTGGCAGATAAGGCACCCACAGAGGAACGATCCCGGTGTCTTTTGGAAGGGGTGGACAGCTTGAGAAGGAACTTCAAAAAGTGTTCTGGTGGTTGGACGGTTTTGCGCCATGTCGCCGACCACTTCCGTGAAAACAACCTTTCTCTGCTCCTGGCAGACAAAGAAGCAGGATTCACTGTACTTCCTCGAGCGCTCTTCGACGAAAAAGCCAGACAGGCCGTCAACAAGAACTTCAAGAAAACTAATCTTCTGCCGTCCAAGGTGAAGCAACGTGCCGTCTCTCTCCTGGGTGAGCTGAATCTGCAGACCCTCGCAACTAAGGTTTCTAAATGCAAACCTGAAGGATTAACCATCTCTTTTACCGCCAAAACCCACAAAGACTCTTGTCCGTTCAGGACGATAGTAACGGAGCGGGACAGTTGGCTGTTGCTCGTCAGCAAGTTTTTACAGTCCCATCTGAGTCATCTTAAACCAGAAGATCCGTTCAAAGTTTCCAGCTCTAATTGTGTGGCTGACATTCTCAAAGAACGCGCTCCAGGGGCCAATTCTGCCTTTTCGGTGGATGTGGAGGAACTTTTTTATTCAGTTCCGCACGGTGATCTTTTTGTTGCTGTAAGGGATTTGATAGATCAGTCGGGTGCTGTTGCCTTTCGGAACACTTGTGGTGTCTCCATTGAATCTTTTCTAAAGCTTCTAAAATTTTATCTTGAGTCGACAATTGTCAAATTTGAAGACGGATTTTATGTACAGAGAAAAGGAATTTGCATTGGGTCCTGTGTTGCCCCTGTTCTTTCTGAAATATTCCTTGCAAAGTTCGACCGCCAACTTGCGCTCAATTTGACACACGGTTGCGTCGTGAAAGTTCTGAGATATGTAGATGATTTTTTGGTTATTTTAAAGATATCCCAAGCAGACGTTCTTGAAGATATAGCCGGAGACATTCTGTCTGTTTTTTCTAGCGTGTCTAATTCCCTCCGTTTCACCTCTGAGTTGCCATCTTCGCAGTGCATTCAATTTTTGGATTTAAGGTTATCTTTTGATAACAAAGAGCACATTTGTTGGCAGTATCTCCCGCGGTGTAAGAAGGCTCCATTGCCCTTCAATTCCTGCCATTCAAAACTTGTAAAACGCGGTCTTGTGGTTTCCCTATTTAAATCCGCCCTTCTAAAGTCTTGCGAGCACAAAGTTAGCGACAGTTTTAGAACTCAAACAGAGCGTCTTCGCATGGCCGGCTACAAGTCATCCCTGATGGTGGGAGCCGCGAAATCATTATTGAAAAAGTTGAAGAACCCAGGCAGAGCGGCCACATCACAGGAACCTTCAAGAGAAAAGAAATTTGAGGTTGTTCCATACATACACAAAGTTTCACACAACCTTAAAAAGGTGTCTGCGAAGCATGGTGTCAGCATGGTTTTTACTGCGCCTTGTAAACTGTCAACACTATGCCCGATGGTTGGCAGGGTGCAATCAAAAAGAATAGTCTGCGGCATAAAACAACAAAATCCTTTCATCCCATGTGCAGTAGGCGTGATCTATAAAATCAAGTTCACCTGTGGTCAGTTTTATGTTGGACAAACCGGCAGGTGCATAAATGACAGACTAAGAGAACATTCAAACTCTCTTAAGAACCGCACTGGGGAGCACCTGCCGGCGCACTGCAAAGAATGTGGCTGTTTCCCGCTCTTCAGCGGTACAGTTATTTTAGGCCGCAGAAAAGACAAGCTTCAAAGAGAAATTTTTGAAGCAGCAGTCATCCTTCGTTCGGGGACAAACACATGCGTGAGCAATCCATCTGTGACGCTTCTCAAGAGAGAATTAGAATTCCTATCAGAATGATTAGATTTGGGGCATGACGACGTACGCGTGTGCCACACGTGCCATGGGTGCCGATCATTTTTTTTTTTTTGCCTGATGCTGTCTTCACTGCATGCTATCTTTTTTCTGTTGTCATTGATGAGCGCAAAGCATATATTCGTTGACGCGGGTTCCAATAAAATCTGTTGTTAGTTGGCGCTCTGTGGTGTTATTCTACATTTGTCTTTGTCTGCCGCGCCGAAGCATTTCTTGAAATATGTATGACCAACTGGCCTACAAAACAACCCTTCTCAGCTATATTTCTTCTACTGTAGGCTCTTTTATGTGTTCTCTCCCGCTAGACAGGCAATGTGCTTTGTGTTCCGCCATCATCGCTTCTTCAACGTGCAGTGCCCGCGCCTATGCCTACTGCCTGCGAGTCAACGTCTGTCCGCCCAACATTTCTTCCCTGTTTGGCGTGCTAAGGCCATCCCTTGGTCACTGCAGATGAATTTGCAAGATTTTGAAGGCGGAATGCTGGAGGCAGGCGAGACTCTTTGAGGACTGGCTGAGGGTGTTGTGCCTTCAATGGAAAGGACTCGGGGCATCAGGCATGCAACTGTGGCAGAAGTACCACAACCTTACGAGAGCGTCGGCCGAATTCCTGTGGAGTACCCTGCGACCACACCTACCGAGGAAGGAGAAAAGAAGGGGCCTTGGCGTCGTCCCGGTTTCCTACTTCGGTGATGCCTCCCTCCCAGATGAAGTAGAGAGTGTACTACAGCATGGACCAAAATTCTCCCTTCAGCCTACAGCGGACAAGCTTGAACTGCTAGCGGCGGTGCACAAGGTGGCAGATAAGGCACCCACAGAGGAACGATCCCGGTGTCTTTTGGAAGGGGTGGACAGCTTGAGAAGGAACTTCAAAAAGTGTTCTGGTGGTTGGACGGTTTTGCGCCATGTCGCCGACCACTTCCGTGAAAACAACCTTTCTCTGCTCCTGGCAGACAAAGAAGCAGGATTCACTGTACTTCCTCGAGCGCTCTTCGACGAAAAAGCCAGACAGGCCGTCAACAAGAACTTCGAGAAAACTAATCTTCTGCCGTCCAAGGTGAAGCAACGTGCCGTCTCTCTCCTGGGTGAGCTGAATCTGCAGACCCTCGCAACTAAGGTTTCTAAATGCAAACCTGAAGGATTAACCATCTTTTTTACCGCCAAAACCCACAAAGACTCTTGTCCGTTCAGGACGATAGTAACGGAGCGGGACAGTTGGCTGTTGCTCGTCAGCAAGTTTTTACAGTCCCATCTGAGTCATCTTAAACCAGAAGATCCGTTCAAAGTTTCCAGCTCTAATTGTGTGGTTGACATTCTCAAAGAACGCGCTCCAGGGGCCAATTCTGCCTTTTCGGTGGATGTGGAGGAACTTTTTTATTCAGTTCCGCACGGTGATCTTTTTGTTGCTGTAAGGGATTTGATAGATCAGTCGGGTGCTGTTGCCTTTCGGAACACTTGTGGTGTCTCCATTGAATCTTTTCTAGAGCTTCTAAAATTTTATCTTGAGTCGACAATTGTCAAATTTGAAGACGGATTTTATGTACAGAGAAAAGGAATTTGCATTGGGTCCTGTGTTGCCCCTGTTCTTTCTGAAATATTCCTTGCAAAGTTCGACCGCCAACTTGCGCTCAATTTGACACACGGTTGCGTCGTGAAAGTTCTGAGATATGTAGATGATTTTTTGGTTATTTTAAAGATATCCCAAGCAGACGTTCTTGAAGATATAGCCGGAGACATTCTGTCTGTTTTTTCTAGCGTGTCTAATTCCCTCCGTTTCACCTCTGAGTTGCCATCTTCGCAGTGCATTCAATTTTTGGATTTAAGGTTATCTTTTGATAACAAAGAGCACATTTGTTGGCAGTATCTCCCGCGGTGTAAGAAGGCTCCATTGCCCTTCAATTCCTGCCATTCAAAACTTGTAAAACGCGGTCTTGTGGTTTCCCTATTTAAATCCGCCCTTCTAAAGTCTTGCGAGCACAAAGTTAGCGACAGTTTTAGAACTCAAACAGAGCGTCTTCGCATGGCCGGCTACAAGTCATCCCTGATGGTGGGAGCCGCGGAATCATTATTCAAAAAGTTGAAGAACCCAGGCAGAGCGGCCACATCACAGGAACCTTCAAGAGAAAAGAAATTTGAGGTTGTTCCATACATACACAAAGTTTCACACAACCTTAAAAAGGTGTCTGCGAAGCATGGTGTCAGCATGGTTTTTACTGCACCTTGTAAACTGTCAACACTATGCCCGATGGTTGGCAGGGTGCAATCAAAAAGAATAGTCTGCGGCATAAAACACCAAAATCCTTTCATCCCATGTGCAGTAGGCGTGATCTATAAAATCAAGTTCACCTGTGGTCAGTTTTATGTTGGACAAACCGGCAGGTGCATAAATGACAGACTAAGAGAACATTCAAACTCTCTTAAGAACCGCACTGGGGAGCACCTGCCGGCGCACTGCAAAGAATGTGGCTGTTTCCCGCTCTTCAGCGGTACAGTTATTTTAGGCCGCAGAAAAGACAAGCTTCAAAGAGAAATTTTTGAAGCAGCAGTCATCCTTCGTTCGGGGACAAACACATGCGTGAGCAATCCATCTGTGACGCTTCTCAAGGGAGAATTAGAATTCCTATCAGAATGATTAGATTTGGGGCATGACGACGTACGCGTGTGCCACACGTGCCATGGGTGCCGATCATTTTTTTTTTTTTTGCCTGATGCTGTCTTCACTGCATGCTATTTTTTTTCTGTTGTCATTGATGAGCGCAAAGCATATATTCGTTGACGCGGGTTCCAATAAAATCAGTTGTTAGTTGGCGCTCTGTGGTGTTATTCTACGTTTTGTCCTTGTCTGCCGCGCCGAAGCATTTCTTGAAACATTGTGTACAACATTCCGCTCTCCTGTGGCAAGCAGTATATTGGGCAATCCGGTAGGTGCCTGAACGATAGTCTTCGAGAGCACAATAACAACATCAAGACTTATACCGGCAGCAATCTAGCTTTGCGCTGCAAAGATTGCAAGTGCGTGCCTTTTTTGGACAAATGCTCAGTAGTTGCTAAGAGTACAGATAAGCTAACTCGCGAAATTGTGGAAGCTGCACAGATTGCTGCCTTACAAGATAACTGCGTTAGTACTCCATCCATTTCCTTGTCTAAACGAGAGCTGGCCTTCTTGGGTTCAGAACATCCGTGATCTCACATTTTTTATCGCATTTTATCGCACCTTTTTTTCGATTTTTTGTATCATAGGTCAGCGCATGCGCTGTCTGCGCATGCGCTACTTTTGCTCAGGTTCCGTTCACTTGGTTGGGTTTGGTTTTCTTCGTCAGTCGGAAGTTAGCGCCTGTGTTGTTGGTGTGTGTTCTCTCCCCTTTTGTCCGTCGTCCTGGTTTTGCGCTACTCTTATGTTACGCTTAAGGAAACCTCGACGATCTGGGATCGCCGGACTTGCTACATGGTGTAGTTTCTTTGGCGGCGGGATAAGGACAAGGCTGGTGGACGCCTGCTGACGACAGAGCGCCTTCGTGGATCCGGGATCAACGAAGCTCCGCTACGTGGCTCAGGGAGTCACCTTCGTCGCAGTGCAGCGTGAAGGCCAGGCGTGAATACAACCGAAAAAGGCAACATCGACGATCTGGGATTGACGGAATTGGCATGCATTTCCTGTCTTCGGAAGACACGGTGGCCATCGAGGGCTCCTGGTTGGGTGAGTGCTGCAGCGACTACGTATTGCCAGATGATTTAGAACTTGGTTCTATCTGAGCAATCGACTGCATTTATTCACCACAGGGTGTGTGATTAGTTTGTATATTTCGTAGTCGGCTCTCGCCGGCCGTGGATATTAAGAAATTGAGTAAAGACGAATTGCTACTGTTGGCAGCTGAACTTGGTTTAGAAGTAAACCAACGTACGCGGAAGCCAGAGATTCGCCGTTGAATTGAAGAGGCGGAGTTTGAAGAGGGCAAGATAAAGGAGGCTTGGGAAAAGATATGTCGAGTGCAGAAGGAAAATGAGCGGAAAATAAGAGCAACGGCTAAAGGAAGAGCAACAGAAGCGGGAAATAGAGGAACAGGAGCGGGAGTTGAAATGATTGCAGCTTGAAATTGAGATGCTACGAGAAGCAGTAAAGAATGAAGGATGCGTAACTTCGGCAAAAGTGGAGAAGGAGAAGGCTTACGAGCGAGAATGGCAGAAAGAGAAAGAAAAGAAACAGGCGGAGTTGGAAGCGGAGAGAGAGAACAAAAAGATTGAGTTCGAAATCGAGAAGGCAAGGCTCGAACGCGCAAGGTTAGAACGGGGTGAAAGTGCCGTCACACCTCAGGGAGGTAATGTTAAGATGACGAACTTGCTTCAGCCGTTCAAAGTAGGCGATGACATTGCTCTCTACCTCGTCAATTTCGAAAGGATGTGCGAGAGACAGTCCATTAGCCGCGAGATATGGCCAGAAAAGTTGATGGCGTTGCTCCCTGGAGAATCTTCACAGGTTGTGGCTCGCTTGAGTTCTAGTGAAGCGGGTAACTATGGTCCGGTGAAATCAAGCCTGCTCGCGAAGTGCATGATTTCAACAGAAGAGTTCAGGAGGAGATTTCGGACATCCAAAAAAAAGCAGAATGAAAGTTTTCTGGAATTTGCGTGCACTTTAAACGGCAACCTGACGCAGTGGGTAAAAGGCTCAAAAGCAGGGGACGATTTCAAAAAGGTTAAAGGAAAGGAACGCCAGACCGCGGCCGATTTGGATAAACGTGACACCACGAGAAAGAAGTTTGTTCGGGCGTCCAAGCGGCACGGGCGTGAAAAAAATGGCTGAGGATTAGCTTAGGTTAAGCCTAGTCAGATGCGAAGCATATTGTCGCCGAGTTGCATATCGAGTATGCCGCTTGGCTAGACGTTCTTCACGCTCTTCATCAGTCTCTGTAGCACGCCGCAACTTGTGCTTCTAATTCCAACGAGCAGCCCTGTCTCCAGGAGGCATCTCTATCCCGTGTACGCCTAGCAGAGGCAGGCGCACCCCCTTGTATACACCATTTTACGAGGAGCGGGCAGGAGAGGGAAAAATACTCTCAAACACGTGCGCTGCGCGACACCCCACTGTTGCCGTCCTCCCCTGGACTGATAATCCGGCGCTCGGAGCAACGTCCGCGGCTGCTTAGCTACCGGTCAAGCGCGTGTTTGCGTCTGTACAACAAAAGCAACAATGTTGTACGGAACACCAACGTCTTCTAGACATCACTGTTTTATTGTCGGTTGCGGAAATAGTAGACGAAAGCAGAAAAAAACAAACGCCGCCAGTATGTACGCGCACCATGTTATGCGAAGGTCTCATCACGTCTGCGGAGTCCATTTCTTCACCGCTTTTCCGCCGGTCATGAGTTGCATTGGCAGTGGACGTAGTTGGTGAACAAAAAATACTTGCGCCAACAAAAAGCTAAACGTTAGCGCAGTTTGTGAACGAAATGCAGACAGAAACAAACGCACTGCCTGTGCCTAATATCGGGCGCGGAACGAAGCGCAGCGCCTTGGTTACCAAACTATAATCTGTGCATAATTTTAAGAGATCAAGTATTTGGACGGCCTTGGCAGAGCTCTTTTGTAATTCAGCAGTACACTACGTGAGGACTTCACAAATTTGGCCACAGCTTCTTTTCGCCGCCCCACATGATCGTCAATATCGGGAGGGTGTGGGGATCGCCACCTGAAAAAAATAAACATGTCGTTAGTGCAAAAATACTAATTTAATTTGCACAGCATGGCATGAATAGAAGCGGCGGCATGAACTTTTACCCAACTGCAAAGTGAGAAAAAATGCAGCCATGGCAACGTAAGATGAAAAAATACACGGCATGCACAGGACGGTAAACTCTGCCATGCATTGTAATAAATTATTCGACTGAAATCACATCGAATGCACTGTAAAAAAAAATCCACACTATGCATAACCGTGCCAGAGATACAACAAACGCAGCGACTTGAGCAGTGCCCCGACCCGATTGAGATTGGAATTCTCAACACAGGTCGGCGATTCTGCCTGTCAGTAGGCGGTAATAGCGTTCCATTAGCGTACCAACCTATTAGATCGTGTAATTGCACATTTTCTGGTATTTGTGCACCAGTAAGTGCTGGCGAGAGCGGAGAACGCGAGAATGCGAATCGCTTTCAGTCAACTGGCTTGTATCGCTCGTAGTACGAACAGCAAGCGGCAGGAGGGGCCGAATTTCAATTTCATAGCGCGCATCTCCGCAAACAAACATTCTAATCACCAGAAGTGGATTCGTTTCGGTCATGTACTCGCTGTTTCCAAAATGTTCAGTTTGTAAACGGGGTACTCTGTCGTAAGCTCAGCATCTAAACTGTCACACTTGCCATGTCCAAGCAGGCAGCGAAAGCGTTCATGAAAAACTGCGCTCCGCGAAAAACTAGATATTCATTGCCCTCCGCGATCTTGTGTTTCAACACATTTTGCTTCCGTTTTTCTAACATGCAACACCGTGCCACGTTTGCCCTACAGGCAACCGGCGACAAAAACAAAAAAAGCACGCGTGAACTGCGAGCTTGGCACTCACCGTGCTGATCGTTCGCTGCGTCGAGGAATGGTCGCTTGCTTCCAGTTGGTTATTGCAGGAGCTAATGGCATAGCACACACGAGGATGGACACCAGGCGAACGCCCACCCAAAATTTCTAGGCTTGGCAGGAATAAAACGGGCGAATGACACTTTCAGAGATCGCACGCTGCTTCGGCTGCAGCCCACCGGCTGCAAATTATCAGTCCAAGATGGCGTCGGCGGTAGGCGGCGCTCGAGTAAAACAAACATGGCGGCGCCCAGGTATCGAAACTAAAATCATGTATACCGCCGCTCCAGCATCACGTGTCAACTACAGCGCACCTAGCGGCAAAAGCAGGAAACACATTGGTCGCGACGCCTCGCGCGACGGCGCGAGCTGGGGCCCCGTTTCTCCTATGTCGTTACGTCACGCATCACGTGGTCCTCCTTGGTCGCGACGCCTCGCGCGACGGCGCGAGCTGGGCCCCCGTTTCTCATCTGCTGTGACATCACGCACCACGTGGTCATCCTTGGTCACGACGCCTCGCGCGACGGCGCGAGTTGGGCCCCCGTTTTTCATCTGCTGTGACGTCACGCATCACGTGGTATGACATGGAGGTCACGAAAGGTCAATGGTAACGATACCGCCGCGCTCGAGGAGCTGGGTTGGGCTATTTTAGTATGCTTCGCATAAAAGAAGTAGATGCGCCTCAATCTATAAGTTCCGAAAGTGAAACGGAGGGTAACCTTGAGAAGGGTGCACAAAACAGTGCAGAACGGTCCCACCGCAGCGTGGATGGCAAAGATGAGCTAGGCGAGCTCAAAGGCAGTCAAGCAGACGCGCAAACGCAAAAGGACAATCCTCAGAGGTACGAGTCGCATAACGCAGAGGCAGTGAAACGTCCGGCGGTCATTTGCGTGGAGTTAGTGCGTAGCTGCAACGCCAGCGAGATAGTTGCTCGTCAACCCGGAGAGAAGTGTACCCTTAGTGAGTGTGGAACGATCACCCGGAAAAGAGGACGTCGAAAGCTACCACAGCAAGTTTGTGGCGCCAGGCTACAGGAAAAGGCACAGGGAACTCGTTTGCGTCTGCCGTGTCAGCAGACGGGTCAGAAGGGGGCATAGTGCAGCCGGCTGTGAGGATCTGTGAGATTGCAGGTCTTATTTTACACAAACACAAAAGTACAAACAATAAACGAGGCGGCTTTTGTAGGAAAGGAAACCAATTTCAGTATGAGAGTGAAAAAAGGAAAGGAACAAGAGAGCAACGCAACAACACACGGGAAAAACAAACGGGGGAACAGAACAAAGTGCTTACGAAAAATACAGGAAAAATAAAGTCAAAAAGGAAAGTCACACTACTAGTCTCTCATTCGAGCAACGAACGGGGAGGACTGGCTGGGTGTCGGGCAGTTAGGGAGTCTCTGGGCGTTCCAATGTCGATGCAACGCTACCGCAGCGTCAGCGTCTGTGGGCTCCCAGCACGGTTCCCAGGTCTGGTATCCCGGAAAAGCCACGTATGCACCAGAGGCGGCCTGTGTGGAGCAGCTGACGGATGGACGGAGAAGAGTAGCGTCTGGGCCTGGTGGTTGAGGCTCTCGACGATGGATGTTGGATGTCCAGGTCTGGTGGCCCGGACGTCTGCGGCTGAGGCCCAAGCCCGGAACTCGGGGAGCCAGCAGAACTCGTCCACGTCCGTCGCCCACCACGGTCTTCGCTTCTCTTTGCCACGTAGTCCTCTTCTACCTGCCCCGGCGTTCCCCTCCGCACGCGCTCCTCGTGCTTTTTCTTCTTCTCCTCACAAACGACGCTGGGTGGCGCTATCTCCTTACAGAAGGCCCCCTCTTCGGAAGTTTTTATGCGAAGCATATTACTAGAGGTACACTACAGCCCTTCGCCGTGGTTACGCGCCGTGCACACCACGTGGTACAGTGACGTCACACCACGTGACATACCACGTGACACATGACGTCACGAAAGAGGAAGACGGAGGTACACTGCAGCCCTTCGCCGTGGTTACGCGCCGTGCACACCACGTGGTACAGTGACGTCACACCACGTGACACATGACGTCACGACAGAGGAAGATGGGGGTCCACCTCGCGCCGTCGCTGTGGTTGCACGCCGTGCAGACCACGTGGTACAGTGACGTCACACCACGTGACATACCACGTGACACATGACGTCACGCGCTGGGAGGGGGAGAACGATGCCATCGCACAGACACCGGAATGTCCTCGAGCGGCATTCCCGCGCATTTCGAACGCGCGTTCACACTCGGTGTAGGTGAAACGCTCGCTCCACCGGGCAGGCGGACGCGGCTTCCGTGGCAATCCAGGCGCCCACCCAATGCGCGTCTCGGGGTTGTTCGGCGTTCCGCTGTAGCCATGCCGTTGTCTTCCCCCACGACGAAGGCTTCTAGTGGTTGTATTAAAATGACCAAGTATTCATCCAAGGAAAGTCATGTATTACCAAGCCTAGCCATCAATATGCTTCGCATCTGACCAGGGTTAACCAAGTTAAGCCTCAGCAATTTTTTTTCCAAGGGAAAGAACTCAACTTCAGGAGAGCGACCCCAGACGCGTTCGACGATCGCACCACAGAACACCACACCACAGCGCGCACACTACACGCCACACATAATACGATGGTCGTCAATGCTCGAAGCGTCCACAGACATAGCACAGAGAGTATATGAAATGTCAACGTAAAGCGTCCATAGAGGGCGAAGAAACACGGAAGGCATCAAAAGTAGTTCAGTAGTGCAAGATGCCGGGCTAGTTGGTAATCCATGATGAAATAACAGCGCAAGGAACGGGACGAAAACACGAAGGAAGAAGACACAGACACGGGCGCTGTGTCTGTGACACAGCGCCCGTGTCTGTGTCTTCTTCCTTCGTGTTTTCGTCCCGTTCCTTGCGCTGTTATTTCATCATAAAAAGTAGATAGCCGACACTCAAAAACAAACATGAACAAACAAAAACAATTCCAACAAGAACAGGTGTGGGCTACATTCTTCAGTATTCCATTGTTCACATCAAACCACTTCACCGTCGCGAGAACTCTTTCAGCTAGTACTTCCGTTTTCTTTTGTGAAACCGTTTTCTCCAAACCGACCTCGGTCTCCACCATGATTTTACATGTTCCCGTCCTACGATGTTATTCACTCTGTTCTCCCTTGCCTTCGACACAGTCCGTTGACACATATCACACGATCTGACATAATTCTTAATGTCAGCCTGTACACCGGGGCAGTAAAACTCACTGAGCACCCTAGCTATTGTTTTGCGTATCCCTCGATGACCGGATAATGCGCTCGCATGCACCGACATGAGGACTTGCGTGCGTAAGCACTTCGGTACCACCGCTTGCTCAACGACTCGGCCGGGACATACTTGGTATGTACGGAAAAGAACCTCGTCATCTGTATCAAAAGAGTGGGCGGTCTGTCCCTTGCCACGAAATATTGGCCCCAACTTCCTGCGACACACCTCTAAGGTCGGGTCTTCTTCCTGTTTGAGGCGAAACTCCGGCCGTGACAAGTGGAGTGTGTTCAGAGTGGGGCTTTTACTACTCTGAGAAACCTTTGCTGTCACCGTAAGGGAAGGAACATCGACCGAACTCGTCATGGCAAGGGAAACTGCCTGATCAGTTAGAACTGGCGGGTCCACCGAGAATGGAGGTTTAGCGCCAGGGACATTGCCTATTATGATGTCGTACAGGGGTGTACACAAGCACCGCGCGATGGCCTTACCCGAAAAGTATGGTGAACAAATCACCACCTTCGCTTCCGGAACTTCTACACGGGTCTCATTGGCCAAGAATAATGTAGCCTGTTTCCCTGTAAGTATCGTGGTGGAGCAGCGCAAAGGACGGGACACAAGAAACAAGGAAAGACGTACACAGGCGCTGTGTACGTCTTTCCTTGTTTCTTGTGTCCCGTCCTTTGCGCTGCTCCACCACGATGCAACAGCACCAACTAGCCCAGCAACTTGCTCTCCCTGTAAGTGCCGCTGCCGGTACAAGGGACTCACGCACAACAATGCCGGTGCTGCCCGTATCCCGTAATACCGAACCAGGCTGGCCGAACACCTCACTGTGCCCCACGGGCATAGCAATTTCCACCGGGTTGGAAGGACAGACCATCTCCCCCCAACTGGCCCTCTACGCGCGTTACCTCTGCAGGGTTATCGGGATGGGAATATCGAGGTGTCATGCAACAGGCGGACTCCTCACGGTCTCCTGGTCTCTTAGCTTTGCAAGACTGGGCATCATGTCCTACCTCGCGGCACCAGGTGCAATACGATTGCTTCGGCTTCGTCCGACAATCCGCCGCCTTGTGCCCAGTCTTCTCGCAGAGAAAACACCGAAGGCGGGATTGTGAACCCGAAACCTCGTCCTTGGCTTTATTCATCGTATGCTCCCCCTGTTCTTTGAAGAACAACAAGTTATTTTGCCGCTGTGCTTCGAGAAAATGATCGGCAGCCTCCGCCAGCTTGGAAACTGTCTTGCCCTCCCGCTCACGTAAGGAAAGGGCTAAACGAGAATGACAGTTGTTCAGGAATTGTTCGCTCACGACCATCTCGCGAACTACCTCAAAAGTGCGGCCTTCTCCCCGCATCTCGACCCAACGGTCAAAGAAACTAAACAACCTGGCAGCATATTGCGAGGCCGTTTCACCATCCTGGGGCTTGCCCTGGCGAAACTTCTCTCGGTACCCTTCCGCGGTGAACCTAAACCTCTTAAGCAAGGCAAGCTTCGCTTTTTCATAATCCACGGAATCCTCAGGCGAGAGCCGACCGAAGACCCTAAGTGCTTCGCCGCCAAGGCACAAGCTCAACGCCGTTGCCCACTTATTTATTTATTATTCCTCAAAGGTACCTTTCGGGACATTACATGAGGGGTGGGGATAATACGGCAAAAAAAAAAAAATATTATACATTAATAAGAAAATGGACAAAAATTACATTGATGAATGGGCTTCCTCGATGGCGGTCTTGAAAAGTCGGTGAATCATGATGGTGGCCACTTCAGCAGGGAGGTTATTCCAGTCACGGGCAGTCTTTAAGAAAAATGATTGCTGGAATGTGGTGGTATGGGCACGTTCAGGGTAAACAGCTTTCGGGTGGTTATGGCGGGAAATGCGATGGACACGTGGAATTAATTGGTTGGCTTCTGTAAAGTTGTGGAAGAATTTGTGAAATAAGCAGAGACGTGCTGTGTTCCGACGGGTGACTAGAGTAGGCAATTGCAATCGTGATTTCAGACCTGAGATGCTCGTATGATAGGAGTAGTCAGATGAGATGAACCTCGCGGCACGATTCTGAACAGACTCAGTGGTATTAATTAGGTTAGTCTGATGGGGATCCCAGACAGAGTTAACATATTCAAGTTTAGGTCTGACGAAAGTATTGTAAGCGAGCGATTTGAGAGAACTTGGTGCTAGAGCAAGGTTGCGCCGAAGATACCCAAGGACACTGTTTGCGGAGTTAGTTATGTTGGTGATATGGAGAGTCCAAGTTAGATCACAAGAGATATGGACGCCTAAGTATTTGTAATGATTGACCGAAGAAATTGGGCAGTTATTAATAGTGTACACTGGCGCGATGAAGTTGGGGCGACGGTGAAATCAGTGAGGTCTTTGAAATATTAAGAGACATGAGCCACGTGTTACACCAATGTTGCACTTGTGAAAGGCCTTCTTGAAGAGCGACGATATCTGAAGAATTTGTTATGGGGCGATATATGACACAATCATCAGCAAACAGTCGGACGTCGTTTCTTTTGGCCAGCCCTGCCCCGTGGCCACATGCTCAAACCTCTTTAAGTTGGCATCGAGGTCATCCTGCGCTTCATTGAACTGTGGTATGAGGCTATGCGGGTTAATGGAGCTAGTCGGTGCGACCCTACGCTCTCCACGGTCACTTAGAGGATTTGCGCCACCCTCAATGAGCCTTATTTGTAGCTGCAAGTTCCGCGCCTCTAACTCCAAACGTTCCTTCGCAGCCTCACGCCCCGTCTCTAAATTCCGTGCCTCTAACTCCAATCTCTGCTTCTCCGTCTCTAAATTCCGTGCCTCTAACTCCAATCTCTGCTTCGTAGCTTCACGCTCAGCGTTTCTCTCTTCCCGTGCCTTACGAAGCTCGTCCTCCACCCACGCTCGTAATTCCGCGCCGCACAAGCCCATGCGCTCGCCTAAAGCAACCAAATGTGAGGCGCTCATACTGTGCCTAAATTAACACACCAGGCAAAGAAATAAAAACCGACCTCGTCCTGTCGTAGTGGACGCCAAATTTGTGAGGATCTGTGAGATTGCTGGTCTTATTTTACACAAACACAAAAGTACAAACAATAAACGAGGCGGCTTTTATAGGAAAGGAAACCAATTTCAGTATGAGAGTGAAAAAAAGGAAAGGAACAAGAGAGCAACGCAACAACACACGGGAAAAACACACTGGGGAACAGAACAAAGTGCTTACGAAAAATACAGGAAAAAGAAAGTCAAAAAGGAAAGTCCACTCTCTCATTCGAGCAACGAGCGGGGAGGACTGGCTGGGAGTCGGGCAGTTAGGGAGTCTCTGGGCGTTCCAATGTCGATGCAACGCTACCGCAGCGTCAGCGTCTGTGGGCTCCCAGCACGGTTCCCAGGTCTGGTATCCCGGAAAAGCCACGTAGGCACCAGAGGCGGCCTGTGTGGAGCAGCTGACGGATGGACGGAGAAGAGTAGCGCCTGGGCCTGGTGGTTGAGGCTCTCGACGATGGATGTTGGATGTCCAGGTCTGGTGGCCCGGACGTCCGCGGCTGAGGCCCAAGCCCGGAACTCGGGGAGCCAGCAGAACTCGTCCACGTCCGTCGCCCACCACGCTCTTCTCTTCTCTGCCACGTAGTCCTCTTCTACCTGTCCCGGCGTTCCCCTCCGCACGCGCTCCTCGTGCTTTTTCTTCTTCTCCTCACAAACGACGCTGGGTGGCGCTATCTCCTTACACCGGCTCAAAGTGTGAAGGGGGGACAGGCAATCGTATTGCTCGCAAACCATTGTTGTATAATAGGGTTCGGCACTGCACGCGCTACCGAGGCGTTCACAGTGTGTCGACAGGGCACAGAAACGAAGACAGTGGTCAAGGAATGTCCAACGCTAGGGGTGACTTCATTCGTCGCGATTCCGTAGCTGAAGTGGTCAGACGGATGCGACCCCGAAGGGCACGGCTGAAATGTTATTCCCTGAGCACAAAGGAGAGGTTACTTGTGCTTATCGTTTTCATTTGTGCCCACTTTGAAATAGTTCGGTGCATTGATTGACAACGTGATGACAGGCAACAGCGCAGTGAAAGTTTCTGCTGGGTCCTGGAGAGTAAATTGTTAGGACCAAGAATTTTCTATTTGGTTCTTATATTAATGATCTTGAAGTAGTAAGAATGGCAGACTCCTGAGATGGAGCCTCATATTGCAAGAGTACAACTTCGATGTAAAATACAAAACGGAAAATGAGAACCGAAATGGGCACGGTCTGACTAGAGGATTCTAAGTTACGAGAGTATGAGACGGCGTTAAAGCTTCGTCGTAGACCTCTGCGTTGCTTTTGTTGTTGTGTGTTTTGCCATGTGTTGACGTGAGCCGAATACTTGTTCAGCAAGCAAAGGCAGGGAGAGTTTTCTGGCAAACGGCGTCTGGCAGTCGTACGTCGCTTGGGCACCGTCAGTCAGGGGTTTCCCAGAACGTTTGTGTGTGTCTGCGCGCGCGCGCAAAGTGAGCGCATGCATTTGCCCTGTTGGTGTACGGAGCGCCTTCTCCCGACCCTGCATCTGCGGACGCAGCCTTGGCGAAGGACTTCATCGGGGGGAGGAGTTTGTTACGTTGCAAGACACTGCTGGCATGTGGGTCAGAGATCCGGAAACTGTTTGTGCTGTGTCGCGTTCCGACCCATATTCGGCGTCGCAGAGTGCCGGCCTCGTCGCGGACGCGGGTCTCATGTTCGGCGTTCGAAAACGCGAACATAAAAGCCGAGGCACGCGAACACGAGAACTCGGCGTTCGAGAACACGACCGTCAGCGCCTAGGGACGCTTTCTCCCGTGAACGCGCTGCTGGGTCTCGGGGGCACGGCGTTCGAGGGAGCAGAGTGAACGCACTGGAGCCAACGAGAGAGTCGTCCTCCAGCAGCGGAAGAGAGCAGCTGCTCGGGGAGCCAGCCTGTATCTTCCAAGGGCCTGGGGCCCCCTCTTTTCTTTTGGGTCACATTTTCTTAATAAAGACCCAATTCCTTCACCAGTGCCTTCACCGAGTCCGCAGCCTGTACCTCGCAACAGCCCCAGTGCTCTCGGGGGGAACCGCGAGAGCGGGTCCCCAATGCCACTTCACACCCTTCCTTAAGAACGTCGTTAAGGAGGCTTGCTGACCTGCCCAATCTGGGATAAACTGACGATAAAAGTTCACAAGCCCCAGAAAGCGTCTGAGACCGCCTATGTTAGCCGGCGACGGGAACTGCAAAATAGCCCGCAGCTTGTCATCGCACGGCAGAAGGCATCCTTTGTCAACTGTAAATCCCAACAGTGTTGTTAGGGTCGCCGCTATCTGGGCCTTGTTCGGGTTCGGAGTGATTCCCACTGACATCAGCCATTCTAGTACAACCGTGAGATGGCGTAAGTGCTAATGAAAGGTTGCCGAATACAGCACAATGTCATCCAGGTAAGCGAGAGCGTGGTGACGTGGCGGGCGCTCCGACTAGGCCGAACGGCATTCGGATAAACTCCAAAAATCCCTTGCGACAAGTGAAGGCAGTTTTCTCTTGGTAACTAGGAGTCATCTCCACCTGAAAGTATCCTCTGCTGGTATCGAGCGTAATGAAGTACTTCCCTTCGCCAACATTAGACACGATCGAGGGAATGCTCGGAATTGGATATGCGTCCTTCCGTGTCACCTCGTTCAGGTGTCGACAGTACATACAAAGGGTAGTTCCATACTTTGTGGGCACCAGCACAACTAGAAACCCCTAGGGGCTGTTTGAGCGTTCCACAGCGCCTGTGTGGAGAAGTTCGTCCAGATCGTTATCGAGCGCTTTGCTCTTAGCCAAGTTGACTGGCCGAGGATTGCGCTTCCACGGAACGGTGTCGCCTGTCTCGATTTTGTGCCAAACCAGTGTAGTGCAGCCAGGCCGCTCCGTGAATACGGCGTCGTACTCGTTCAGGAGCAGAGACAAACTTGCTTTTTCCTTCCCCGACAAGCTGTATGATTTGTTCCGCAGCGGGTGGGGAGGCCTGCATTCCGCCGCGGCGCAAAGCGCAACCCCACGGGGGACAGGTGGTCGTGCGCGAGGGGAGAAGTTCCATTCCGCGTTTTTCCTCTCGGCGCGGTCGACAGGCTGGTAGGTCAGCCGGGCCGAAGGCGTTTCGAGGGTCTTTTTCGGGTGATCGTTGCGTACGTCTGCGCGCGTAGCATAGGAAAGCGAATGTGCTTCTGACGTATTTGGGGGTTGAACGAAAGGTTCCAGGGTGCCACATGCTCGCTCCCTATATGCTCCGTTGCTGTCGCCAATAACAATGCCCGTCTTGGCAAGGAAGTCTCTGCCAAGAATAATTGGAACTGGTGGGCCGGCAGGTGAGCGAATCGCTGGCGCCTCACTCGTTTCTCCCACCGTACCACAAGCCGTGGGTCACCGCTGGCGTGCGCCGTGCCTCTGGCTAATCGCAACGTGAGGTTGCTCGCTCGCAGTCGGAGTTTATTCCGACGGAGATACGCTCACATACCTCGTCACCAAACAGGGATGCGCTCGCTCCTGTGTCTAGCAAAGCCATGAACTTACGTTGTGGCGCTCTAAGCTCAAAAAGCAGCACTGGCGTGTCGCTTGGTGGTTCCAAACGATAAGTCAATGGGGCTAGGACTTCGTGTGACTCAATGAGCACCGCTGTTGACGCCGCCGGCCGTGCAGCGTTGCTCACTGGCGTCTGCGTTCGTTTCCCGAAAGCGCGTGCTTTCGGTTCACGGGGCGTCTGCACTCCCGTGCGTAGTGACCTCGATGGTTGCACCGGTAGCAGAGGGCACTCGGCCGTTGCCGGGCGGGGCAGTTGTCGCCGCGCGCCGCTTGGCCATTCCTCCCGGCGGGGCATATCGTCGCAGCTGCCCTATGCTCTGGCGTCCTCGGGTCGGTACGTCGGTCCTGATTCTGCGTAACTTGGCCAGGTGCAGCGTGTGCTGCACGCATAGCATACGTGTACGGGTCGAGAGCTCGGTCTGATAGTTCCCCACCGTTTCTCTGTTGCCCGTCACTGAATGTAACCGTTAAGGCTCCCCGGGAACGAGTGCGGAAAGTGTCTCCGTTCCAGGCGCATCGCGGCTGAAGTGCGTGCGACGCTAGCGGTGGTGGCCGATATGCGCGAAAGGCGAGTATGTCCGACTGTGTGCGCTTGGCTGCCGAGGCGAGATCGTCCAAGTCTCCGAACTGTACACCTCGTAGGTAGGCTGAGAGGGTAGGGTGAGCTTGCCGCGTGACACGCTCTACCATCTCACCGTTCGGAGCTGAGGGGTGTGCGATACGATAAAGTTCGTCCATCACCCTCACGTACTCAAGCAAGAATTCCTCCGTATGCTGAGTACACAGCTACCACTTGTGCCGCAGACGGCACTCGTAATCTGCGGGCAAGAACTCGCGAAACTTTGCTCTTAACTTCTCCATTGAGCGTGACCGGTGGCCAGTGAGGCGGAACCGGCGGGTAGACTGATCGGTCAGTGAGACCGGCACGACACGCGCCAGAATCTCGCTTGCATAATCATATGGATTATGCAATTCGTCTTGCAAGACTACAGGTGAACACAAGTGATCGTCAAACCAGATACAAAGAAATATGGTCCATGCCCATCCCTAGGACACCCTACGATGAGCAATCTTTATCTTACACATTGCCCTCATTGCTAAATTTACTAAAGCGAGTGGAGTTTCATCCTACCTGTAACCAAAACGATATCTTCAAACCCTTTTGCCGACTTGTTTTTTTGCAGGACTAAAATAATCTCATTTTGTTTGCGACAGCTTCGGTTTATACTGTTAATTATTTGCACAGACATTTTTGTTCGTGTTTCTTTTGTGTTTACCACTTTCAGTGTGTCTTTGATACTTGGCTGTTTTTGTAACTGTGATGTATGACTGGCCGTCATGCTGTTTTCCGACTACTAGTAGGGGGTCGGGACCTCGTCAAGCTTTTAGTCTCATCCTCCTCCTTCCCAAAGGAAATAAAGTTGATTGATTGATTAATTGATTTATTGATTGGTTGATTGATTGATTGATTGATTGATCGGTAAGCCCCGTCGCCTGCTGGTAATTTAGCATGCGCTCGAGGTACTCGTTGTCACTTACAGGATCATGATAGCCACCGTAACTGGGGACGTCCACCCGTAGCCTCGGCCTCACCTCTGGAGCGGGTGCTTGCAGTGTGTTATGCACGATACGCGTGAGGCTCTCTATGAGGCGCAAGGCGTTGCGCAACACAGCCTCTTGGGGGTTCGCCTGGCCAGGAATTTCTGGCTGAGGGGCTACGTGGGATGTGTAAGTGCTTTACACCGCCTGTTTATAGGGGGTGTTCCGAGGACTCGACTAGGAACAGTTAGGGATAACAGTTAATGGAGAATACCTGAGTAATTTTCGATTTGCCGATGAAATTGCCTCGCTAAGTCACTCAGGATATGAGCTGCAAAGCAGGATCAATGAGTTATAGAGGCAGAGCAGAACGGTGGGTCTAAAAATTAGCATGCAGAGAACCAAAATAATCTCAACAGTTCGGCAAGGAAACATCAATTCACATTTGGCACCTAGACGCTGGACGTGGTAAGGGATGAGGATCCATAGCGCACAAAATTGAAGGGACACAACACAAGCGGTAAACTTCCACTGAGCGATCTATATTTGGCGCAGACAACCTTATAAAGGTCACGTAAGGTACACCTGTATCTTACCGGTACTCAGCTATGGGGCAGAAGTGTGGAGGCTAACAAAGAGGGTTCAGCTTAAGTTAAGGACAGCTCAGCAAGCTATGGGAACAAAAATGATTTTAAACCCCTCTCAAGCACACGCGTTTTAAACCCCTCTCAAACTCACCTTATCACTGCGCACGAATCACTCCGAAACAGAGAATTAATTCATTCTTCACATTCATATGATATCAGGTTGTCACATTTCTAAGTGTAACACCGTTTATTAGCCCTTCACTTCATCACCGTATTGCCAGCTTTTGCTTATTTGGCATTTTTTTTTATATTTAACTGCACTGCGCAGCCTACAATGTCACGACAGCAAATGTCGTCTTTCTTTTCATGTTTCCCAGCCACTAACGGGTACTGTCGCCTATGCCGCTTCATTTTTGACTATTGCTTGTTTATTGGTAAAGATATCGCCGAAATCATGTGCTCGTGCACGTTGGCTGATACTGTTACAAGCCACTTTCGTTGTGTTAACGCTTGATTACTAGAGATAGTTGTATTCCTGAGTAGGTCTTTAAGGTAATCAAATCGCATGACTGAAAGAAGCACCTCCTTCATTAGAACATGATGATCTATCGATATATGACAACTTAAATTGGTCCGCGGCATTTTTTTAAGGAAGGAACGGTGCTTTTCTTTGAAAGTTTTATTACCCTCAGAGCCCGCGGAGTCGTGAAAGAGGGAACTGGGTTCACGCTACATAATGCATAAGAAGAGAGTAAAAATCTTAAAAAAAAATATATCGACCAGCTCGTGAGCATTAAACGCATTACCCGAAAAATAAAAAATAAGGAGCCTTCAAAACCAAATTACCAGTCAAATCAGCACAATTTACTAGCGACAGAGAGTAAAGTTAAATCTGCACCAGAGTAAAAAAATTCATTAATTGCTTCCTCTGTTAATGTACTTTCTCAGAATATTAAAGGCCATTTGTTCTTCACGAAAGACGTATGGAAACTTTCATTTATTAATATAGCCTATAATTAGTACGATAAAGGTAAACATCCCTTCCGCAAATTGCTCTAATAGAGCAGGAATAATAAAACCAGGGATCTGAACCCTCCACTTAGTTATTCGCATGTGTGGCGTGAACGCTTGCAGTTCACTTTATCTGAAGGCAAGCTGCAGCAGCTTCAGACTCGGCTGCTGCAGTTATTTACTTTCATCGTATTTCGCGACGAAGCGTTCCCAACGCAGCTCAGATTTCCAAAGCGCAGGAGTGCTCGCAAGCATGTAAGCCGCCTTACCGGCACTCTTGTTTTCCACCGGCCATTGTGAAGGGCGACTGAGGAATTCTTTCTTACAGAGGCACTTCTGGATGGAGGCCTCATCCGTGAGCACGATGAGGTTTGTAGCAGCCAATTTCAACCTGTGTGGAGTAAGAAGATTATAGAATGATTTCAACTGTGATGCATTGCGTCTTTCATGCCATACCAGTGTTTTAGAGATTTTACAATTATAACACGTGCACTATAAGCAGCAAATAGGTCTGTAATGAAAGAAAGCAGGCGTTGCCGTACTGCGCTGCCGCAGAGAAATAAAAAGCACTTGTTTCAAAGAAACTTGAGGTTCAATTCAAAAGGGCCATCCGTAACCACTTTCCTGCGGAAACAGGACAATTAGGACAATCGGTGTCAGAGGCTGGCATTGAGTGCGCACACCGTTTGGGCAAAAAAGGCTGGTAATTTTTAAATTTGGCGCTTTCAAAGATAAGGACTGCGTTTTGTCGTTTGGTGGGAAGCTTAAAGGCAAGTCATTTGCTATTCGAGAAGATTTCAGTCTTACTGTGCGCCATGCGCAGGTTAAGCTTGTTGCCTATGCGCGCTCACTAGACGTGCCCTTTAAGCCGCGTTTCAACAAGTTATACGCCAACAATCAATGCTTCACCTATGACGCCTCCTCTGAAAAGGTTGTCAAAACTGCAAGATAGCGAGTTGTTGAGGATCGGCCTCGCCGCGTGTCTTCATATGTTCCCCATCCTCGTCGGTCGAATCCGGTCACCGATGAACTAGTTTTTCCTCTCGTGAGTTGTAGCCTAAAAAATAAATTGACGATTTTGCTACTTTGATATCTTCAATAAAGCCTGACGAAGTTCTCGGTTCCGAATCCTGGTTCCATGATTATATTGGTGACGGTGAGGTTTCCCCGTCTGGCTATGACGTGCACCGGAGTGACAGGGACACTCACGGGGGCGGTGTTTTTGTACTTGCAAGGGCATCCTTCCGTTCGAAGCCGATAGCAGTGTCTCTAGCTTGCAGTGAATCGGTGTGGTGCAGTATTTCGAACGGCAGTGGTGGTATCCTAACAGTAGGGTCCTTCTATCGATCACCTGGTCAAAATTGTGTCGAGTGCTACAACGACCTGCCGCGGTTCCTTTCCACACTGAATAATGGTGTTATCATCGGTGTGAATTTTAACATGCCCAACGTAGAATGGAAGGATAAAAAGCCCGTACTCACCAACAGGTCTGCAATGGCGTTAGCCTTTGCAAAGCTCATCACAGTTAATGATCTAACTCAGCTTTTAAATGAGCCTACTAGACAGCAACACTCCAGCTCTTCCATTTTGGATTTAGTTTTCTCAAAGACAACCTCGCCAGCAGATAAGGTATTAATAATCACTGGTCTATGTGATCACAACAGTGTCGTTGCGCGTTTCATGGTGTCAGTTGCAAGGACCGTGCATAAGCAATCAAGGAAAGTTTATTTTCACAACAAAGGCGACTACGCACCCTTATCACGTGATCTTGTTTCCTTCTTCCGGGATTTTTTAAACAGCAGTCATACATTAGACTTTGAGAACACTTGGGAACGCTTTCAGAACTCTTGTCGACATACACGTACCGTCAAAAGTGGTGTCTTGCAAACACCGAAATGATAAGCCATGGTTGGATCGGGATATCCGCGCACTGGTCAACAAGCGGCACCGCCTTGTCAGCTCGTACTCAAAAAGCCGTCGCTCACGTACGTTTCAAGCAATGAAGATCCTTTCGCGCGATATCAAAGCTAAACTAAAGATTCAAAAAAATTAATTCTTCACTTATTTGGGGGAAAAAATTCAGCGTCACTCTAAGGAGCTACGGAAGTTTTTAAAATCTCTTGAAGGGAACAGGTTGGCGTTGTACCCCTATCGGTTGACGGCGCTGACGTCACTTATGATTATGACAATGCTTGTTGTTTTAATCGCTATTTCCTGTCTGTTTTTAGCGCTCCCACTTGCGCAGAGCTTCCTGAAACCCCTCAAGTTATTTCTATACCTATGTCACCTATAACAAAAATTTGAAGCTACTCAATCGCTTAATGTTCAAACCGCTATTGGTACTGATCGAGTTCCCTCTTACGTTCTGAGAGCATGCGCTTAGGTGGCAGCACATTATTTGGTTGCGTTGTATAACAAGTCGTTAGATTCTGGTTGTCTTCCCAGAGAATGGAAAGTAGCTAACATAGTCCCAATCCATAAAAGTGGCTAGAAAACTGAGGTTTCAAATTACTGACCAATTTCCTTCACAAGCGTAAGCTGCAAGAATCTAGAGCACATTAACTACAGTGCCGTTATAAAACACATGGAAAATAGCAACTCCTACGCGAATGTACAGCATGGTTTCAGGTCTGGGTTCTACACAATTGTTGGAATTCAGTCATGATATTGTAACGAAGACAGGACTGGCACAGCTCACAGTTTAAGCAAAGTACAGCCAAAGCAGAGAACTCACAAGATGGCTGACTCGCTGGCCGAACCACACACACACTTCGTCTTCGTCGACCGATACACGCACACTTCGTCTTCATCGTCGGCGCGCTCCCATGAGCATGCGCCATTACCCCCTCCATCAGAGCGGCGGCCCGACGCCGGGAAGCGTGTTCGCCAAATGCAGCCGGTACAGCCAGCGATGACAGCGCCGCCCACCGGCAGGTAGCAGCCACATTAAGGCTGGTTATAAATATTCATTCAGAACGACGACTTGACATCGCCGCTATGGCGCAGTGGATTAGAGGCGCGTGTTGCGTATGGAAGGTCGGCCGTTCGACTCCGCTCTCTGTACTGTAATTTTATTGTTTTTTTTAATTTCATTTTTTTTCAAATTTTTCTCTTTTAGGTCGCAAATCGTGATGCTTAGTGGCATATAACGCCATTTAAGAGGATTTATTATCCCTTTTAGGTAAGTCGTTGTGACAATTTCCAGTCACCGTGATCAATTCACCGTGGTTTCAAGCCTTGTGGCTGCACAGGCTGCAGTTGGCGAATACGCCGCCGGGAACGAACACGCAGGGCAAAGGTAATGTTCGGTATAGAGGGCGGATGGCAGAGAACACGGAGAGGTGTTAAGCTGGTAAAACGGCGGGTTGCAGCCTGTCATGGTTGGGCTCAACGTCAGCATAGGTGCCGATGTCTGCGTCGTTGTGACCAGCGGTTAGCATAGCATCCAGCATGGTAGTGACACACCGTCCGCAGACCAGCTGGAAAGGTGTAAGACGGGTAGTCTCCTGTTCTGCCGTATTGTAGGTGAAGGTTAAATAAGGAAGAACTTCGTCCCACGTGCGATGCTCAACGTCGACATGCATAGCAAGCATATCTGCAAGGCGTTCAGTTCAGTCAAGCCGTTGGTTTGGGGATGATAGGCTGTTGTCTTTCTGTGACTGGTGTGGGTAAGTTAGAAGAGAGGTCGCATTAAATCCGCCGTAAGGGCGGTTCCACGGTCCGTGATGACGACTAATGGCGCAGCGTGACGCAAAACAATGGATGTCATAAAAAACCGAGCCACTTCTGCAGCACTAGCGCGGGGAAGCGCCTTTGTCTCGGCGTACCGTGTTAAGTAGTCTGTCACCACAACAATCCATTTCTTCCCAGAGGAAGACAATGGGAATGGGCCCAGAAAGTCCATGTCCACTTGTTGGAAAGAGGTTGTAGGCGGTGGGATGGGTAGAGAAGCCCTGCAGATTTAACTCATCATCATCAGCCTGACTACGCCCACTGCAGGGCAAAGGCCTCTCCCATGTCTCTCCAATTAACCCTGTCCTTCGCTAGCCGCGGCCACCACATTCCCGCAAATTTCTTAATCTCATCCCCCACCTAATTTTCTGCCGCCCCCTGCTAGGCTTGCCTTCTCTTGGAATCCACTCCGTTACCCTTAAGGACCAGCGGTTATCTTGCCTTCGCATTACATGCCCTGCCCAAGCCCACTTCTTCCTCTTGGTTTCAGCTAGGATATCATCAACGCAAGTTTGTTCTCTCACCCACTCCGCCCGCTTCCGATTTGTTAACGTTACACCTATCATTTTTCTTTCCATAGATCGCTGCGTTGTCCTTAACTTAAGCTGAACCCGCTTTGTTAGCCTCCACGTTTCTGCCCCATAGGTGAGTACCGGTAAGATACAGCTGTTGTATACTTTTCTCTTGAGGGATATTTTTAAACTGTCATTCATGATCAGAGATAACCCGCCATATGCGCTCCAACCCCATTCTTATTCTTCTAGTTATTTCCCTCTCATGATCTGGATCAGCTGTCACTACCTGCCCCGAATAGACATATTCTCTTACTACTTCCAGCACCTGGCTACCAATTGCGAACTGCAGTTCCCTTGCTAGGCTGTTGAACATTACTTTGGTTTTCTGCATGTTAATTTTTAGCCACACCTTTCTGCCCTACCTGTCTAATTCAGGCGAGATCGTGTCTCCCTGCCTGACATCTTTCTTTATTGGAATTTTATTACTGACTTCATGGAGAACTACGGTAGCTGTGCACTCATATAAATATCTTCCCATATTTTTGCATAGCACTCTTCTACACCCTGATTCCGCAATGCCTGCATGACTGCTGAGGTTTCAACTGAGTCGAATGCTTTCTTGTAATCAATGAACGCTGTATATAGGGGCTGGTTATATTCTGCGCATTTCTCTATCACCTGATTGATTGCATGAATATTGTCCGTTGTCGAGCATCCTTTACGAAAGCCTGCCTGGTCCTTTGGTTCATTGAAGTCTAAGGTTGTCCTTACCCTATTAGCGATTACCTTACCCAGGCAGCACGCCAGCATTGTACCAACAATGGCTCATTGTTGGAATACATTGGCATCAATATTGGGCTGGCATTGGCATAGGAGCACATTACTACATTTTCCAACCTTGGCCCATACTTCATACCAAGATTGTCCCATTGTTCAGCCATTCTGGCACTGCCAGTATGGGCATATCACTGGCCTATCCACTCATACTTCATTGGTCCTGCAAGTATCGGTCCAATGTTCAGCCATGCTGGTGCTACCAATACGTACTGAATATCAGCTATTCCATTGATGTCCCATTGTTGATGGCAATATTAGTCCCATGGATAGCCATTCTGGCCATACCAATATGTACTGAAAACCGGCTACTCCTTTCATATACTCCATTCATATCTCACTGTTGATGCCAAGATTGATATGTTCTGCCATTTGGCACTGTCAATGCAGACTAAGCACAGGCTTTTCCATTCATGACAGTGCATACAACCTGTCACATCAGTGGCTTAAAGATTGGCATGCCACTGCCCTTTTCTATTTATGACTCGCCAGTAAAGCCTATGTTAATTTTTACCTTCAGTGGCCAACATTAATGCAAATGTTCACTCGTAAGCAACCATGCAAATATTCTTAAAATGAGACAACCAAAGTATTCATGAAAACATTTATTTTATGAAAAAGTCAAAATAGAATTAATCGTTAGGGGCCGGGAAGGGTGGTGCCAGGGGCTGTATGGAGGGAGGGCCCTCAGGAAGTGGAAGAGGCCAGGGGATTGGGAGGCACACATGCGGACACAGTGCAGGGGGCTGTCCCCGCACTCGCAGGTGGCGTGCTTGGTTGGAGGGGGGAGAAAACTTCGGCAAGGCGTCTCTTCCTTCCATCACAAGAACCGGGCAGCCAGCTGCAAATAAAACCTTGTGCCTGTGATGCGTCAAATGCAGTTTGTCGCAAATGGCATCTGCACAGGAAAAGTGAACAAAGAAAATAGACATTATTTCCAAGCACACAAAAATCATGTCCATCATTTTAGAAAATTGTAAGAAAATAAATTCCAGGATATGCCCAATGAGAAAGGCTGTACTGAAGGGCTCCTGATTAATTTTGGCCACCTAGAGTTCTTAATTTAAGATGCACCGACATTGCTTAGCACACGTGCTTCTTTGCATTTAGCCTCCAGAGCAATGCAGCTACTATGGATGGTGTTTGATCCCTCACTTGGAATCAGTAGCTGAGCACCTGAGTCAGGAAGGACATCAGGTAAAAAATATAGTAAACAGATATATTATTACGTGCCTCATAATCAAGGCAACATACAAAACGTGGACACAACTAAACAATGAAGTAAAGAATCACTAGAGGGGCCTCAATCCATTGACACTGACTTGTCCTTGCGATTGACCACCTTGCGCCTGCTAAGTGGCATCATAGATGGCCATAAATAGAAGGCAAGTGACTGCAGCTTCTATTACACACCGCAGGTTCGAAGGGCATTTTCAGCTTCAATAAGCTTTCCAAACAATTAAAATAAAACTGTGAAAGCATGTTAAATAAAGGGAACATGAAAAACTATTTACTAAAGCTAGAATTTGTTGCCATCATTAAACACTTGTAAATGAAATCAAAACATAGTTCTCTTTTCTATAAAAGGGAGATAACGCATCTGTCCAACTTCCATTTATGAACTGTGTTGCGCTTCAACTGTCATGCACAACAATGAATTTTAACCTGACTCTAACTCTTTAATGTCGCTTGCAAGGCATGGGCTTTGTCAAGTTGCGACGACAGTCCACCGCTGTGATATATCGCACCTTGCGGAAAAATTTTACACTTTAGTTCAAAAGGTGTACTGTCTTGTGCCCTTATTGCATCAGACTTGTAGAAGAAATAGGGCTAGGGGTGGGACAAAGGGCTGGTCAAGGATAGGCAGAAGAACGAGGAAATGTTTGCCCTCGGGTGTATAAGACACGACCGAATACGCGAGAAAGAGTAGAAAGATTTGGAAGGAAAAGAGAAAATAAGGAGAAAAGGACTAGTGTTGAAGTAAGTGAGTTAGGAAAGCTCAAGGGACAGGTGAGTCCCACTTGGGTGGGCGCGAAAAGGCTTAGGACACGAGGGAGGTGGTCAGGGAACACGAGTAAAAAACAAGTGAACACGGGAAGAAGAGTAGAAAGACTTGGAAGGAAGAGTGGAAATAAATAGAAAAGACTGGTGTTGAAGTAAATGACTTAAGAAAGTTTAAGTGACGTGGTGAGTTCCACGCGGAACGGCAAGGAAAAAAAGGCTTAGGACACGAGGGTGGAAGGAATAGGGCTACTGGTCGGACAAAGGGATAGTGGAAAAGAGAAGAAAGATGAGAAGAAATGCGAGCGCTAGAAAACACAGTGAGCACGCGAAGATTAGGAAGATTTGGAAGGAAAAGAGAAAATAGTGAGGGAAGACTAGATTTAAAGTGAGTGAGATCGGAAAAAGGCGAAATCAGGAGACGCGAACCACGTGGGCGGGCGGCGAAAGGCCTAAGAAAAGTGGCAAAAACTTACTTTTGCGGCCGTCGGTCCAGGCTCCTGAAAAGGCACGAGGATAACCACACCAGGTAGTTGGTATGGTGGAAGGGCCGAGGAACACTTGGTTAGGAGCGGTAATCCAAAACACAGGGCTCCAGCGCACAGGGCACACACGATCACGGTAGGCACAGGATGGCGGAGGGCCGCAAGGGCCAGCGGCACACGCCGCGGCCTCGATGCGCGCACGAACTCGACGGAGCGAGCGCCGCGCGCGACCGACCGCGTTGACTGCTAGGGCGAGACTGGCAGCGAAAACGAGGCAGCAAGGAACAGAGAAGCGAGCGACGCAGGTCCGCTCCCTTCGAAGGCTCCGGGGAGACTGGAAAATCGCACGCGCAGTCCGTGCGGCGCCAAACGCGACCGCATCGCGATAGGTCATCGGTCGTATGACGTTTACGAAGAAGAGCTAATCAGAAGGCCGAAAATTTTGTTTATTTTTTTCTGCTTTGTTGCTCTGCCCTCTCCCCCTGATTCACGCCGAAGGAACAGTCTTTTCGGAATACACCGAGGACCCGTCGAAACTGACCAAAGGGGGACCGTCAAAGTGACGGCTAGTTTTTACAGTGCAACTGTAAGAAAAGCGCATAACACTAGGACGTCTGATAAGCTCCGTTTACATAAACGCGAGAGCAGCGCATCATGTCAACTTTCTCGTGCATCCCACTCATGTAAACAGGGAAAATGCGCCAGGAAAGTGCATTAATCCCATAGGCAGGGCGCAGATCGGCAAGTGCAAGTCCTGTGCTGGGGTGAATAGAAACAGGTGCTCGTAGGGCGCCTAGATGTGCGTGCGCTTCTCTCCGCTCTCCCCTCCCACACATCGAGACACGCTAGTTTCGGGGCCCCCTCTTCCGCCCTGGGCGCCTACACAATACCCTCTCGGAAGGAAAACAAAGCAGACCACACTCAAGTTGTGACCGGCTGCCCCCCCCCCTACTTCCGCGTGGCGTATTCTTACATGCGAGCATGGCGTCTCCCCTCCGCGAGGAAATTTCGGGAAAAGAAAATCACCAACTAGCCCCGCCACTGGGAATTACGATGCGCTACTGCGGTATTTATGTAAACGCGGAGCTCTTCTTAGAGAGCCTTCGTTCTCGCCCAACTAATTCTTCTTCAAGCTACAGGAGGGATAATGCCCGATTAATCTCCATATTTCAGAAAAAGCTTTCCAACATAGCTTCGCAACTTGGTAACGGGGATCAAGACTTTTCATTTTTGTTTATCTAACCCACCCTTTCTTCCGCTCCTAGACTGCTCTCAATGTCGTAGGCAGCGTCGCGCTGCCTACGACACGAGGTCGAGCTGCCTATTGCAGGAAGCGATTGTAGAACTGGTGAGATACTGCCAGCTTCGAAATATGGCTGAGCCAACGCAGGGAAAACGTGCGAGAAACTGGTCCAATACTGCCATCTTCTAGAAATGGCTTAGCCAAGGCAGGGAAAACGCCCGAGAAGTTGGTCCAATACTGCCAACTTATGAAAATGGCTGAGCCCAGAGAGGGAAAACGCCCGAGAGACTGGTCCAATACTGCCAACTTCTAAAAATGGCTGAGCCAAGGCGGGGAAAACGCCCGAGAAGTTGGTCCAATACTCCCAACTTTTGAAAATGGCTGAGCCAAGGCGGGGAGAACATTGGCAACGCGGGGCCTTCATAGGACCGTTGTTCGCCAACTCAATTCCTACATTGGACCACTGTCATGTGCTGCTTGGGTAGTAGATACCTTGTAGGCAATAGACAGTAAGGTGATCGGTCTATAATTCTTGAAGTCCTTGCCGCCCTGTTTCTTATGAATTAAGATAATGTTAGCGTTTTTCCAAGCTCTAGGTACGCTCGAGGTCACAAGGCATTGCGTATACAGGGTGGCTAGTTTTTCTTGCACAATCTCCTCCGTCCTTCAACAAATCTGCTTCCACTTGATCTTTACCAGCTGCTTTCCCCCTCTGCATTGCTCCCAAGGCTTTCGTTACTTCCTCCTTCGTTACTGGCGGAATTTCCCATTGCTGTGTTCCACTGCGTCCCTCTGTAACATTCTGATTGCAATCGCTACTTTGTGTAAACCTCTTAGGCTATTTTAACTATCTTATCCATATTGCTAATGACATTGCCCTTTTTGTCTCTTATTGCACGCCTCTGGTTTTTACCTATGCCTAGTTTCCTCGTCACTGCTTTCAGGCTACCTCCGCTCTTTAGAGCATGCTCGCTTTCCTCCATGTTAAATTTGCTTATGTCGGCTACCTTGCGCTTATTTATTAACTTCGACAGCTCTACTAGCTCTATTCTATCTATGGAGTTAGACGTCCTCATGCTTTGCCGTTTGCAGGTTTAACTGGCGGTCTCTTTCGTCCCTAGCAGTCACGGCAGGCCCTCACATATTGCTGGACTGATAGAGCAGCTTTGGCCAGTAATACTTCGCACGAATGCGGGCAAATATCTGGGTAACACCCAAATGGCCAGCCGATGGCTCGTTGTGGCAGGCGTGCAAAATTTCTGGACGGAGTTCGGACGGCACAACCAGAAGAAAGGTTTGGTTTGGTTTATGGGGTTTAACGTCCCAAATCGACTAAGGCTATGAGAGACGAAGTAGTGGAGGGCTCTGGAAATTTCGACTACCTGGGGTTCTTTAACGTGCGCTGACATCGCACAGTACACGGGCCTCTAGAATTTCTCCTCCAAAGAAATTGAACCGCCGCGGCCGGGATCGAAACCAGAAGAAAGGTTTCCGTGTGATGTGCGAAGTTCCTCTTGTAAAGGACGTCATCTTGGAGGCTGTAGGAACCCGAACCTCGAACGAAAAGCCGCGGAACAGCGACGTTAAGGCCCTCCAGATGCTCGATGAGCGGACGCAACTCTGATTCAGCCCGTTGACGCCGGGCCATATCCGACGACGTGACAAGAGCAAAAAACGGGAAGTCGTCCTCCGTGTCGGCCGGAGCAACGAAGGCAGTTGCACGAGAGAAACAATCGGCATCATTGTGCTTACGGCCGGACTAGTACACTACGGTGATGTCGTATTCCTGGAGCCGAAGGCAAGCCCTCCCGAAGGGTCTTCGATCTTGGCTAGCCAGCATAACGAATAATGGTCACTAACAGCTCGAAACGGCCGACCATAGAGATATGGTCGGATTTTGCTAATCGGCCACTCTACCGCAAGGCATTCCTTCTGTGTGGTAAGGTACTTTGCCTCTGCTTTCGAGAGGGATGGGCTGGCGTACGCTTTGACTTTCTCGTTGCCGTTCTGCCACTGAACGAGAATAGCGCCGAGGCCAACATTTCTGTCGTCAGTATGAATTTCAGTGGCAGCTCGTTCAACAAAATGGGCGAGTATTGGGACAATCTGTAGGCGGCCGCATAGCTCGTTGAAGGCAGCTTCCTGATCGTCGTGCCACAAAGAAGAGACATAGCCTCTAGTAAGCATTGTGAGGGGCTCGGCAATTGTGGAAAAGTTTTCAACGAAACGTCTGTAGTAGGCAGAGAGGACCAGAAACCTACGAACGGACTCTTTGTCGGTTGGGCGCGGGAACTGTGCTACAGCGGCAGTCTTCTCTGGGTCAGGACGGACTCGGTCAGCGCTTATCACGTGACTAAGAAAACTGAGCTCTTCGAAACCGAAGTGGCACTTTTGTGGCTTTATCGTCTACTGTGCCGAACGGAGTGCCTGTAGCACCATTCGCAGCCGGTTGAGGTGTTCCTCAAAGCTAGGAACAAAAATGACATTATCAAGGTACACTAGGCATGAATGCCATTTCATCCCAGAAAAAACGGTGTCCATCAAGCGTTGCAAGGTTGCTTGCGCAAAACAGAACCCAAAGGGTAGCATTTTGAATTCATAAAGGCTGTCGGGTGTCACGAACGCTGTCTTCTCCCTGTCCCTTTAGTCCACTTTGATCTGCCAGTAACCAGTCTTAAGGTCGAGTGAAGAAAAATATTTAGCATCGCGCAGTCGATCCAAGGTGTCATGGATACGTGGAAGGGGGTAGACGCCATGTTTCGTGACACGATTCAACTTTCGATAATCGCCGCACAATAGCAGTGTGTTACCTTTTTTCTTCGCCAATACCACAGGCGAAGCCCAGGGGCTCGTGGACGGCTGGACTACGTCGTCTGCAAGCATTTCTTGCACTTGGGATCGTATAGCCTACCGTTCCATCGGCGACACTCTGTACGGGTGTTGGGATATGGGGTTTGTCTCCTCATTGACGGTGAGGCGGTGTTTGGCTACCGGGGTGCGCCCTACCTTTGATATCATGGCGAAGCACTCTCGTGAAGGAGCTCTAACAAGCGCTGCCTCAGACCCACCGACAAGCCGGGATTAATGTCCACGGTAGACAGAACGGCTGCTGCATCGCCTCCGTCCGGCGACGGTAACTCCAGAGCAGAGATTTCAGCGGGCTCAACGAAGTCGGTAATGTATGCGACGGCCGTTCCTTTCGCCATGGGCTGGAACTCGGTTCCGAAGTTGGTGAGCAAGAGTGTCGCAGAGCGATCCCGTAAGCGAACAAGCCCTCTTGCAGCGCAGATTCCTTTCTCGAGTAGAAGGCTGACGTGTCTCTCTGCCATAACTTCTCGATCACCGGGCGAGTCACTTTGCACGGGGACCATCATGCTGCACTGCGGTGGCACCGTCACGTCATCAGCAGCAATACGCAGGGCGGGCATCCTGGAGTCGTCTGGGTCGGCTCTTTCAATTGTTTGCGTCGGCGAAAATGTCACGCGTTGCTCTTTTAAATTTGTAACGGCGCCGCTAGCTTCAAAAAATTCATGCCGAGAATGACATCACGCGAACACTGAGGTAGGACAAAAAGTCACAAACGTAAAGAAATCCGTCGATTGTAACTCTCCCCGTACACCGGCCAACTGGGGTGATTAGGCGCCCACCAGGTATGCGAATCTGAGGCCTAGTCCACGCGGTTTTAACTTTTCTGAGTTTCTTTACAAGCTCATTGCTCATAACCGAATAGTCCGCTCCCGTATCAACCAATGTCGTAACTGGTAAAGCGTCGATATCGACCGATAAGGCCGAAGCAGCGCGCTTTGTGATCGCCACATGTCCTCGTTTGATAGCCGTCGTCTGGTCGTGAACGCGATGGAGGATGTTCGGCTGTTCGCTCGTCAGCGGCCTTACCTCCGTAGGCCGCTGGGTCAAGTTTCCCCGGCGAGGACTCGGTGAGCGGCTAAAACGGCTTCTTGAAGGACAGGGACTCGGCGAACGATAGCGGTTAGAGGTCGGTGGGCGGTAGCCAAGGAGAGAGAAATCAGTGTTATCCCTCACGTTGACAGGCGCTCCTCAATTTCGCGGGGGCGGTCGCCATTGAGTCGACAGGGGACTCTCAGATGAAATCCACGAATTCAAGCCCGGCAATAAGGGCACCGCCGCAAGATATGGCCAGCCTCACCGCAGTGACAACAAAGGCGCCGCTGGTCAGGTGCCCGCCACACGTCCGTCTTCCGCAGCCTCGCTTCGGCCAACACAGGGACAGGCGGCAGCCGCGGCTGGAAAGCAGATGGGCTTCCGCTCCAAGGTGTGAGGTCGCATCCCGCCGCGGCTGGAGGCAGCAGCGAAGAGCAACGACCATGACCAACAGCTATGGGCCGTCCAGCAGGTCCTCGGGGCGCTCGAAAGGCAGGGACCCAGCGAGCCGGCAACGGTGAGCGGAGACCCGCGCCGAGTAACGGCAGCCTCGTAGACGACGTAGGCCCTCGTCGGGGCGCGCGAGCGCCCAACTCCAGGCACAAATAAAGTTTACTCCAATCCAATCCAATCCGGAGTACCGACGCGTACGTCTGGTGCGGGGGCGTCGGTGTAAGGGCAGCAGGGGCAACAGGTTCAGGGACCGCCTGTTGCACTTCCTCTCGGATAATTTGTTCTAAAAGCGGACACTGCGGCTGCCAGTGGGGAGAGAGGTGCATTTCGTGCAGCTCTTCTTTGACGATAGACTGAACCAGCTCCCGCAGTGTGTCAGCGGAGTCGCTGGAGGCTGGCGCAAAGTCGGCATTAGATACAGTGTTCACGTCGCGATTGTAATAGCAGGCGCGTTGTTGCAGTGTCTTTTCGACGGTAGTGGCCTCCGATAGAAATTCCAAAGTAGTGTTAAGTGCGTTTCGCACAAGCCCAGCGAACAGTTCTTTTATGCCGCGCATCAGGTGGCGCACTTTCTTGTCCTCGGCCATGTTTGGATCCGCCCTTCTGAACAATCGTGTCATGTCCTCATCATACATTGCGACGATCTCATTAGGTCGCTGGTTCCTCGACTGCAGCGCCGACTCAGCTCGTTCTCGATGGTCGGTGTTGACGTAGGTCGCCAGCAACTGGCTGCGGAATCGTTCCCGAGAAGGAAACGTTGCCTCGTGGTTCTCGTACCCCGTCCGCGCCGAGTCGTCAAGAGCGAAGTAAACATTGTGGACCTTCCGCTCCGCATCCCAGCCGTTTTACCTGGCAACGCGCTCTAACTGGCCAAGCCAGTCCTCCCCGTCCTCAAACACTTCGCCATGGAAGGTCGGCGGCGTTCGCGGCTGGAGGACCAGGAAATGAGCAGCTGAGTTTCCGTTGTTAGCCATAGGTGCCGCGTCAGTCCTGTGCATCGCGGCTGGAGCCCTGGTCTTAGGGGATAACGGGCCGAACTCCAGTGACTGAACTTGGAGTCGGCAGCTCGCACTGCGATGAATCGGAGTCAAATCCGTGTTCATAGGCAGCCTTCGGGGCACGTAGATGTTGGGAAGTACCCAGCAGTCCTCCACCAATAATGTAACGAAGTCAGCACTCGCACAGCTCACAGTTTCAGTAAAGTTCAGCGCGCAGCAGAGAACTTAAAAGATGGCTGACCTAACCACACACACACTTCTTCTTCATCGACCGACACACACACAATTCGTCTTCATCGACCGACATGCTCCCATGAGCACGCGCCAATATTATTTCGAGTTATGACTGTGGAAATCAAGTTCACTACACATTTTTATATTTAAAAAAAAGCGTTTTCCTATGTACCGCATGCCCTTTTATTGCATAAACGTGCGTCCCTCAGATAGGACAGATGCCAAGATACCTTCAAGATAGATCAAAATAGGTCGTTAATGATGGTGTTACATTCCAATCTGCACATGTTACTTCGTGTGCTCATAAGGGGTAACCTTTGGTACCTTTGTTGTTTATAATTTATATTAATGATATTGTCGTGAACATTTTGTGTAAAACCCGCTTGTCAAAGACGACTGCGTCGTGTAGAGCCCAATGGTCACCGAACATCATCACATGATGTTCGCCCCCTGCACCAACATTTAGACAGCATCCATCGATGATGAATCAATTGGAAAATGACGCTGAATTCAAATAACTGTAAATATGTTGCTCTTACGCGAAAACCTAACCCAATAAACTATATGTTTAGGGCTGAAAGCTGGGCTATATGGTGTTTGGATTGGGAGGACATAGTAGTAGCTCTAAAAAGCAGGGACGACAGGGTAGAAGACAACACTAGCACCTGTGTTTTCTTCTACACTGTCGTCCCTGTTTTTTAGAGCTACTATTAGGTCCCTTCAGTCTAAACTATATGTACTGTTTAAATTCTAACCCTTTGGAAAAAGCTTCCCAATCTAAGTACCTCGGCGTAGATTCCAGAGAGGACCTTACACGGAAACCACACACTTAATATGTGGTAGTCAAAGCATCCAGAATGTTGGATTTCTTCCGTCATAATTTCCGTAAAGCCCCAACAAATAGGTCGTATAGGGGGCGCTCCATGCACAGTGCAGTCAGTTTTCCGTTGTAGTAGGGTGTCTGCACATGCACTCTAGCTTCCGCTAAGCGCTGGAATGAGTCGCCCACTAGAAGCACAAGGCTCTTCGTTCTAGTGAGATGCTTATCTCGCGCCAATCTTGGTTTTATGATAACAGCGCTGCTTCCGGTGTCTCTGAACACTCAAATCCTTTGTTGCCCTACCTTCCCTTTCGAGACAGGCATCCTGTGCATGACGGCTTCGGGCCACGCGTTCACTACGGCGTTCACGACGGGAACCTTTTTGCCGTTCTTCAGCTCGACAAAGCCGTTTTCATCTTCTTCCTTCAGGTGGTCACCTGAGGAGGCCCCTACGCATGATACCTGGGGAACGGACTTGCCTGGGTTTCAACAAGCAGCGGCTTTGTGACCCTTCTGGCCGCACTTAAAACACGTTGTCGGGCTAGTGTTCGTAGCGATGTTGCGGCAGTTAGGCGCGTAGTGACCTATTCTGTTGCACAGGTAGCACTTCGGTGGCGGCTTTGGGCTGGATTGGGTATCGTGGCTGTCGGATTTCCCTGTGCTTTCCGAACTTGCATTCTTACTTTTGATCAGATTCTTTCCCACTTGGGCTTCAAGAAATTGGTCTGCAAGTTCTAGCATTTCAGAGAGTGTCTTGGCCCTTCTCTCCTTGAGGTAGAGGGACAAGTTCGGGTGACAGCTGCTCAGGAATTGCTCCTTGATGAGCAGGTCGCGGAGTGCACTGTACTCAAATTCAAATTCTTTATTTCTGCCTTGTAAAGATACAGACAGCGGAGGCGCAGAAAAAGCTGACAGACAGCTTGACTAAGCCGCAGCCCCCTTTCGCTTGGCAGCAGCTTGACAGCAAGGCTTTTAATACAAAATGCAGTTGCATTTTCCTCTGCAATTTCCGACACTTCCGTCCACCGATCAAAATAGTGACCTGACCGCGTCACATATTGGGTTGCTGTTTCGCCGTCTGTGGGCTTTCCTGTCCAGAATTTATCCCGAAATCCCTCGGTGGTGAGTCGGAATCTTTTAAGCAAAGAGGCTTTTACCTTGCTATAACTTGCTGCTTCTTCGGGAGACAGTCTCCTGAATACACTATGTGCTTCGCGGCTTAGACACGTGCTAAGAACGGTAGCGCATTCATCGTCTGACCAATCCTGGCTTACCGCGATCCCTTCTAATCGCTTTAGGAATGTGTCGAGGTTGTCGCTTCTTTCGTCGAACCTGGGAAGCAACCTTCTGGCATCTATCCGCAAGCTGCTACCTTCTTTTCTAGCACTATGAACTACAGCTGAGTGGTTCGCAGAACGTTGCAGTTCTAGCTTCGCGGTAAGCAGCTTCATTTCGCGTTCAAATTCTCTCTCTTTCTTTCTCGGCTTCTTCTCGACCCTTCTGCCTTTCTTTTCCAATTCTCTCTCTTTCCTGGTCCACCCATTTACGCAGTCCGGCTCCGGACATCCCATCCCATCTAGATGCCAGCCTCTACTAGCTCCTTTAAGCTCATATTTGGAAACTGAACTCTATACTCAACGCAACGAATACCTCTACACGGTGAACCACACTAACCGCTTCAGTGCGGCACCTCACAATATCGCTCTGCTGCTAACACTCGTCTGCGACCTCTTCGTAAACTCCTTCTGACTTTTTCTCCGTTCTCTGCGCTCACAAACACCAAACGGCCTGTCGCGAACGCCAGAATATATGTCGCCCAACTTTGCGCACTTTTAGCGTGTAATTCCCAGACACCCTTAGAGCCTGTGAGGGCAGCGGTCTCGGACTCAAAGGAGATGCCCTCGACTCAGCGTGGCAAGCTCAGCGGAGACCAGCTACCAAGTGAGAAGAGGTTTTAGTTATTTGGTGTAGTTTATACAGCAATGAGACGATACCGAGGATATCACAATCACTAGTACAAACACATACAAAGTGATTAACAAAACAATGCATAAACTCGAGAGGGGTTGGACCTGAAGTGCACTAAGACAAGAGAGATTCAAGAAACAAAACACAATTGTCCACAGGGCACTGCGACAGTCCGCCGACGACCAGAGGTCCACGACGGTGCCGTCCCGCTGACAGGCGCGCGCAGCCTCGTTAATCCGTGGCTGGGGCGAGTGGTGTTTCCCGGCAGTCGAGCGGGCGCGCTTCGATGAAGCTTAAACGGCGGCTCGGGATAAACTGAACGCGGTCAACGCCCCGCATATAGGCTTGGTCCGCGTCTGTTTGTTCTACGCGCCAAAGTAGGCGCGTACGCAGTGCCGGGCGTGCAGTCTCTTTTCCTTCTCGCGCCGGCCGCGTGTCTTCAATGGTGAAAAGCCGGGAGTCGCTTCGAAGAGCTTCTCGTAATTTCTGGCGTGGCGCTGCCGCCGACGTGCGAGCGAAGAGGAGGGGGACATGTCTTAGCACACGCAAGGCTACGGTACGCCCTTTCCGCCAACATCGCGTTGAAACGACTCCGACTTCCTAGAGAAATCTACATCGTGACTGACTCATTCCCTCCGGCGAGTGGTGGTGGAAGGGGCAGCCACACACACAAGGCTAGTCGCTCCCCAGGGCTTTCCTTCTCACCCGCTTTACGACCCTTGCTGGCGAGATGCGTCCGCGCGGTGCTGTTTTTGTTTCTTTGCTTCAAAAGTGCGTCGAATTTTGTGACATCTAATAAAGCTTTTACCACCACCTCCTTCTGCTTTCTCGCAGGCTGGTCGCTGACAGACGGCCGCCGTTTCGTATTCGTTCGCATAACTGTTGTAATGCTAACGCTTACTAACTGAACTTCGATTACACAAATGATAATCAAGAAAATTAGGGCTGGCTGGCGTTCAGTGGTTACGTCCAGAAAGATCCAGCCCGAGCAGAGCCCTTGCCCCACTCCGGTGTCCAACCAGCATGGTCGGCTGCTTGTGCGTGGGGAACACAAACGTGCCTTTCCTTGGATCCTTCGAACTGCTTGTTTTCAGAATGTAGGATGCGGTCCAATGCAAAACCTCTTAGTGGGGTGGCCACGTGATCCAGCTCCAGTGAGCTGGAGCCTCTAGTGACGTACTAACGTGGTGCGCCCACCGCCCCCGTCTTTCCCACCTACCTTCCTTTCTGGTGGCATTCGGTTGCACGCACGGTTTTTGACTACGGCGAAGACAACGATGAATACGCTTTGGCCAGGAGCTTTCGCACTGCCAGAAACTAGTCATCTTCCACATATTCCCGCGAATGCTTGTAGTGTTTGTTCATTCTTCATAGCTGCCGGCGCGCCACTTTATCGCTTTGTTTGTGAAACAAGACACGCGTAGATTTATCTGGATCGATCGCATTCAGGCGGAGCCGACTCTACGTTGTTCCAGAGTGTAACTTTCCAACTTTCCAGGCTTTATCTCGAAAGTTCGCTATCAGCTTTAAAAAGAGCACGGCCGAGAGCGGCGGGCATTCTGTTCGGCAACCGCCGAGCGCTCTTGTTGCTACGCCGCCGCCGAGTGATTCAGTTCTTCGCGGGCGCAAGTCAGCCCAAATAAAGAGCTCCGTTTCGAAGACACTCTCGCGGTTTTCATGTTCGCCGGACTGCAGTCACCACTACGGGACAATATCGAAAAATCAAAACATGGACGTTCAAAAACGTGTTTCTGCGTGTGTGGGGCGGGGAAAGTGGGGGGGGGGGGGAGGTTGCGAACGATGAAAGACGAGGGAAATGGACGGGCTGTAAACTGGCACCCACCGGGCCGCTAGACTATAGTATGCCCTGTGCAGATAGGAGAGCGCAGAGAGTTTGGGAGTGACAACAAGAAGGAAAAGACGCGTGCCGCAGCATGTGAATGAATGAGTGCAGTGGACACGACACGGAAATCACCTTCGTATAAAAACCCAACTATTCCAGACATCTAGCGGGTCCTCCGGCCAGGTGGAACCCCTCACAGGTGGTCCAAAATGAGCACGTTCTGCTCCGGCACACATTTGATTGTTATCTTTTTCTCGAGCGGCTTTTTGAATACAACTTGAGGTGGACGGTGCGTCATTCTTTCTTATATATGACTGCAGCACATAATGTAGCCGCTAGCGTTCTCAATTGAATTTTGTTACCAAAAGTTTAGAAGGATATCGGTGCTAAAAGCTGTAAAGTACATCTCGACATAGCCCAGAAAACCTCTACAAGGCAGTGTCGACATAGTTACTAATAACAATAGTTAACAGAAAGAATGGGAAGACAGAGACATTGTACAATAATAACCGTAGTTTTCGAAAATAAAAAGAAGCTTAGTTTGCAATATTGTCAGAAATAATACAAATACATTATGCATACATACTGGAACAAAACTGTAGATTTATGCAATCACAACTGAGCCCAAGATAACGTCAAGGTAAGAGAAATATTAGATCAGTGAAGCAAAATATATCAAAACACTACTATATATTGATAGGAAAAAAATTCATGAACTTGTTTGGATGAAAGTAGCTCGACATATTGATGTTGAGTGAGCATTTGCGTAAGGTTGTGCTTTAATGACTGAAATTTGTAGACTCCGCGGAAATTCGCAGTACGCCATGAGTCAGTATTACCAGTACGTATGAGTTTTTTTGGGCGCAAGACTTGCGGTTTTACAAAAAAATTCTTCTGCTCAGTAGTCGACAAGAAGAACGCAAATACAGAAACCGCGTATGTTGTTAGCTTTGACGATTTTGTACGAAGGAAATAGCTTTTGGGTCGAGTGTAGGACGAAACATTGGCAACATAGCGAATGGCCTCTGTATATAGCAGAAGTATTATTTGGATGTTAGTTTTTGTTGTGGTAAGCAAAATACGACTGCACTAATTTAAATGAGATTATAGAATAGAGCGTACTTTCTTTGCATCTTTACTTTCGTAGGGAAAAGTGGCGCTTATGAGCATGCGACACCTCTGAGTAATGATGAATCTTTAGCTGTATGACAACCTCCATCGAATTTAGAGCATTAGCTTTGCTGGTTGCGTTTTGAACCTCCGAGTTATGCTGATTTTACGGATATAATCCAAGATGGCGGTTCCCATAGCAACGACGTCGTGTTAGAGCGTTAAGCTCTACTTCTCGCGCTTCGGGCCTCAGCCTTATGCGTTAAAACGGAAATTGTAACTGCCCCGCCCCGGTGGCATAGTGGTTATGGCGCTGGGCTGCTAGCCCGAAAGACGCGGTTTCGATCCCGGCCGCGGCGGCTGAATTTCGATGGAGGCGAAATTCTAGAGGCCCGTGTACTGTGCGATGTCAGTGCACGTTAAAGAACCCCAGGTGGTCGAAATTTCCGGAGCCCTTCACTACGCCGTCCCTCATAGCCTGAGTCGCTTTGGGATGTTAAACCCCAATAAACCAAACCGAAATCGTAACTCAGAGGTTGCCATGGTAATGAGGTGGTTACATAATGGAATATCATAACAGCAGGCGGCAGGGTGGTGCCCGGGCACCACTACCAAATACCAACGTTAGAACCAGTTTCGCAGCTTCCCATCCCGACCAGCGGCAGAAGGTGGCCACAGTGGAGGCCACGAGAACAAACAGCGCTGCAGTCGAGTCCTGCTTCCGGTCGAGCGCTGTCGTCTGCTACTGCCACAGCAAAACACGGGAACGAGAGGCGGAGTACACATGCAAAGGGGGTGTTTTTTTTAGTTTTTTAATCATCTGTCCTCTATTTGACTTTGAAGCGAAGTGCTTAAATCTTAAGTATTTGCTCTCAGCTGTGGCTGCGAGGATGATGTTCGTTTTCATTTATTATTTATTTATTTATTATTGATACCCTCAGGGCCAAAGGCATTTCAGAGTGGAGTGGATACAAACTATAGAAAGAGAACAAAAACAAAAATGCAACATACAAGCGTAATGTTCCTGGTTATACAATTCAATAAAAGAAGTAAGCATAATATGTAAGTGCAAGGTAAGAGAACAAACAAAGGAAACTAAAGTAAACAAAGGAAATGGAGAATGATAAGTACATTTGTTGTGAGCCTTAGTATACAATGTTAGCTATATTGTTACGGAAATTGCTTATCACTTAGGGTCTAAACGTGTTCTTTTGGCTATTTTAAAAAGGTGAAAAAAACCTTCGGTGGTCGTACGTGAGTGCTTAGAAGAAATTTTATTGCAAATTGCGTATATATAAGCTGGAAGAGCTGAGATCAAACGCGAAACAAGCGCACAGAGAAGCTAATTGTGCTCTGACTAGCGCTAGTGGGTTTCTCTATGCTGCACGGTAATGCGCACTCATCATCATTTATCATCATCATTTATTAGACCCTTAAAGGCCCCTGGGAGGGGGTATTACATAAGGGGGGGGGAGTAGTACATTCATCATGACTCACATTGGTGGGGAAAAAAAGACACAAAGAGCTGCACTCAAAGACACAAAGAGCTGCAGTTCGTGTAAGTGGAACGTGTGCATGAGGAAACTGCCGCAATAGTGGTTTTAAAGCGTTTAAAAGTGCACAGCTAGTTGTGAAATTCTGACAAAAATTCTGACACAAATTCTGACAAAACTGCACGACTCGTGCTTGTATGCGGAACATGTGCCCGATTAGTGCCAAATTCATCACAAAAGCTCCCAGGGCAACGAACCAATGGCAGGAATCTAATGGTGGTCGTATGTTGCCGAGATAACTTCGGGAATTTGTTTCAACAAGCAAATTGGCACTAGTGGAATTTCTCCACAACACTCACATTTCCAAAATCAGCTGGTGCCAGCTACTGAGTGTCCCGTAGGACGTTGCGCGCCTGTTTCCACCTGCGTACTCTTGGACCCATTCCGACCATTCACTTCTTCCACGCCCACTTTGCAGCCATTTAGGCACAAATAAAAGCTATTCTGATATTTCCCGTTCCTTTAAATGAGTGAAATGAACTGTAATATTATTTTGAAATTCCACATGTAAAACGATCGAGAATTTGTGCTGCATAATCTCGTTTTTTCTGATCTCACCTAGATATCCGGTATAGATTTGAACATCTTAAAAAAGTTAAGGAAGAAAGCTATTATTGCTGCTATATCGAGGACGTCATCGACCTCTGCAACCGTATCGACGCGTCGATAACGGAGGAAGACAAAATCAAGCATGTCCTCAAGGGCATCGAGGAGGACGCCTTTCACATGCTTGTGGCTAAGAACCCCACCTCCGTCAGCGCCATATTCGACCTGTGCCAAGCCTACGACGAGCTCCGCCGTCTGCGTGTTTCCACTCGGTAGAGCAGTAATTTGGGCCTGTTGGTAGTCCATGATGAGGAAGTTGGAGCGCAAAAAAACAACAGACAAAGTGGAGACGTGGACGGGACAAGCGGTAACTTTTGAACAACAACTGCTTTATTGAAGTGCGGGAAGGGAACCTAGCGGGGCCGCCGCGCATGCGCTAAACCTATTGTCTCCCAAACTTGCTGTTGTTAAACCCTGAGGCGAGTGTGCAGAAGGTGGTGAAGGCATACGTGGTTCAAAATAGTTAAGATAATACACATTATGATAACAAAAATCGATGTTCTTTTGGAGTCATGTGCACTGAGGGCGTGCTGATGCATAGATCGTTCTGAGCGATCTTAGCCGCTTCAAACAGCTCACGTTCGAGCCTACCTTGATGCCTCCCGATTACCGAGGTGCTTTTCAGCAGCGGTAGACATTTGCACTCCTTGCAATGGGGTGGGAGGTTCGAGCCGTAGCCTTTCCACTCGGTCGCCCTCTACGCCGCCCGAGACGCTCGCTGCCGTTGTGTGCACCGAAGACAGCACCGTTTTGCTTCAAATCAAGCAATTTGTTCGTGAGGAGGTCGCTCGGCAGCTGTCGCTCCTACCATGCGTTCCGAGTTCACCGTATCATGTCGCGCCTATACTTCAGCAAGAAATACGGGAGCAAGTGTCTGAGGCCCTGCCATCAGGTTGTCCCCTATCTTCCTTTAGTGTCTCTCTTACGTATGCCAGGGGCGTCAGGCAACCTCGCCCTGTGGCGTTTGTGCCGTCTCGACCTTCACCGCGGCTGATCCCTCACCTTGCACCTTGCAGCTCAAGGACCCATTAATTGGTTTTATCTTCAACTTACTTTCGAAGCCTTCCTTCACCTCGGTCCCGCGAGCACTGCGCCGTCAAGCTGCCCACTTCAAGATTCGCGATGGGCTCTTGTACCGCCGCAATTATATCTCTGACGGCCGAAAATGGCTCCTTGCGATCCCGGGACACTTACGTTCCGAAGTGTGCGCCGCCTTTCACAATGACCCAGCAGCCGCTCACGCCGGTGTTTTAAAAACTTATACACTTCTTCGCCTCCGTTATTACTGCCGCGGTATGTACAGCTATGTCCGCAAATTCGTCCGTTCTTGCTCAGACTGTCAATACTGCAAACCTAGTCACCACCATCCGACCGGCCCTTGGAGCCTTTGCCTTGCCCATCCAGGCCTTTCGGCCGGGTTTGCATTGACCTGTACGTACCGCTTCCATATATGGCTACAGGAAACCGATGATTCACTGCGCTGTCGATCATCTGACACGGTACGCCGAAAGCGCTGCCCTTCCCTCTGCTACGGCGCAGGATGTTGCAGCCTTCCTCCTGCACCGCTTCATACTTCGCCACGGAGTGCCACGTGAACTTCTGAGTGACTGTGAACGTGTGTTCCTGTCCGCAGTTGTTTCATCCCTTCTACAGCAATGCAACGTTACCCATCGCACCACGACTGCTTACCACCCGCAGACTAAAGGGCTGACTGAACGCTTTAATAGCACGTTAGGTGACATGCTGTCAATGTACATCGCCGCGGACCATTCCAACTGGGACGCCATACTACCGTATGTCACTTACGCTTACAACACTGCCATTCAGAGTACAACTGGCTTTTCGCCATTTTCCCTGCTCTACGGGCGTGAACCTTCGTCCCCACTTGACACCATTCTTCCTTGCCGGCCCTATTCCTCGGAAACCACAGCTGTTTCCGCAGCCTCTCGCCACGCTGAATAGTGCCGGCAGCTCGCTCGGGCGTTCATATCCGCCGACCAAGGGCGCCAAAAATACCGCTTCGACAGCACGCATCACAATGACACTTTTCTACCACACTCCCTTGTTTGGCTCCGTGTTCCTCCTGCCTCACATGGCCTCTCTTCCAAGCTGATTCCGAAGTACCATGGGCCCTACCGAGTCCTGGAGCGTACTTCCCCGGTTACCTACATCATCGAGCCTGTAACGCCTACGCCAGATCACCGACGACGTGGGTGCGAGACAGTCCATGTGTCTCGCTTGAAGCCACATTACGACCCATGCATATTGACGTCCCCTTAAGTCGCCAGGATGGCGGCTCTTTTTTCCCCGGGGGGCGCGGACTGTAAAGAAAAAGACGATCAGCGCCCGCAGTGGGAGCGCCAACGCCTAGCGCGAGACGAGAGCGCTGACTGTTCGAGCCTAGATGTGCGATTTTGCTGCTCTGCCTGGTCGCCCCGGTTAAGCGGCTTTTGCCAGTAAAGCCCCTTACAATATATATATATATATATATATATATATATATATATATATATATATATATATATATATATATATATATATATATATTGTCACGTTGTAGTGACGGCAGTCCAGTAGTCAGGAAGACACCAGCCAGTCTTGGAAACGAAGCTCTTTATTTGGGCTGACTTGCGCCCGCAAAAGAACTGAATCACTCGGCGGCGGCGTAAGCAACAAACGTGTTCGTCGGTCGTCGAACTACGAATGCCCGCTGCTCGCGGCATCGTTCAATTTAAAGCCGGCAAGGAAACTTCGAGATAACAGGTCGAGATCATCTAGAGTAATCTAGAAACACGTAGATGCAGCTGTTCATGGCTGTGAACAATCGAGATAAGTCCGGTCGCTTCTCGCGTCACGAACAAAAATGATAACAGCCCTTTTCTGCGGCCTTGCGCGAACGAACGAACACTACAATGATACGTGGCATTACCCCCCTTCCAAAGAAGCATCGTCTCGATGCTTTAAAATGAAATTAAACACGAATAATGTTTCGAGAACTTAGAGTCCTTTAGCGTTCCTAATAAGGTGTAAGGGCAGCGGTAAAAGCTTCAAGTCTGGCCGTGTTGTCGTCGGTGTTGTCGTCGGTGTTGTCGTCGTAGGGATCGTCGTCGTCGTCGTAGGGATCGTCGTCGTCGTCGTAAGGATCGTCGTCGTCGTCGTAAGGATCGTCGTCGTCGTCGTAGGAATCGTCGTCGTCGTCGTAGGGATCGTCGTTGTCGTAGGGTTTGTCGTCGTCGTAGGGGGCATGGTCTTCTGTTTTCGTCGATGAAGGATCTTAGTTCTTGCGCTCAGAAGCAACCTCACCTCCAGAGGCTGCTTTATTCAGTTTAACCTTCGGGGGCTGGGAAAGCGTCCATGAACTGCGTAGCCTCGGCTAGGAGATACTTAGCGCGGTGACGATGGCGACGGAGAACGCGATAGGCGGCTCGGCGATGAGTATCCTTCCCGACACAAAAAATCTTCGATTTCGGCTGGTCGCTGGCCGGGTCGGGGTCGTGGGGCGTTGTAAGGGAACGCTCGGATGCCCATTCTCCTGTATGGGCAGTACCGGAGAATGTGACCGGCTTCTCCGCAGTGGAAACATTGTGGGCGGCGCTGGTCGGGTGTTCTCCACTCGACGCATTTCCTCGGCCGTGTACGACGCTCGTAGGACGGGCGAGTTGAGGCGAGAGGGCGGCGCTCCAGCGCAGCTGGCCAAGGGCGAGAGGGGCTTGGGTCCCGTCGTTGAGGTACAGGACAGCGCACTGCTGCGGCGCAAGTCATGGCTGGAGGCTCCAGAGGCTGCGTGGTAGACTGGAATCAGGTCTTCCGGCGAATAACTCAAAGGGCTGGCGTCACGACTTGCAGGGGTTGTGCGGTACCTGGAAGGCTACCCAGCACCTCCACCAGATGTCACGTTGTAGTGACGGCAGTCCAGTAGTCAGGAAGACACCAGCCAGTCTTGGAAACGAAGCTCTTTATTTGGGCTGACTTGCGCCCGCAAAAGAACTGAATCACTCGGCGGCGGCGTAAGCAACAAACGTGTTCGTCGGTCGTCGAACTGCGAATGCCCGCTGCTCGCGGCATCGTTCAATTTAAAGCCGGCAAGGAAACTTCGAGATAACAGGTCGAGATCATCTAGAGTAATCTAGAAACACGTAGATGCAGCTGTTCATGGCTGTGAACAATCGAGATAAGTCCGGTCGCTTCTCGCGTCACGAACAAAAATGATAACAGCCCTTTTCTGCGGCCTTGCGCGAACGAACGAACACTACAATGATACGTGGCAATATATATATATATATATATATATATATATATATATATATATATATATATATATATATATGTATATATATTGGTTCTGCATGGCGGCACCAAAGAAATTTCGAAGCAGCCAGCAAAAGCCACATTCCAATGGTACTGGCAGCTGATCAGCACAATCATGGAGAAGCGCCTGACCGTGAGAAAAATTTACGCAACCTTGATGCTCCCTCGAGCTCCAAATCACCTCACGGGTGGTCGTAACCGGCGTTTCGTGGAGCGGTGCAACCGGGAGGCTTGCAGGTTCAACGACCTTCTGCGCAAGTACTGCTGTCGCCCGAGGGGAGACTTCTATACTGACCATGGGATCCAATAGATTCCTACCGGGCGTGTTCTCGCTGCTGACGGCCTTTATCCGAGTTTCGAGGGCGTCGCCTTAATTGCGGGCCATCTGCAGCACATAATCCTACAGGACTCGGCATGGAGCCAGGCACGGTGGCTGCACCACGCTTCGTGCGAACAATCGAGCAATACGACGCCAAGATGCCCGAGTCCGGACGTCCCCCCTCCGCCGCTGCCAGCAGTGGAGCGTCGCTACGACCTGCGTAGCAGGCCATTCTCGGACGTTGCCCGCCAGGGTGCTTCAAATTGACGCCATTGTGTGCTCCCAGGTGAACACTCTAGCTCTGAACTTTCTAGAACGTTTTTAAAGAGTCGCAAAATTGTTGAAAAAAGAATAAGATATCAGCACCACGTCAGTACTTTAACTTCTTGCAAAAGAGATAATGTTTTACCAAAGGGTTTAATTATATATGTGAAACCAGCTGTGTCAGAACTATCACCAAGCCACGTGGCAAAATAGAGGGAGATTTTGTATGACGCATCTATGCGGCTTTTGAATGTCGTGATAGAATATGATGAATCTTGCCTTCATCGCTTGATGCAACAAGAAAAAGAATTTTGTGAATGTAATTATCTTACAGACAACAAGATGCGCACTTTGGAAGACTTAAAAGCCGAAAAAGTAGCCCATTGTTTGCCAAAAAACACAACAAGCTCAGCCGCGAAGGTATTGCTGTTCCTATCGAGAGTCGAGGAACAGTAAACATAGCCGAAGATTCTGCTAACAGTGAACATATTTCTGATAGCAAGCAAACATGTAAGGGTGTCTCTATAGTTAATCTCTCGGATTCAGACTTATCCAACGAAAAGCGGAGCATCTTATTGAAAGGCCTGAGCTTGTTCCCCACCAGCGGAAACTTAAATAAGCTCCAGTTTTACAAAGACTTGGATAATTTTGCCCTTCGCCTTAGGCGCCTAGAGTACTACGATAATAAGTCTCAGAGAAAAGACGCTGGCCCGTCTCTTCCATCAGCTATGCACTGGAATCCACCTCCACAGTGCGACAAATGTCTCTATCTCTACATAAAAGCCATGCACAGTGATATACTGTTCGCATATAAAAGGCGCTCATATTGCCGAAAAAATCTTTCACACAAAGAAAAAATTGCCTTGAAGTCCCTCGCCACACGGTCCGACGTAGTTATAAAGCCCGCAGAGAACGGTGGTTCAATAGTCGTGATGAATACCAGAGACTACAACAATGAGGCAGAGCGGCAGCTAAGCAACCAATCTTTCTACAACTGTGTAGCTTCCGACCCAACTTCACATTTCAAACATCTGGACCAAACCACTCTAGAAGACCTCGTAAAGGAGAACAAAATAACTGGTAAAATCGCCAAGTCTTTCCTTCCGTTGTCTCCTATCCGCTGTAGGTTCTACCTTCTGCCAAAAATGCATCAGGAAAATAATCCAGGACGACCAATTATTTCCGGAATAGGAACCACGTCAGAAAAGATTTCCAGTTTTGTCGACAGCTGAATCAGACAAATACCACGAACTTTTCCTTCGCTTGTCAAAGACACAACTCATTTTCTCTCTGGCATAATTGATCTGTTCATTCTAGAAAACAGCATACTCGTTACCCTCGATGTCGTGTCCCTATACATCAACATACCCCACTCGGATAGGATCAGGGTAGTCGCTAATGCTTACAGAGGTTCCAAAGTGTAAAGACCAGTGGATGGCACGACCCTTGAAACACTTTTGCATTTGGTGCTGGAAATGAATAACTTTGAATTTCATGGTGACCACTATGTGCAAATTAGTGGCACATCAATGGGCACAAAAGTAGGTCCTAATTATGCCAATATATTTATGGGCATTCTGGAAACTGAATACCTGGAGAGCTGTCTCTTCAGACCCCTTTTTTATAGGAGGTATATAGGTGACATATTTCTTACATGGTGCCATGGTGAAGAAGAGCTACTCAAATTCATCGCTAACCTTAATAATGCTCACAGAAGCATCTCTTTTTCCCGCACCTACTGAACCTCTACGCTCAGCCTTCTGGACGTCGATCTTGAAAAACAAGCTTGTCACCCCCGTGTTTAGGAAGCCAACGGACTGGCACCAATACTTGCATTTTGAAAGTAGCCGCGTAAAAAATTTCAAGAAAGGAATACCATATAGCCAGGCTCCAAGATTTAAACACATCTGCTCCTGTGAAGAGGACTTCGCTTCTAACTGTGAGACACTCCGGAAGGATTTCGTCCGACAGCGCTACCCGAAGCCTATCATCGACAATGCCTTGGAAAAAGCTGCAGCACAAGACCGCCGTACGATGCTAAATAGCACCAAGACTGCGCAGATGAACTACCCAACTAATCTGATATTAGCCTACTCTGTATCAGCACCGAATGTTAATCCTATTCCCAGAAAGCATCACAACATTCTCCTTCAGAGCGACAATACGAAGCGCTTGCTTCCCGAACCACCCCGTGTCGTATATCGGAGGGCAAGAAATATCAAATATGCCGTAACCTCCTCGAAACTAGACAACGGTGAAGTCTCAGGGTGCACACCTTGCAATAAACCACGCTGTAAACTCTGTCCAATGATCAATAAGGTCACAGAAGCTCACAGCACAGCGTCGTCTTTCTCATTCAAAATTCGAAGAGATTTAAACTACGACACCAGCAATGTAGTCTACCTTGTCGAGTGCGGTGTGTGCCGTGCTCATTATATTGGGCAAACTGAAACTCCTTTCCGATTGAGAATAAATAACCACAAAGCACACATACGATCACTGCCAGATCTGCCTCTTTGAAGACACGTAACGACAAAAGGCCATTCATTTTGGAATGTTCAAGGCCACCGTACTGCAATCTGGCTTCCAGACACATTACAACAGGGAAGCCTGTGAATCATATCTAATATTTAAATTTAACACCTTGTCTGCTGGTATTAATGAAAGCCCTGGCAAACTCTCCGGCTTTTCTGGCTAAAGCTTCCTGCAATGATTTGTTTGTTTTTTTTCTTTTCCTTGTGAACTCTTTTCCATCCAAAATATTGTTTCCTTAATCTACTAATGTAAGGATTTGTTCCGTATTAAACACTTTCATTTCTAGTCGAGGTACTGACATTATTTTTGCTGTCATTAAGCACAAATTTTGTGACACTCGTCTCTCACGTGTATTCATCGCATTATTATCGTTTTGTTGTTGCTGATCACTTCGTTTGGGTAAACTTTTTTTTTCACACTCTTGAACTGTAGTTTTTGTACGCCTGTATTATTTCGCGTGCCATTTGTATTTATTTTAATATTGTTGTTGTGTTAATTCTAAGCGCTGCTCCCTGGGATGAAATTTGTCCTTTTGGTACACTTTCTAACACTCTGGCGTGTGCCTTTAACTTCATTTGTGGGATTCTATGCATTTCCCCACATATCCCCTGCTAAAAAATCCTACAACAGTGACACAATTTTCTTCGTATTCTGTGTATTCATGTCACCTTTGCGTGTGTATATGTCTGTTTATTTTTTTTGTTTTTTTCGGCCATCGAAGTGTCATTTTCGGTCTTTATTTGTTCCCTTTTTCACTCCTGTTAAAGAAGAACCTTTCCATGTCGTCCTCATATGCGAACCTCATCTGGTTTTGGGGGCTCACGTGCCACCGTGTGGACACATTTAGCGCAATCGCAACCTGTGCGTCCTCGTGCTACCTTCTGGAGTCGCGCGGGGCCACACAGACACCGCTAGAAGCGATACACACGCACACAATTGGCAGTAGGTGTTTGCAGCGCACACGAAATACGGACGGACAGAAAAGGGAACGAAACACAGCGCTGACTCTCAACTTCACTTTTTTGCCTATTCGTTTCAAATTGTGGGAGATGCTGTGGGAGATGAAAAACCAACTAGCCCAAGAAAAGACGATTCTGACACAATTGGCAGGCACTTCCATTCATTCGTTAACCACCGCCGCGCTTTATTTTTTTTTGCCCCTTCCGAACTATCGCGCGCCCGCCCAGGCCCGCCTCCCTCTTTCATCACTTTCACTCGGCGACTTTGCTCGCGCATCTTGGCATTTGGGTTTCGTGTCTCGGCTGAGTTCCTCTTTCCCCTTTGATTTTTCTCATTTATTTTATTTTCTTTATCTTTTTTTTCTGTCCTGTTATTTCCTTTTTCAAGCCCTGTGTGCCATGGTCACTGCTATAAGAAGACGCGTCCTTGCACTGAATGATCATTCTCGAAAAAGACCAGTCACCGGTAGAAACGTTGAATTAATCAGTCTTATTTTTTTTTTACTCAATACTGCCAGCCGCCTTTTGGTGGCCAAGGCAGGAGTGGGGATACAATTGCACAGTGCTTTGTGAACAGCAAACAAAGAAAAAAAGAAAAAATTACCGACGATTACGTTACTTCCTAATGCGAAATTTGAGCGCAGCAAATAAGCTGTTTCACCTTTTCGATAGATTGAGGCAAAGAAATCGAGCAACACATGTATGCGCTATCACAGAATTTTTTTTTTATTTTTCGCAGGAAGAGGGGGGAGGGGGGCGACGTGTACACCCAGCGGTAAACGATGGGGGCAGAAGCGCGCGCAGCAAGCCGACAGCACGATAAAGGGAGGAGGGAAGAGATAGCAGCGACTGACTGATGCCGCTGACGCCGATAGTGAGTCAACCCCAGCTGCGGAGTTGGTTTCAGGGACAACGCCGCCGATGCCGACACAAACAATATGATACCCTCGCTTCCGCAGCGCTAAGAACCAGGTCTAGCCGTGGGAAGGTGGTCACGTATTCGTCGACGTGCCGGGGCCTACGTGAAATAACCGGCGCGTCGTCAACTGAAGAGCACCCTATCCGCCACACAAGAACAGGGGGGGGGGACCCTTTCCTCCTCTTTCTGCATGGCGGCGACGGTGTTCTATGCAGTCACGTTATCTTGACTCTCTAGCGGCGTCAGCGGCATCCAGCGGTATCAGTCGGTCGCTGCTAGCGCTGGGGGGATGAAAGGGGGGCGGAGCTGGTTACGAGGCCGACGACGACGCGAAACCCAGGAACGGACGCCAAAGAGCTGCGCTCTAAAAAAAGAAGGCCTGCAGGTAGGCAACAAAATTTCTGCCGAACAACTCAAATAATAGACGAGTAACAAACACTTTACATTAAAATACAAAACAACACGCGACAAGGGCAACATTCCAGAATCGAACCAAATACCCTCACTTGACCGGCTGGGGTTGATTGCAGATAAAAATGTTTCGGCGGACGATAAGATGACCAGTTCGCGAGGTTAGGCATTCCAATCAGCTATCGTTCTTGGAATGAACGACAGCTTGTACGCAATGGTGCTGGATTAAGGCGGAAGCCTTTAATGCCTCATCGTTGAAGCAGGAGTTGTCGACAGAAATGTCACTCTTCTCAGTTGGTCGAAACGGTCGTGACGTCACAGTGCGCGAATTTCAAACGGGGCCAATTGTACTTTGGCTAGTAACTGTGCAACGAATTAAAGGGATCATATAGTGATGCTCCAAGTAAGTTAATTGCTTAATCACCCATTTATCCTTATTAACCTTTCTAATCAGGGCCGATAAATAAATAAAACTGAGTAGGAAACTGGTCGAGTTCGGGAATCGAACCCCGGTTTCCGGAGTGCGAGACGAGCCATGCCAGCTCGGTGGTTTGGAATGAACAAAGGCGCGTCCAGTGAATACGGTGTCTTCATTCACTCCCATCTTCCTCCCTTCCCGTTACGGCGAGGTTCAGATGTCCACGGAGGTATACGAGACAGATACATTTCCTTTCCTCAAAAACCAATTTACGGACGAGCAAGGCGTAGAACCGAACGGGCGATGGCGTTCGGTGGACTCCCTGGCAGCGTTGCAAGACGCTGTCGCGTTCCACTCTTAGAGGCGAAGCTAACACATCAGTGACACAAGCAGCAACACCGCGCTTAAGCTTTCGCCTCACCGCACTTTAGGTCAACAAAGTGCCCCCCTGGAATTTTTTTGGGAACTACATAGAAAGGGAACCAGCGAAAATAGACACAAGACAAGAACAAAGAAGGCACACACCACAACGCTGGACTTACAACTGTTGGGGAGGAGGGATAACCGCAAACTTGACAGGACTGAAGATCGAGAAGAGGACAGGACGAGCGGTAACTAGCAACTGAAGTTTATTGAAAAAAGACATGCTGCAGCAAAGGTTGCATCTGCGCATAGCGTACGGGAACTGAGATAGTGACACGTGGAACACACAAGATAATTAATGATATACATCGAAACGAACAAGAAACGAACAAAAAACAAAGAAATGCCCGTCACAGGTTTAACAGAAACCGGGTCTCTTTATCTAAAAGCGCCACGGAAGGCTCACTCACACACATATCAAGCCCAAGTTTGCGCATGTGTGCCGCTTCTAAAATCTCCCTTTCGAGCCTCGACCGGCCCCTTCCGATGATGGTGGCTTTGTTGAACTGTGGGTAGCAGCCATCGCATTCCCTGCAGTGTCTCGGCAGATTTGCGCCATTATCAGGTTTCAAGGAGCGGAAGTGCTGTCGCAGCCTATCGTTTAGACATTGACCCGTCTGGCCAACGTATACTCTGCCGCATCGCAACGGGAACTGGTATACCACATCAGTGGCACAGTTGACATATCTGTGCTCATGCTTCGTCGTGCACGCGACCCTGCGCTTACCTTCCGCCACGCGGCCGCAGAGCTGCGATAGCTTGCAAGGGGCTGAAAAAACAATCTGAATGCCTCGCCTACCTGCCACCCTCTTGAGGTTATGGGCCATCTTGTGCACATAGGGCACAACTTCAAGCGGCCTTTTGTCCAGAGGGATCGCCTCCTCTTGGCCACGCACCTTGTTCCGCAGTTTCCATAACAGAGATTCCGCCACTGCTTGGAGAACGGGTGGTGGAAAGCCTGACTGCAGCAACTTATCCACTTGGCCCTGAAAACTACCTGCAGCTTTGTGCTGGCATGACTTCAAGAGAGCTGACCTCATACAGGTCATGGCTATGCCTCTCTTAATTAGTTTGGAGTGGCAGGAAGAGAAGGGTAACACAGGAAGAGAAGGGTAAGAATTGCTCATTTTAAAAGAATTTCCTGCCTGCGCACACACCATACAGACAATACACTTCGCGCACCACATGGTGACATGGCTACTGATAAAAAGCACTCCTTTTCGGTGATAATCACGGAAGGCTCACTAACGCATTTCTGCTTATTCTTTTTGATCATGAATGCCTCCAATAGCTCACGCTCACGTTTAGATTTCCCCCGCCCGATAATGCTGGTAGTGTGAAAACTAGAAGAACATTTGCAGTCCTTTACATGCAAGGCTAGATTGCTGCCTGTGCCAGTGCCCAAAGTTGTGCGATCTTGCCTCAGGCGCTCATTCAAGCATGCTCCGGTTTGGCCTATGTAGATTTTCCCGCATGACAATGGGATTGAATACACCACGCCCACTGCGCATGTGGTGAACTTAGCCTGGTGTTTTGTCTTGCAAACACCAGTTCTGCGCATGTCTGCAGAGGTTTGGGCGCACAAACCGGACAGTTTGCAAGGAGCAGAAAATGCCATAGTGACACGAAACTTCTCAGCCACTTTTTTCAGACCATGTGAAGTCTTGTGGAAGTAAGGCATGACTTCCAACTTTCTTGTTTGCACTTCTACTGGCCTGGCAGCCTTTGAAGATAACTTCCGTTTTTTCCCCAAGGATTCCGCCAGCGCCAGCAAAACCGAGGGAGGAAACCCAGAACATTACAGCCGTTGAACCTGCTCCGCCAGACTTCGCTGCATCACATGAGGGCAACTCTTCTTTAAGACATTCAAAAAACACAAGTTTGCAATGCTGCGCTTCACTAACTTAAAATGGGCCGAATCATACGGCAACAGTGCCTTCTTAGACGTGGGCGCATATTTCCAGCACACGTGTTGATTGGGTAAAAAAGTCAATTCTAAATCTAGGAACCTAATGGTCTTGTCAGAAGGAATCTCATGCGTAAAAACCAAGTTCCTAGAACATGTGCTAAAAATATTTAAAATCTGGTCTGCCACAAGGGTAAGCTGGTAGGTTTCGGGTAAGTTCAAAATTAATAAAAAACTACAATTGTTTTATCGTGTTTGTGCCGAGTTGGTCGTGTTTTGTTATACTGCATATTAATGTGAAAGTCTATTCCGGTGTTATTATTGACGATGTCGAATAACATTTTCAAGCGATGCATTTTGCGACGAGATTCCCAGGTGGGCAAATGGGAACGGCTAAGAAGGTCAGATGTCAATAAATGTCTTCTGTAGGCGTTGAAAATGAAGCGTAGTGCTCTGCTTTGGACACGCTCTAAACTTTTGGCATCCGTTTTCGCATGCGGGTCCCATACTACGTCCGCATATTCGAATAGTGGACGCACTATGAAAGTATACGCCACAAACTTTGTTTTAGTGTTTTAGCCGGTAGTCTTCTAGATGCCACTGAGGTTATATTATTAATGTACGGGCTCCAACTTAGATTCGAACCGAACGTTACGCCAAGGTACTTAAATTCATCTACCCGTTCAAGAGGGACGCTGTAATTTTGTAAGAGTACAGCAATGAAACTTTTTTCCTGGTTATGGTCATTTATTTGCACTTACTAACATTTAACGACATTTTCCAGTTATTGCACCAATTATTAACAGCACCTAAATAGTTATCTATAATTAGCTGACCGCTTTCGGAGAGATGTGCGGTAAATTACGCAGTCCTCTGGAAAAAAAACGAGCCTCGAACAGAATCGAACTTCAGGTCATTTAAATGTATAAGAAAAAGAAGTGGCCCCAGGAGCGTTTCAGGAGTGCCGCAGGCACTCCTGAAAACACTAGAGTGATTGACGAACTTGAACCAGAGATCTGCACGTACTGCTGCCGGTGGGATAAGTATGAATAAAGCCATTGTAGAATTTGTTTATTTTG